>NW_024103441.1:1200000-1632500 GCF_003945595.2 Pipra filicauda
AGCAGAGAATCCCTTTTTCATTGCCAAAGGAGACACACACCAAAGAAAAGTTTTAAGGAATCATTGCTACCTGCTGAATCTTCCATAACCTTTCCCCTTTCCAGTACTGGGGCAGTTTCCATTGCTGTGACAAGTCTTGCAGAGAGAACATGTTCTGCAAAGCAGCAATCCTGAGATTAACAAAAAAAGAGAGTCTTCTTTATACAGATTATCCTTTGAGTTCAGCAGAATTATTGTGTATGTCAAAAACCTATCGGGGCAAGAAAAGCCTTTGGGCTCTCTCTAGCATAGTTTGCACCTCTGCCTCTGTCCCCGTGGCTGTGGGAGCTCGGACCTGGCTGCTGGGGGATTCAGGAGGGATGACACCATGTGCTGCAGCAACACTTCCCATTGTTGTTGTGACATCCAGCAATACAAGAGCTTTGTTTGGCTTGAAAGGCACAGGTGCAAACTGATGGGGATTTCAAACCTTTGTGAGCAGAATACTTCTTCCTCTGCCAGCCTTGATATATCTGACGAGTTCCAGCCTTCAAAAGCAAAAGGCATCACCAGGCAGGAACTGTGCCCAGGCGCAGGAGAAGTGGCTCTGCTGAGCAGTGTTTGAGTGGAGTGATTTAGGGAATCTCTCTGTGTACAGCTGGTGAACTCTGGCTGAGGTTACAGAACTGCTGCGTGAATGTTTCAAAGTGTGTTGTTTCCACCAGTCACATATCTTTCAGATCAAGCATAATGGGGGTCCCTTACGTGTGAATAGGTCCCACTAATATGAGAAAAAGGAGGGTTGGAGCGCAGGCAATGGCTCAGATGATTCTGCCTGAGAGCTGCAGGGGCTGGAGAGCCAAATAGGACGTAGCGCTGGGCTTGAACGCAGCGGGATGAGAAGTTAAGGAAGAACTCAGACTCCCCCCTGCACAGAGGAAGCTGGTAAGGAACACAGCAAAGAGATCGTCCTCTCGAGTGTGTCCTTTACCACTCCAGGACCAGCCCCACTGAAGGATAACATTTGCATAGGAGAGGAAGAGAGAACTAAAGATACTTTTCTGTCCTTAGGAATGAAGAGCTATTTTCTGCTGTCTCCAAACACTATTCCTCAAGCATGCCTCTTGATGGCTTTCAACAAGCCACTGAGTTATTTTACACACTTAAAAAGCATTCCTGAAAACCACTTTTCAGTTGCACACATCGTTTTTGAGTTGATGTAGTTTCTGCAGGCTCATGATAGGCTGCCACGGGCAGAGAGAGCTTCAAGTAGCAAGGTGTTGAAGGAGCAGACTGGCTTCTGTGAAGGAAACACAGTCCTTGAGGTACTTCAGCTCTGAAAGCTCTCTTGTCCAGTGGTAAGTAATAGCTGGGAGTAATAGCATGTGCTCACAGGAAAGATTTTGCTGTGTTTCCACATGTCTGTGTAAATCCAGGTCCAACTGATAACAGAAGGGGAACACATTCCTTGGAATGAGCTCCCCAGGTGCAAATGGCAAAATCCAATCTGGGTGTTCCCAGGGTGGGTGACACTCACACAGAGTGAAGGTGAGCACAGACATCAGGGCTCCTTGGAGAGCTCCTCTCCGGAAAACAGACCCGTGGGATTGCTGCTGTGGGAAGGAAACCAGGGGGTGAGAGTTCAGCTGGTCACCAGAGAATGACAGGGAATGAGCACTGTGCACAGGCAGGAGGGCAGGCAGGGCCATCCAGTGTGGGATGCCAGCTCTGGGAATGGGCCCTTCTCAGGGAGCAGCCTGCCCGTGCCAGAGCTGTGTCCCGCAGGGCTGTGTGGTGCCCACAGGGGCTGCCGTGCTCCCTGTGCCCCGCTGGCTGCAGCGCTGCCACCACACGGGGCTGGGCGAGGCCGGCACCGCCCCAGGGCTGGGCACACACAGGGGCCGGGCACCACAGCGCCGGTGCTCCAGAGCTGCACCCACAGGCTGCTCCAGCACCCCCAGGGCTGCTCCAGCCCTGCCCAGCGCTCCTGGCACCGAGCTCACTGTCACCGCAGCCACTGCAGCGCAGACAAGCCCCACCAGAAATAATGCATAAAGGTTAATGAAATACTTGTAGCTATTTTAATGAGTGATTAATCTTTTATTACATACTGTTACACAGTCCAGCCGAGCAATAGGTTGCTTTTAATTGTAGCTTATCATTATCTATGGTAACTTCCACTGGTGCGCTGGTAACCATTTTGGACACATGCTGCTTATATATATAACAGGCCAACAAGTCCAATTCATTATTTATTAATACCTTTTAAGCTGTGTAAAACTGGTACTGTAACATGAAGCATAATCAGGGCAGGTCTGCAAAGTATCTGTGATATTGCAGGACTGGCTGGGAATGCCTGAAAAGACAGCAGTGCTTGGCAGGGACTCACACAGCTGTCTGCAAGGGGAGTGTGAGCAGTGGGACTGGGGGGTTTATGGCACTTTGGGAGATTGGGAGTGCTGCCATGCTTATGTGGGAAGTGCCCAGCTCAGCCCGGTGCCCAGATGAATTCCTAAATGAACAGCTGAACTGGGTCAGCCCTAACAGACAGTGGCCTTAAACTCCACCTGAGCCATCTGCCTTTGACTCTGAGGGAGGTAGGACACTGGCCTGATGAACCTCTGCTCTGGTCACACGCAGCTCTGAACCTGTGCCCAAACCTGCCAGTGCAACAAAGGAGTGTCTGTGGAGGCACTTCTGCAGCACTGAACCCTGCAGGGTCTCTGGGAGGGCTGTGCTGCATGTTTCCCACTGCAGTGGCAGCTCAAGGGTGTGTGGGACAGGAGGAGCCCAACTCCACTGAGATAACTCAGGGACTGTCCCTTATGCTCGTGGTTGGGTGCAGGCTCCCCCCCTTCTGCTTTCAGCGGTGCCCCAGGTTTGCCTGGCAGCCCCTCTGGGTTTGCAAGGTAACCAGTGATGTGGACTTACACACAGCCTGGGGTTTGTGGGGCTGTTCTTGCAGTGCGACCACGTGCGTGCAGTTTTTAGGTCTCTGTGCACAGAGAGCAGCTTTTCTCGTTGTTTGCTCTGCTTCAACAAGAGCTGGTGAAGAAACCTCGGAGCGTGAGTCACTGTCTCACTCTCTGGGCCTTGAAGTCACTTCTTAGAAAATGAAACGGGGAGGTACTGTTGCATCCCTCTGATAACTGTCTGCAAAGAGGCTGATGTGAGTAATGATCTAATTTTATCAGCTTGTGGTTTGAAGAGGCATCAGGACTGGTTGCAGATCTGTAATTAGTGTCGGCTGGCAGAGGGTCTGTGACGCAGCCTCGCCAGTTCTGAGGCAAGATGGAAAACAGCCCATGAAGGGGACACTCAGCTCAGGGTGTTTATGGATCTGTCAGGCAAGTGCTGACACTGACTTCCCAGTTATTCTCCAGCTTTGGTGTGGCTGGAATTTGCCACATGGTCCTTAAGAGCATTGAAGAAATGACTCGGGGCAGGATTCACACCATCAGGATTACTTCCATGTGTTTGTTCCAAGCCCAGCTTCCGCTGCTTTGCAAGTCCCAAGGCGTTGTAGGGATGAGGATTCCTGTGGAGTGTGGGGTCCTTGTCCTGTCGAAGAGCCTGGAGACGGCAGAGTGAGGAACAAGGATACTGGAACCTGTAAAACCAAATTACAGCTCTGCCTTAGGAGCAGCCTTACCAACACAGTCCTTTTCCTTCAGACTCATCCCAGGTCACACAACCCTTCTGCTTCTGCACCACTTTGAGGAGTGTATTTGTTACTAATCCCAGCTCAGCATGCATTTTTTTCCTTGTGTCATCCTGCAATTTACTGCTTTTGAGAAACCACGGACTGATGTGGTGCTGAGAACAAGGGCAACACCTTGGATGGCCAGAGTGTGCCAAGAAAAGGATCTCCTTTTGTTCTGGAGCCGGGGAGAAAGCAGCTCCAATTCAGCAGGCAAAGGACACTCTAGGTCTTAGAGAATAAAGTGCAAACCAAGATGTTGTTATTTCAGAATCATGGACCCAGTTCTGGACCTTGTCTGAGCATCTCCTGAGTCCTGGGATTGTTTCAGGAAGCCTTTCCTGTTAGTCCTGGGTCCCATCAAGCAGTTCTCAGTTTCCCCAAACATCTTTGTTTAATGTTTCACTAAATATCTGTGGATGGGTCTCATTTTTGTGCTGGAAGGTGCCACGTGGAGGGAAAAATAGAAATACACAGAGCAAATGGCCTCTCAAAGGTGCACCTACTGCTCTGCTCAGAGGGCTCAGGGTTGAGGTGCAAATGAGAAGCACCAGGGTCTCACCACCCCCTCCAAGTAACATTAAGTATCAATAATGGAAGTGCTTACAGATACCCTGTACAATTCAACCCTTATCTTTTATTTATAGCTGACAAAGCTCAGGGAAGGAAAAAATATCATCATACTTTAAATAATAGAAGATAGAGGTATTAAAACTACCCAGGCAGTTACAGTAGTTGCAGAAATGTCTCCCAGCAGACCCGAGTGTGCGTACACCGACTGCATTTTTAATTTTTAAAACATATTTCTTTCAAAATTATTCAGCAATACAAGAAAGCCACTTTTATGGGGTGATAAATTACTGTAATAAAGTGTCTTTTGTCCAAGCATACAGACAGAAAGCCATTGCAGGCAGCAGAGGCAGGCGTGAGCCCCCAGAGAGCCCAGACCCATAAGCAGAGGAGCATGTTGATTTGTCTCACATGTTTTTAATTATTTTTAAAGCATCCTATCTGGTTTTTAACTGCAATTTTGCTTTCAGTTAACATTTATATGAGGGTTTGATGTCTCTGTGAGTTCTGAATGCAGTACTAGACCTTTGCACTGGTTCCAGAGAGCTCTGCTGCCCCTTCCCTGCAGCCCAAGCTAAACGACACGGTACCTGTCATTTACGTGCAATTAGAAATACTTTGATAAGATTTATATTCCTTTGAAACTTTAGAAACTTCTTGTAAGTGTTAACTGAACAAGGAATCATGAGTGATAATTAGGGGGCTGATGCAGCTCCCTTCAGGGCCGGGGTGTTTTATCACAGCCACATCCATCATTTCAGCCGGCTGCTGGATGATTACGGATGCAAGTGCAGTCCCTGGGTTCTCAGTGGACTGAGTGCCAGTGGACATGGGGCTTTTCTCTCCTCCCTCTGGACAGGAGTGTCACACTTGCACCCTTTGCTTCTCCGTTAATCATCAGCATTGCTGTTTGGTAAACCTGAGGAGATTCCCTTTAACCCCACTCCTAAATACACCTATATCCCTGTTCTGCACATAATTCTTGCCCCCAAAGCTATAGTGTTTGAACTTCACAGAATAAAGTACATTTAATTGGACCTATTATTTTCTTGCAGAGGCAAAGCCTTTCAGATCAGGCTTCAGCCTCTCTGTGCCAATGAAAATACACATGCCTAATTATTTCCATTTTTCAAAGAACCTCAAAGGCAGCTGATGAAAGGAATCTTTTGCAAAAGCTCACAGCAAACAGAGTGAAGTCACCTAATGTGCAGGGAGAGGAAGCAGTGATCTCCTCCTGTGTGCACGGGGCCCTGGGAGAGGGTGTCTGGAAAAGAACACTGTTGGGAAATGGTTGAATTCATGTCACCACAGAGGCTTTTTGGGGGGTTAGAGCTTTAGGGGCATCAAGTCTTTTGGAATAGGACAAAATGTTTTGCCCTGCTGCTGGCACCTGTGCTCACAGCCCATTGCCCGGATTATTCAGGTGTGTTTCTTCCTCAATTTGAGAACAATTCTCTTCAACTGCAGTTTTTAATCTAACACCTTTGGCTTCACTGACCCTGTACTTTTCCTTCTCTAGGTGTCACATACACACAGTGAGCCAGAGCTTGCTGTTGCCCTGCAGAGCTCTCAGCTTAGGGCGCAGTTGTGTTGTTGTCAGCAGAGGGTCAGTGTGAGTGGTGGCTCTGCAGAGTTCTCTCTCTTCTCCCAGCAGTGCCCAGTGCAGCCCAGCAGCCCAGGACAGCCTCCCCAGGGCTGTTATCATCGCTGCCATCTCTTGGCCTCTCCCATATGTGTGAGCCAAGACTCCTTCCTGCTCTATTTGGGAGCCAGGTGCTGTGATTTGAAGGGTAGCACAAGTTTCCTCCACTTAACAGAGGCTGAAAACCACTCCCTATTATTTTTATCTTACTCAGCTTTTAACATGCTCCTGGTCCCTTGGAGCGTGGCAGCACTGCTTCTGTCACTGCTGGTGTTACCTGGAGCTGCTCCCTCTCTCTCTTTGGCTTTCAATGGAAGATTGATGCAGCTTGGAAGCTTTTGCCCTCTGTCCTTCAAGGACAGTGTTTATTATGAATTTATTACCCTCAGAGGGCTTGGTTTGGGCCTAGTCAAAGAGTTTTGTAACAACAGAACGCACTTGAATTGAAACAAAGGCCAAACTGATTTTTTGGTCAGCCTGCAATCATTTGCTCAACTTTTATTGACTTTGTCTTGACCATCAGAGAACTTTTCTTCAGCTGGACTTAAGCCCAGCTGAACTTAAGCACATGCTTAAAGCTAAATATGAGTTAAATTACTGTGCTGAATCAGGGCTTTTCTTCTTTCTGAGTTATTTTGCTGTGAATGCATTTTTGGTGCACATGAATATCAACTGAAGCTGTTATGCTAATAAAGTTGAACCTCCTGATTTTAATATTCTACATTTCTTTTCATTCTACATGGAGACGATGATGACTTCTTTTGTATCTGAGATTTACATGCAGTCCCATATTTTAACAGTGACACATAATTTACATGTGATTAGATCAAAGTATTTACTTCCACAAGTTTTAAAACAACAAAATTTGATATTGAATATGCCTATTTTCCACACCTTTTAAGTGAATACAGAATAGAAATAGCAGCTTGAAGCAGCAGAAATTTCAAGAGATCTGAGTTTAAGGAAGAGGTTTCACTGCACTCTCCTCCTTTCAACTGCTGCTGTCATGGCTGGGGAGTGAAAGTGGCAATGTTTGTAGAAATGTTTCATGAAATATTTCATAAGTGCAGTTTAAATTACTTTTTAAGTTGGGTAATCTGCCAAAGCTTTACATTGTTAACAGAGAAGGAGAAATTGCTGCAGAACTGACTAGAGTGCCTGGGAAATGGGAAAGCAATTCGGGCCGTGAGTTCACTGTGCTCCCCTCAGAGAGTGCATTCCAGAATCTCCCTGCCTGGAAGAGATTAGCATGGTTTCTGAGGTGCATGGGAAATGCAAGTACATCTGCATGGAGATGAACCCAGACACCCTCCCATCCCAACCAGGGTCCACACTCCTTTGGCAGAAATTACTGCTGAGTGACAGATGTCTTGTGCTGCCCATCGCCAGTGAAACGCAACTGGGGAAATTCAGCACTTCTGAACCTGCTTTTTCTGATTCTCTGAGCTTGAACCCTCCGTCTGCCAGTGGGTGAATTGTCCTGATGGGTCGTGTCGAGTCCTCCGTGTTTCATTCCAATCTGGCTTGGTGAGTCCTGCAGGGATCTCAGCTGGGAGTGCTGGGAGCAGTGGGAGCAGTGGGAGCAGCCCCTCAGGCACTCACGGCAGCACTGCTGGCCCCGGGGCTGCAGAGAGGACAGTGCCAGGGGGGCTGTCCTGCAGCCCTCTGACGGATGGGAATGGTCTGGGCAGTTGCCTTGCAGGAGCAACCCTTCCCCCTCAGCCTGGCTCTCTGGGGGGGGATCCCTGCGCCAGGTACTGGACACTGTGCAGAGCTGAGCTGGGCTGGGCTTGGATTTGAACTCTGAGCGAGCCCTAATTCGTCTGTCTCACAATTCCTCTCGTAACACAAGGGAATCATCTCTCTCCACTCTCTGCCCAGGCACGAGGAGCAGATAATTAATTCTCTGGGGTAGGGATGAGGCTCTGGGGAGGCTCCGGAGGCAGAGTCCTGCCCTTGGAGAAGCAGGAACAGCTGCACTGGCCCTCCTGGTTGGGGATTTTTTTTTCAGCTTACCCAGATAATAAGATCCTTTCTCCTCTTAACCTCTTACCTAGAGTGCAATTAGGGGTAAACTGAGCCGGCTGCTCTGTAAAGAAAGATGTGTCCTTAACCTGGTAAGAACAGCTCCTTAAATATTAAGCCAACGGTGGGAAGAGTGCTCTGAGTCTGTCTGAGCCAGGTGAGCAGGGGAGCCTGCAAGACTCACCTGGCTCAGTGTGAACACCACACAGTGCTTTGATGAGATTTCGTCTGCTGAACAGGCTCTGTGAAGCAACAGCTCGGTGAGATAAGTCCTGGCCAGAGCACAGTGCCCATCCCTCCCTCCAGCCCTGCTCCCAGAGCCCATCAGTGCTGCCCACGCTGGTCCCACAGCGCTGCCCTGCCCTGGCTGCTGGTGTGGGTGAGTGTGTGCCCCCCGTGCATGTGCACAGTCATGCTGGGCAACCAAACCCAGCAGTCTCTGGGGAGCTCTCGTGGGAGCAGGCACAGTTAAATGGATCACAGGACACTTTCCACCTCTATTATCTGATTTCCCCTGAATGCATTTGTTCAGGCTCTGCTACTGTTGTTTAGTGACAGCTGTGCTCACTGAACCATTTTCTAAAAGCAGAGCACATCCAGTTAACCACTTCACCTGGTACAGCAGGGTGAGGGTTGGGCTGGGCAGCTCCCCCCGAGCTGCCTCTGTGGGAATTACTGTGGGAGCACAGGGCAAGGCTGGGGCAGAGGGATCAGATGGACTTTTCAACGCCACCATTGCAGTGCTGTGGTCCTGGGGCTTTTCTGTGCAGGCCTTTTGTGTGTTTTCTTTCTTTCCCACAGGCAACTAGCAGACAAGATAAGCTGCTACTGCAGCAGATGACTTACATAAATGTTAATGAGCATCTAATGTGTACATAATTTTCCTGCAAAAGGTGATCAAAGGTAGGAGGGTTTTGACAGGCCTCATTCCAGGGAGCAAAGTGAGGCAATCTCAGGCCCAGGGGCCAGAGCTCAGCACTGGAAATGGTGCCTCCAAATGCAGCTGCATCCTGGTTCCACTCGCCTCTTTCAGGTTCCCTTTTTAATCTCTGCCTCAGCTGCCTTTCAAGTGAGCAGGATTTTTTTCCCCATGAAAGAAACATTACTCTCTCGGGCCCATTTTTCAGTGTGTTGCTGCCGGAGCAGCTTCAGCCGGTTCCCATCTCCTGCTGCACCACCCACCTGCCCGATGCCGTGAGGAGCAGCAGCACGTGGGCAGACCTGGGGACACGTGTCCCTGCTCGTGTCATCCTCCTGAGGCAGGTTGGGTGGCTGCAATGAAGCCCTTTGCTATCCGACAGAGCACAGTGAGGATGTGGGACACATCCCTGAATTTCGTGAGGGAGTGAAGGTGTCTTCAGCACAGCATCCAGCTGTTCCCACTGACCGTCACTGGTTTGTTGTGGGCAGTGTCAGCACGTCCAAGGACTAGCAAGGCTTTGGATGCTGAGCTCCTTCAGCTCTCCTGGCACCTTGCAGGGCAAGGTTAATGCCTGGCTTGGCTGCTCTAAACCCTGGTGGTGCCGTGTCTGTTGTGCCTGACTCCTCCCTCCCACCAGTCTGCTCGAGACACGCTGTCTGCTCACTGAGCTTCAGTGACCCCCCTCTCTTCTGGGGGTCCCCCTTGTTCCTCAGCAGAGCTGAAACTTCCCGACACCCCCCGTGGGAAGGCCAGAGCTGGGGGGCTCAGTTTGGTGGCATTTCAGCTCAGGGCTGCAGCCTCCAGTGCGACAAACGCCAGCTGGACTGATGTCTGTAAAGGCTCTACAGCACCATTAACTGAAAGCAGGGCTTTTCCTCCTGGTTTGCCGAGTCCTGCTCCCTGTAAGGGCAGAGGAAGGAAAGGGGACCCTGCTGAGCCCCAGCTGGGAGAGCCCAAGCACTCCCTGTCCCCTGTGGACCCGCCAGACTGGGGCGGGAGGCCCTGAGTCACCCCGGCTGGTGCAGATGATTAGAGGGACACAAACGATTTAAACATCCCATTTCCCATTGCAAGACGTCCATGACCCTGTAAGGCAAGATCTGGGAGATTAATTATTGCAAATACTGTTGTCAGCAAATTATGCCTCTTTCTCTGTTGTCCCTGATCAGATCAGGATAATTACATTTACGCTTTGAAATGACTGTGGTAGTAATGAGGAGCTCTTGGTCTGCAGTTTGTTTGTGACAGGAAGCTGCCAGCCTGCACAATTGAAGTTTGCCTCGCTCTGCTTTGACATGCAGTGCACGTGGTAGCACTTCCCTTCCCAAGCCAGGGCAGTGTAACTCATGGCATAGGTGCAAAAGCTGGTTTATGAGCTCATAACTCCCTTTATGGAACATTCTTTCAGGGTGGCTAAGAACTTGCCGGGTTGTGATCATTCCTACCAGTAAACTGGTATTCCTGGGATGTTCGCTGCAGGCTAATGTCAGAGGAACATTTCATCCCTCAAACAACAGCCTCTGCATGGTTCAAACACTTTTCTCTGTAGTGAAAAAAATAACAGAGAAAAAAAAAATGAAGCATTAGTCCTTTTTCTTAACAGAAATACTTGGAACATTTCCACTAAAAACATTCCCTAAGAAAATGAACACTTTCCTTCCAGCTCTCTGATAAGCACATTTTGCACAGACAATACTCATTTCCTGCTCACTTTATGACCAGTCCTGGGTCTGACTCATTCCTGTCCATCCCACCTGGCCACTGTTTTCTGGTAAGAAAACAGGCCCATAGATGTGGGAGTGACCAGTTTTTCTCTCCAGAGAGCACAGGACTCTTGTTCTTGTCTGTGGTTGTATTTTCAAGTTTTTTATTGAAACACAAACAGCCCTGAACAGCTCTGCTCTCCCAGGGGCTGATGGCTGACTGCAGAGGGACAATTGTGCTGTTTCTCTGCAGGTAGTGAGCAGACACCTTCCAGCTGGAGCAGGAAAGAGGATACAGGGGGGTGTGTGAGCTTGGGCAGCACAATCATCTCTGCTGGTAAGTCGAGTTCTGACAGGAGAACAGGAACGTGCGACTAGAGAGAAGGAGCTGCACGTGATAAAGGGCCAGGCCTGGGAGGAGATGGCCACGTCGGGGGGTTTGGTGAGGAGACAGCCTTTGCCGTGTCCTGCCTGCCGCAGCACCGCGCTGCGCTCCCGAGGGAGCAGGGCAGGGACGCACCTCCCACCCAGCTCGGGTTTGGAGGCGGCAGATCGGTTTGCCTCCTGGTGCTCCCTGGAGCAGTTCTGATGTGGCAGGCTGCCTCGTGCAAATGAGCCGAGCTGCAGCTGGGCAGCCCAAACAGGTCCCAGTTCCTCCCACAGCCCAGAGCTGGCTTGCAGGTGGCCTGTGCCAAGTGCCAGCCCGCTGGAAACTGCCACCAGGAGCAGGGTGGCAGCCGGAGCTCCCTGGACCGGCAGCAGTGGCTCAGTTCCCCGGCACTCGTTCCTCTGTTCCCAGCTCTGAACGAGCTCCTCTCGTTCCCAGCACTGTGACACTCTGGAGCCAGCTCCTCCCGTTCCAGCTCCTCTCGTTCCCAGCACTGTGACACTCTGGAGCCAGCTCCTCCCGTTCCAGCTCCTCTCGTTCCCAGCACTGTGACATATGCTGTCTTAATGCCTCCGGCAAAGTGGGATCAGCCTGGCTCTTTCAAAAGCCCTTTCATACAAAGGGCTGACATTTTCTGTGCTTTATTCTGGAGCTGGTTTGGGTTGTTAAAAATTATACCCAGTGGGTAGGAGCTGCCATACCTCCAATTGCTTGTGAGGCTACTCTGTATTTTACCCGTCTTTTTTATTTTATTTTATTTTGGTGTAAGGAGAGGGAACATTGTTTTGAAACAAGTCTGTAACAGGACTGTAACAAGGCATTGCAATAGATCCAGAAATGTGCAAGTGATAAATAAATACCTGTCTGAAGAACAAACCACCCCCAGCACCTCAAGGACAAGGCCTCCAGCTGTTCAGTTATTCAGCCTGGATCATGGGCTCCAGCTGGAATTTCTGTTCCACCAGCTTAATTCTACACCATTTTTATACTGGCTTTTGAAAAATGTGTATTTATTCTCTCTCTGCCTTCCCCCATTAGCTGTAAATGCCCTTCAGGGGGTCACACTCTCAAGTGCACTTGTCTTTCTAGAGCTGTGCCCAGCGCTGCACTGGGACACTGGACCCAGAGAGAAGGCAGGAGGCAGGCCCAGGCTGGGCCTGAGTCCAAACAGTGGGGTCAGCAAACGTCTCCTGTTCTGCCTGAATGTCAGCACACAGACACAGGGACACACGCAGGACAGCCACCAATGCACTGCAGGGCTCGGGGCTCCTCTCCCAGCACCCCCTGGCAGTGCTGGATGTGCTGCCTGCCTGCTCCTGGGACCTTTGTCTGCTAAGGTTTTATTCTCTCACTTAGTGAGCAGCTCCTCTCCATGTCCCTTGCAGAGAGGCTGGTGGGGGCATTTGCACAGCAGGGACAGAGAAACCAAGCAAGGCTGTGGGAGGAAAGTGCTGAAGGAACCCTCTGGCAAGTCAGGACAGGTGTCTTCCCAGGATTTCAAAGGGACACAGTATTGGAGTAATGGTAGAAATACCCTGGCATTAGGGTAAACCACACTGGGCTGGGAAGTGGGGTGTGCATGAGGAGTGTGAATCATTTTTCCTGGGAAGTGGCATTGTTTGGGCCCTGTGACTCCGTGCTGGCCAGAGCACGAGGGCACAGCAGTGACTAATCTGCTCCTGCCCCTGTGCCTGTTCCGGGAACACGGTGCTGTGTCACAGTGGGGCTTTCACTTCTGCTCTGCACGACTGTTTCAGACTCTCTGATTCCATACATTGATCACAGATATTCCAGACAGCAGCTCTGCTCTTCTGGGGCCAGGGTGACATCAGCCACGGGCTGGTTCCTGGTGCCCAGCCTGGAAGAGCCTGTTAGCAGTGCTGGCCTGAGTGCCTGTGTGGGTGAGGGACAGCTTAGGCTGGGGAGGGACTGATGGTGCTGACTCAGGGGACTTTGAAAATATCTTGTCCTAACCACTTAGGAAGGGAATGCTCTCAGAATTCAGTCAAATAAGTGCAGAGCTGCCCCACAGGGATGAGTCAAGGGGAATCTGGACTGCCCTAAGTGGTGAATGCTATTGTGGAGGACAGCACAGAGCAGCCTGGGGCTGTGCTGTGGGGCTGTCCCTGGCCTGTTCACCCACAGCCTCAGCTGAAAACACAGTCCTGTCCCTTCCCAGCACCTGTGCCAGGGACAGTGTCACAGGCTCCTCAAACTCCTGCCCTATAAGACACAATGAGGAGAACCCCCCTCGCCTGCTACCTATGGCACAAAGGCCCCCTCACTGTGTGCCCCTGGCACCACATCTCCTCCCAGTGTCCCTCTGTCTGGCTTGCAGGGAAGCATTCTGTCCCTGAGGGAAGGCAGCTCCTGTCATTAAGGGACTGAATCCTTGGTTTCCTCTTTGGCTAATTCTTGCATCAGCTCAGGCCCATGGGCCATGTAGAGGACCCGAAGCTAGAAAGGGTTGATTTGTCTTGTTCTTGCATTGTCTGATGGCTGTTGCCCATTTATACCCTGCTCTGGAGCTTTAGTGTGTCCACTCCGGTCCATTAGATCACCCCACTGAAGTGGAGAAAATGAAACGTGTCCTTTCTTTGGCAGTGGCTCTGTAAATAGTAAGAAAAGAGGAGAATTAGACCCTCCCCGGTAGGGAGATTGCTCTAACAATTATTTACTTTGAGCAGGCATATCTATATTAATTTGCTTTGGGTTCGCTTGATTTTCTTGATGAAGATTGCAGCAGACGAGCTTTGGAGGAGAGCGAATTGCTTAATTGCCGTTCAATACCGGGGGTATGTCCTGCCTTCCTGCATTTGTAGGGGTTTTTAATAGAAATACGTAGTTTGGGATGAATGAAATAGGAATGGCAATGTGTGTGTGTCTGTGGGTATGTGGCCAAGCAGCATCCTCTGTTCCAGTGAGCTGGTGAGGGGGGCAGAGCTGCTCTGCTGTCCTACGTCTCCCTTTCACAGACATGTGAGTATGTGTTGCAATTTCCTAGTGGACAGTAGGAAAGAAGTTATCACACACTGTGCAAAAGGAGGATCGTTTCTACCTGAAACAATCCACGGGGTTACAGCAGTTCAGCTGCACGTCTAAACACAACAGATCTTTGTGTCTCCCCTTTTGACCTGGCATATGGAAAACCTTAGGTGAAATATTTTCCAGTGACTCTTTGTGTTGAAGTGTGATTCTGTCATTGCCCTCCTGAATTTCTGTGGTCCTGGCTTTTTCTTTTCATCGTTCAGGTGCTGAGCATACAAATCAATAACTTGTTGTTGACCCCTTTGGGAAATTCAATAGCTATCAATGGGATTCGATGAGAGGTTTGCAGTGGTTTATTCTAACATTCAGTAAGACTTCAAAAGCATCTTTGCACTAAGCTTTAATTTCAGACTTTCCTTCCAACTTTGATTTTCACTGGTGAACAGCTGAGGTGGGGAGGTAAAGCAGGAGGCTGGGCTGGTCTCAGAGCCCTGTGTGCACACAGACACACTGGAGCAGTGCCCAGCCCAGCCCAGGCCAGGCTGTGACACAGAGCAGAGCGTGTGCAGGAGCTGTGTGTGGGGCTGGGGAGCCCTCAGCCCACGGCCCTGCAACTGGAGATGGGACACAGGTCCCTTTTTCCGCTCCTGGGTGGGAGCCCAGCTGCCCTCCTGGGGAACACAGGTGTCACTCAGCCCTGACTGGCACCACTGCTGGAGTGCTTCTGACTTGACTAAAAATAGGCAGTCTGGCAACGTCCAGAGGGACCCGGCCCTCCCCAGGTCTGTCATCGAGCTCCACAGAGCAAAGGGACACTTTTGATGATAAATTCCAATGGAAAGGACTATCTTAGCCTATGGGAATTTTCCCTTCAGCATCCAGGGAAACAGCTCCTGCCCCAGTCATGCCTGCCTTGCTCAGTAGGATGAGGATCTTGCAGAGCTTCCTTGTCTGGGACCTCGTGGTAGCTCTTGCAGCCTCATTGTTAACATTGAGTGCAGCAGGTGAGCGTTGGACCAGAGATACCACTGTCCTGTGGATCAGGGATCCCACTGTCCCATGGATCAGGGATCCCACTGTCCCGTGGATCAGGGATCCCACTGTCCCATGGATCAGGGATCCCACTGTCCCGTGGATCAGGGATCCCACTGTCCCAGGGATCCCACTGTCCCGTGGATCAGGGATCCCACTGTCCCGTGGATCAGGGATCCCACTGTCCCATGGACCAGAGATCCAGCTGTTCCATGGCCCTGGGGCTCTCCAGGGGGGTTGCCAGCACTTTCCTCAGTCTGTACAAGGCTGTGACTGAGCCTCCCTTGGTGCTGCCCCCACCCTAAGAGGTCAGCCTTGAAAAATGCCAAAATAGATACTTCAAAACTTGATCCCAAGGTGACAGGTGTCTCAGAAATACCAAACTGAACCCCTTTAAGTTCATTTTGTCCTGTAAGCTGGAATGGACCAAGCTAATTTCAGCATTTTATAGTGTCATCTTCAGTTTAATACACAAATTACTTAATGTGGAGTTGTGACTGCAGGAACACACTGCTGTTTCCTGTCCTGGTCTTAGCAATATTGAATTTCCCCAGCCCTAGCAGGACTCAGCTCCTCATGCCAATCACAGAGATTGGTCATTAAAAACGGGAGAGAAGAAAAAAAGGAGCTGTTCCTGTAAGCCCTGTGCTGCAGCTGATGGGAAAGGCAGGAAGGAGGAGATGGGCTTTGCTCCTAATCAGCCAGAGACACTGCACAGTGCAGAGACAAACCTCACTGAGCTGCAGACAGGCCTGAGCCACATCCCGGCTCCCAGAGAGCTGAGGCTGTACCTGGACCTGCCTCACCCCGCCAGGCTGTCCCTGCAGGAACGAGGTCTGTGCTCAGGAGCAATCCTGATGTTGTTGGCACATTCTCTCTCTCTCCCCACAGTTCTCCCACTCCCCAGGGTGGTTCCCCTGCCCCAGGCACCGGGACCTCTGCTCGGTGGAGCACAGGGAAGGTCAGGCACGGCAGTGAGGGAGACAGCACACTGACCCCGGGATGGGGGAGATGTTTTGGTTGGAGTTTAGGGAGAGCTTTTTGCTCTGTAGGCAGCAAGACAGCCCCGTGCCCTGTGCTGTGCCAGGACAGTGCCCAGGCTGCCAGGGGCTCGGGGGGGCTGCAGGGGCACGCTGGGCACACCGAGGGGCTGCGGGAAGGGCCACAGAGCAGCTCTACAGGAGCAGCAGAAACACTCAGCCTGGGGCCCCTAGAGCAGGTAGTGGGAGCACAGCAGGCACTGCTCCACTTTGACAAGCACAGGGAGTGATTAATGAGCCAGGGAAAACAGGGTGACACATGCAAATACTAGAGATCTACAGAGGAAATTCTGAGGATCAAGTCCACCTTTGTAAACAGAAATATCTCTATTATTGCGGAAGACAAGGAGGGAGCAGAGAAGCTCCGTGACTTCCCAGACAGCCTCTAATGATACTTTCTGCAGTTTGCATCAATCCAGATTAAGCTTTGGGCTGACACATACAGCTCTTAACTAGGCTGTCCTCCAATGGAGTTGCGTGTTCCCCCGTGCCCCGCTCTCCCCGCTGCTGAGCTGGGCTCCACGCCTGACACAGAGGATCTGCACATCCCTTTGAGCAGCTCCCCTGCTCCCTGCTGGCTGTGCCAAACGAGCTCTGGTTTCAGTGCCATCAGGAGCTGCTCTGATGGGGACAGGCCGTGTGTGGCAGGAAGTGGGTTTGGTCTGTAACTTTAGTTGTTCCAGGCAGAAATTGGAGCAGCTCAGAGAACTGCTGAAGGAGGCATTCTTGGTCTCCCAGGATGCCTCTGCCAGTGTAAGGCCACTGACACTGCCAGCCCCTGAGAACAACTGCTTCAGTGTGGGCTGGGCCTTAAAAAGCACTCCAGATTTGGGAAGCAGCGTCAAGCAGAGCTGTAGTCAATGGGAAATGCCACTGTGGTGGCCTGGGATGGGGATGTGCTGAGCTGGGGCAGGATGAACGGTACAGAGGTTCCACCTCTGTGCTGAGAGCAGGGAATGTGGCTCCTGGTCTCTGTCAGCCCTGACAAATGCACGTCAGGCTCTGCAGGAGCTGCAGGGGGCACAGACCAGCCCAGGTACTGCCCAGCTGGGCACTGCTCACCACAACTGCTGCTGCCCAGCAGAGCACCAGGCACTGTGCTCTCCTGTGGAGAGAGACTCCATCGGCGCCTCCAAAGAGGGGATCAGTAGTTATTCCTCTGCTCTCCATCTGGGGAGGAAAGCCTTGATCTCCAGCACATGGTCACACACTGGAAACAGTTTCCTGCCAAAACAAACTTTTGAAAATTTCCCATGTTGCACGAGAGGGGAGAAGCTTTAGTATGAGCTCAGAGCTGCCTTGGAGTCCATTTCCTTTAGATAGCAAACACAGATTTGAATATCTGTACTTCAGTGTAAGTAGGGTTGATAATGGGGAAGCTCCTTGAGCCATACTGCTCCAGGGGACTCACCCACAGGCAGTCGTGGATTCATTTGCATCAGCTCGAGTCTTCACCTGGCGCCTGCTGCTCATACAAGTTGCCCCAGGGGTCTGTGGGGCCCTTTCCACCACAGCACAGTGCAAAAGCAGGACCTCGGCACAGCCTGGTGAACACGGAGAACTGTTCTGGGGCAAATGGGGACACGGGGAGATGATTGAACATGTCATGTGTCAGTCAGGGAAGGCCATACCTGTAGCAGATGAGGGAACAAAGTAATTGACTTTTCCAGGCTCTGTTACCTGGAAACTTTCTCCCAGCTGGTGTGAGCCTGCAGGAACACACAAGTGTTGGTAATTGCGATCTGCTCCGTGCACATGCTGCTGAGGTGAAGCCTTCTACTTCTTGAGGAGGCACGAGCTTGGAAGGGTTCTGGGCTTGATTGTCATTCTAGACAAGTGTATCCTGACATCCTTTCCTTTTTACTATAAATCAGAAGCAAAATGAATAAATTAGTTATTGAAGTTCCTTGTGGGCTTCATTGATGCGATTGCAGGTGGAAAAGACAGGTAACATAACCAGAGGGAATTGGTGTCAAGGCTGCTCCTTACAGACCCAGATTATGTCACCAATCAGCTGGTGAAATAAAGAGATTTCCCGCGTATATTTAGTAAATCAACATGACAATGTCATATACAATCGGAGTTAATTAGGCAAACCCTCTTGCTGTGTAGAGCTTATCTCATGCCTTAGAGGTAGAGAGGCTTCCGTCACCACTGGGTTCTGCAAGTGTCAGGGGGAGCTGGTTGCAGCTTATGTTGAGAGGCACCTGCAGCCTCCTTCTCCTCCTTCTCCTCCTCCTCCTCCTCCTCCTCCCTGGGTGCTGCTCAGAGCAGCCCCCTGAGCTTGGGCTGGGCAGTCTCGTGCCACCAACCCCAAGAGTGCTGGGGCCTGGCCTGTAGCACTGGGTGCTGCTGTGAGGGGCCCTGCTGGGCTCTGATGTACAGGGGAGACGGGAATCACGTGGGGGAAGCCTTGCATTTCCCATTTCATCTCAGTGCTCCCTGTGTGTCCTTAGCCCGTGACCATGACCTGCTGTATTGCCAACAGCAATTGTGCCCCAACAGCACCCACCGTGGGGTGTTGTGACACACGTGACACTCACTGCTAGGTCAGAGGGCCAGCAGTGCCAGTCACCCCTGCCCTGCTGGAGCTGCACACAGCTTCCTGGCACGGCTGGGGCCCAGGGCTTTGATCCCTGAAGGCCCCTCCTTGCCTCTGCTCCGGGCAGGAGAGGCTGAGCGTAGGGCAATGGAGGGCCTTGTCCAAGGTCAGCCCATGTCAGAGCCAGGAGCCCTCCACCGTTTCCTCACTCTGACCGTGGGACTCCCATCTGGTTTGATTCAGCTGTCAACCCTGGAGCAGAGAGTGGCAGTAACAAAAGGCTTTTTCAGACATAATCCCACTAAACGGAGACAATCCTGTTATGTTTCCAGGCGACAGGAATTGAGACTTCAGTGCCAGAGTATGAGGACTCTGCCCTAAGGGCTTTGTTTCAGGACTTAATGTCAGGTGATCTCAGGGCCAGCCTGGTCTTTGTGCCCTAAAGCAGCACGGATTAAGCCCTAAACATGTATTTTTAAACTGAGCAAAGCCCAGGAGGTGTGATAGACAATCTGGGATGGGGAGGAAACACCAGACCAGCATCCCAGTAAGAGGAATTAGTCTGGCCAAGACAATGGCAGCCGTGAATCTCAGAGGGGCATGGCCTGACATGCCAGCTGAGGGCTGGGCTGCCCTCCCCATGCCAGCTACACCAGCCTGCCAAAGTTCAAATGTCTGACAAGCATCACGCTGCAGCTCCTGTATTCCCAGCCCATGTGTCCCCGATCCCCAGCAGAGGCCAGTTAATACCCAATTAACAGGACTCTTTCTAATGAACTGAGCCTTAACCGCCAGCCACTCCATCCTTTAATCTCTCCCTGCCGGAGTGGAAGGGCTTGGCAGGTGTCACTTCAGGCTGGGGTGACAGGGCAGATCTGCCTTGCCAAAGCACAGCCCCTCCCTGAGCCCCCTCCCCAAAACACCACTCACCCCAGGGCAAAGAGCATCCCTGTTTCCATGGGCCCTGCAGCTCTGAGGAGTTCATCTCTCCCTGTCCTGGAGCCAGAACATGTTACTTCCCTGGCCAAGGCAGGTACCCCAGTTTTGCTCAGCTGACTGTCTTGGTCTGTCACACTCTGTGAAAGCTGTTCTCCTGCTCCTGCCTGCCAGAGCCCCTTTTGGAGCCATGCTCAGTGTGAGGCCCCAGTGCCATGGCGTGTGCCCAGGCAGTCTCTTCGCTGCACTTGGTCCCCAAAGGCACGAGTCAGCAGCCTTGTGTAAGGCCCAGGGATGCAAGGAAAAGCAGACCTCACTCAGGAGATATGGCCACCCCAGAGCCCTCACCAAACAAACCAGGACCGGGTGTCTTCCGCTGTAATTTCTCAGAACAGAGGGGAGCCACACAGCCCTGTGTCCCTTCAGCACCCCAGAGGGCTGGACCTGGCTGTAGGGAGCTTTAGGGGTGAGGTCAGGAGACGCTCTTTGGGAGCATCAGAGCAAGGGCTGCTTTGTTGTACAGGGACTGGTGTGCAAACCAGACTTTCTCCTCCATGTTCATCTCAAAAGCTGAAACCTCTGATATCATCCAAGCTGGAAAATCCCCTCCATGTGGTATTTCAGCTCCCCCAGCCTTATCTCCACGTGCAGAGGCAGTGGACATGCAGCACACATCCCAGCAGCCTTGGGCAGGGCAAAGCATGAAGATGCAGCACAGTGTGCGTGCTGTGGAATTTGGGTTTGGGGACAGATGAGGCCACAGGGAAAGAAGGATCACATGAGTAGTAATTCCCAGTGGCTGGAGACATCCCACACTTCTTCTGTGCCTCTGGCTCAGTAGCAGCAGCAGCAGAAGCTGGTGGGGGGTTGTGCTGGAGCCAGTCCTGACCCGAGCACCTGCAGGGTGTCCCAAGCCTCACAAACAGCTCATGTCCAATGGGGAGCCTGGCAGAGGCAGTTCTTAGCACACAGAAGTGGTGTTATAGCCCCCAAATCGTCATTAAAGGTGACACCATTGTCCACATGCTGGGCTAGCACAGGGCTGTGCCAGTAGCTTGGATTTCATTTCCTGGTTGCAGATCTTGAGTTTCTGAGAAAGCAATGGGTGGGGTGAGCCCCACACAGGTCCGAGCTTCGTTGTGATGAAAAATAAGGATTATCCAAGAAAGCATTTAGGCTGCATCCAGGCTCCCAGGATTTGACAGTCCTGTAGAAATGGCAATATTTACAGTTGTACCGGGGCTGTCAAGGACGGCAGCTGCTCACCTCTCCACAGATACAGTGTGGATGCTGCTGACTTCCCCCTCAGTGCTCCAGCTGTTTAACTGGTGTTTCTGGGGATGCCAGGAACTTCCAAGTCTGAGTGCAGAGGGAGGGCTGAGCGTCCAGCAGATAATCCTGCAGCAGCATTGCATTCCCGTGTTTCCTTCACCACAGGTCTCAGCATCCTTCACATGGGATAGCACAGACTCCCTCTGTCCCGGGAAGGGCTGGGATGGCATTAGCCAAGATCACAGATGGGGGAAGCAAGACTGAGAGCAGGAATGCATTAAACACTGGCTTCTGTCTCTGTCAGGTGCCTGCAAGAAGCAGGGCCAAGAAGGCTTTGCTTAAAGCCCCAGAACAAATTGTTGGAGCAGAGCTCAGACTCTGTGCCCCAGCCTTTGGCTGCCTTAGCCACAAAATAGCTCCATACACACAACTGGGACAGGAGACAGTGGGAGAAGAATACGGTCTCCTGGACCCCATGGCTTCTCCAGATTTTGGGAGAATTACTGGCACGGCCCCAGACACTGCCACACAACCTGCTGGCACTCCTGGTGCTGGGACAGGCTCTGGCCTGGGCTGAATTTTGCCCATTGCCTTGCTAACACATGGAGCCAGGCAGCTCCTGCCATGTGACCCTGCTCTTCCCTAGCCGGGCACAGAAAGGTTTGAGCTATTCACTCTTTGTTCTCCAGAAGCCACTGGCCTAAAGCTGAGGAAGCAGACTGGATCCTAAGGGATCACTGAGGAGCAGTAGACAGGATCCTGTGGGATCTGTGCAAACATATTGCTGGAGCAGCTTGTGCAGCTCCCCCAGCTTGCAGCCAACAGTGTTGAACAGCAGAACTGAGCGTGGAACAGCTTCCCTGCAGACCCCATTAGCCCGAGCTGGAATTGCCAACGTAAGGCGGGGCCCCGCAGCCCTGGAGAGAGGTTGGAGCTGGTCTGGGGCGTCCTGTCAGAGCTTCCCAAAGCAGGGGGGAGTGAGATTCAATGAGCAATGACTGTGCCCTTTTTGCTCCTGGGCCACCGCTTGCCCATTGCTCCCAAGCGAAGCCCCGTTCCCTGCCCGTGCTAGCAGGATTCCCTGAAGGAACAGGCTGCTCTGAGGGTGTCCTTCTGCCTTTGCTGGGGTGGGGCTTCTCTCTGCCTTAATTTTCTCCCAGGTGAATTTCTCCTGTGCCTCTAATTAAGCTCCTTTTTGGCTTAGGACTGTGGCCAGTCTGAGCAGTTGTAAATTACCCCATCCCCCAGACAGGCTTTGTCCGGCTCTCAGCCCCCTAATTACTCTGCTCAGCCCCCAGAGAGGAGGGGTCTGCTGGAGGCAGACTGAGCAGAGAATATTAGGGGCGGCAGACCCTGCTTGGACAGCAGCCCTTGGAAAAGCGGCCCAGCACAAAGAGCTGCAGGCACACCCGAGCAGAGCCCTGTGCTGGCGTAAGGAATTAAAAACCCTTCCCTTGCACCTCTGGGCTGTGGTCAGGAGTCCCCCCCACCACGTGTGTCACAGGCTGCTGCTCGCCCATGGCACAGTGTCCTGCCCAAGTGCAGAGCTGATGGCACGTCCCCAGGGCTGTGCCCAGCCAGCTCTGAGCGAGTCCCTTCCTCCTTCCTCCACTGCGCTGCTCTGATCGCAGGGAGGTGGGGATGCTGTCCCTGCCCGAGGCGGTGCCCAGCCGCTGGAAGCACCAGAATAGGTGGCTCCTGTTTGCTGATCCAATGGCTCCCCAGCAGCGCTTCAGGGAGCTTGCTGGGGCAGGACACCGTGAATGAGGGCAGTCGGCTGCTCTGGGAGAGTTTAGACACATTTATATAACACATGTATCTCACAGCCTGTGAGATACAGTTCGTCCTTGGAAGGAGACACACTGCGAGTCACTGGCAATCTCCTCTGGAGCTCCTTCTCCAGCAGAGCTTGAGCAGCCCTTGCATGTTGTGAGTGTTTGGATTTGTTCACAGGAAGTATTTGGACAACGCAGCAATTCTGTGTTTTCTGTTTTCCGATAAACAAACATGCACAGAAGAGTTGGCTCATCCGCTGGGCTGTGTGGGACAAGGAGTGAACAAACTTGTCCAGCTGGGCTTGGGCAGAGAGGCACAGGGGACACTCCCGCTCTGGGACAGAGGGACAGGCCGCCCTGTCCAGCACCTGCCACTCACTGCCATGGGCAGAGGAAGGGGCACCTTTGGGCGCAGCAGTGTGTGTGCCCTGTCCCCCAGGCAGGGCAGCTGCTCCGGGATCACTCTATGCAAAGATTAAAAGAAAAAATGCTCCTCTCTGAGCTCGCTGCTTTGTCTAAGTCTTGAATGATTTTCTGTCACTAGGTATCAAACTGCAGTTGAAAGGATTTCCCGTTGACATTTAGCAGTATTAAATTACAAAATAACCACAAGTCAGCCACTCAGTATGATATAAACAGTGGGATTTGACAGAGCTTTTTCTGGCCTTGGGGACCAATTTACTCTTTTTTACAGTCCCAACTCCAGTCATCCACCGGTAATGCACAGCGCCTTTTGGACACCACCTATTTGGAATTAGAGACACATATGGCAGAGTGTAATTACCTATTTACTCTGCTGCTGAATCAGCAAACTGAGGCTAGTTAACATTACAGCTCATAAGCCCCTTTCATAAACATGGGTGAGTGCTGGAACTGAGCAAAATTAATGCAAAAGAAAGAAAGAATTCCTCTCAAAAGGGGAGCCAAAAAAATCAGATGATTTAACAGGGAAAAAATGGACTCTCGATGCTTCCTGTGAGGAAGAAATCTGAGGAACCCCGGCCAGGCTTCTGGGAGGAGGGGCCTGGACCATCGCTTATTCCCACTGGTGTAAATCGGGAGTAGCTGTGGAAATGTCTTGCTGAAAGTCTAAAATAAATGAGAGGGAAATCAGGCACATTGGCCAGAGCTCCGGCTCAGCTCCCTGAGGAAACAGGCAGCTGGTCTGAGCTCTGGCTCTGCATCCTGCCACCCCTCGGGGTCCGGCTCCAGCCGGGCTGTGTGCTGGCTCCTGGGGCCGGGCTGCCACTCGCACTTGTTTGCACCGAGAAGGGATTTCGCCCCCTGTCACCAGCTGTGACACCGGGGCTGGATGGGCACAGGACCCGAGCGGGGGCTGAACACCCCCGGCTCCTGGCTTGTCCTCTACACATCCCCCGTGCCCCTTTGCAGCCCTGCCTGCAGGTGAATACCCAGCACAAAGTGCTCCGCAGCCTGTGCAGCTCAAACCTTTCCTGGGGAGCACATGGCAGAGCAGCCAAGGTGGGGAACGCTGCCCAGGCTGGAACGCTGCAGGAAGGGAGAGGCACCGCCTGGCTGGGGAGGCACAGGGGCTTCCCCAGCCTGCAGCCACGGAGAGCCCCAGCCTGGGGCCCTGGAGAGCCTCTGGGGCCCTGGAGAGCCCCTGCAGCCACCGAGAGCCCCAGCCTGTGGTGCTCCACCCGCTGCAGAGCTGACTCGGGTGGGATGGGGATGAAAGGCTTAACTTCCACCGGTACCAGGTGCTCCCAGCAAGAAAAAGAAGCAGTGTCCTGCCCTCGGGGCACACACACACCAGCCAAGGGGAATCTGTCCAGTGGGTGACTGGACCTCTCAGCCCCGTGTCTCAAGGGTGCTGGGGGCTGCTCTGTTCCTGTTGAGTGGTGTGGGGGGGAGACTCTGGGGGACCTCAGCACCTGTCCACTCTTGGCTGCAGAATCTGATGGCTTCTGTCATAATCCAGCCACTGGCACGTGGCTGTTGTGTCCCCAGCCTGGGGGGTGGGAGGTGCTCTGCACCAAGGGCTCGGCCTCAACACGACCAGGGGCAGGGGAAGGAGGTAGCTTCCATTCCTCCCCAGATGTGCCAAAGAGGCAGAATAATAGCAGGAACCTAAGCTGCCAGCAGGAAAGTGAGAGACTCTTCTGGAAACCACCATCTAGAGCTGTAGGAACATGTTTCTCCTCCCACTGACTTTCAAAGCTTTGCAGTGATTAAGACACGTCCCTGCCAGGACTCCTCCGTAAAGCTGCTGTTAGGTGGTTTCCCTGTGGGACAGGGTGAGGTACAGGACTTCCCAGTGATCTGAAGTGAGATAGGAGAGGAGGTGCTGTCCCTGGCCCTATCCACAGCTGGGCCTTGCTCGTCTCTCTCATGGGGAGGTTTGTGGTCCTGGTTCAGGAAGCACCCACAAGCTGTGCTTTCACAGGAGGGTGGTGGCACGTTGCTACCCCGGCCTAATTTGTGTCTCACCTGGCTCCTGCTACTCCAAAATGGAAAGGAGCCACTTTAATTTCCTCCCTGTACATTCAATTGGCCATGGTGACCAGTCACTGCCATTTACAGGAGGGAACTGAGTCCCTCAGCCTTTGTCCTGACAAACCATATGATGTGCACAGACAAGTTCCTGGCTCTACCCAGCACCTCAGTTTCTACAGCCATAAACTTGGGTCAATAATGAGCAGCTCCACTGCAGTGCTGCAGAGGCTGGTGTTTAAGTGGTGGTTTAGGCACTCCAGGGAAAGGCACTGCTATGAAGGGAGTGTGGCATCCTGAGCAGGGTCCTGCCCACTGCCCCGCCGAGCTCCTACAGCTGCACCCACTTGTGCTCTTGTCTTGTCATTGTCACCCTGCAAAAGGCTGGGCATCTCCCGTGAGGCTGTGTGGGGACCTGGGGTTGGACTCATCAGCTTTGGGCAGCCTGCACCAGCATCTCACTCGTGTCTGCAGCCTGGGGTGGGGAAACTGTTCGGTTTTCTTATTTTCCCTCATTTTTTGCTTTCCTTTTTTTTATTTGGTTTTTGTTTAAGAGGGGAGGAGAGAGAAGACAGAGAATGACAAGCACTCGGGAGGACAAGCTTTCTTCTGGGTGAGATGCTGCACAGTAGGAGCAACAAAAATGCCTTGGAGGTGAACCTGTTCCAGGGAATGTGACTGAAATGCCTGTCCCTCTCGCTGAGCTGAGGTCTCATTGGCCTCGGGACCACATGCAAGAAGGGATTGTGCTGGCTGGATCTCTCCTGCTTAGTGTGTGTGCAAGACCAACCCCACTGTACATCTCCAGCTTTGGATGTGCCTTGTTTGGTACAAGCAGAAAATAACACAAAGTCCCTTTCCACCCCATCCTCCCTGCACAGGGAGTGTGTGGAGGAGGGTCAGACCACAAAGCTGGGCCGCAGGACTTGTATGTCCTTATTCTTCCCTCTGCTATTATTCTCTCTGCTAGCATGGATTTTGTACTTGAAGCATTAGTTTCCCAATCTGTGAAACAGAGATGGAAACCAGAAGCCTCGCAGGAATATTTTACACACTTCAGATGGAGTTTGTCTCATCTGAATTCACATCTACCTGCCTCTTCCCCCCAGCCCTGTATCTTTTTCTTTCTCTGTGATTTCAGATAGAGTCCCATAAGTCATGTTCCAGGCCTAAATTAAATGACTGCTTAGAAGTCAAATCCCATCTGTGGCATGCCCTGTGACCTGGCAGTCTTCCTTTCCATCGCTTGGAGCTGGCAATGGCCCAGGGTCTCAGGGAAGTTCTGCAGAAGGATTGTCAGGCTCCTGGGATTTAGTTTAGATCAGTATTTCCATCCCCAAAACCTGTTTTGGGGGGAAAGGGAGAGAAGAAAGCAGTTTGAAGCAGAGTTTTAAATTGGCCATGTAAAGTCCATACACTTAAAATATGAAGCAATCTGTTTTAGATCTGAATTTGCTGGATCCTCCTAAAGGCTACGGAAACTTAACTACAAGAAGTCCTGTTTCTCCCACACTTGCTGTTCCTGGGTTCTGTGCTCTCTGAACACCCTTCCCTGTGTGCTGCTGCTGCTGCTACAGGGGAAGGGGCTGCAGTTTGATATCTTGGAGGTGTGAGAAGTCTGATTTTTATCTCAAGTGAGCATTTTTGCTTAATTTAATACCATCACTTTGAAGTGCCTGAGCACTGCACAAAATGTACCTAAAGAATGCGGAGGGACAGCAGTAAGGACAGGAAGCTGTTACAAAAGCAGCAGGAGATGTGATTGCAGCAGGGCAGGCTCAGGCTCTGGCCCCGCCACAGACAGGGTGCCAGCAGCTTCCCCGGGGAGGGAGACAGAGTTGGGACCCACTCCAGGACTTTTCCATGGGAATTCAGCAAGACCTATTTTCTGATGAAGCCGAAGTTGGCAGCACATGTAGCTGAGCCAAGGAGTTCACTCCAGAACATGGTGATTTTTAATAAAGTCACAATTGCTGCTCTGTGCTAAATGAGTCATTTTAAAGTCAGTCCCTCATAAAACAATTGCTTCCCAGATCCTGCTCCCTTCTATACATGTCTCACCAGCACAGCACACTTTTATGGCACAAGCACCACCTTCGCTCACATTGCTGCTCAACAGTCCCCGCTTGTTCTCTCGGTCTGGTCCATCAGCAGCGACCTCCGGCCGTGCACAATGCCAGGGAACAGCAGGCTGGGAGGGAGGGCCGGCACATCCCTCCTCCAGAGCCCAGTTACAGTGACAAGTGCCTTGGCGTGTGACACCGCCCCGCTGGGCACAACAGGCCCTGTTCCTGGGCTCGGGGGCCAGGCCGTGCCCTCCGGCCGTGCTGGCCAGGCAGGGGTGGCCGGGGCTGCTGCTCTCAGCACGGACACTCATCTCACCGCTTTCTAGGCCACTGGCTCTGCACAAACTTTGGCAAACCGAAATCTGTGTTGGAGCCTCCTTCAACTGCCTGCCAAATTACATAAAATTATTTAAAATTGGCCACTGAGCTAAAAAGATGGGGGTGGAGGAGGTGGGGGAGATGACAGATGGATGGTGTGAACGCAGGAGTCTTGAGTCCTTAGGAAGCCAAGCTTAAAACATTCAGGAAACCGAGGAGGTCTCTGATCCATGAACCCCTTTGTTCCAAGGAACTAATCTACCCAAACCGACCGAGCTGCTGGAGTGCAGGACATTCAGTTCACTTTGGTTGTTTGCTGTTTGCAGGATGGTTCAGTTGGCTTTGTTCGCTGTTTGAGGACGTGTGTGTCGAGGTGATGGCTGGGAACAGGGCACGTCTGCATTATTGACTGCGGATCACAACCTTGTAAAACAGCGTCGTGTAAAACACACACTGTGAGCATTTGTAACCTGAACACAAACTGCCAAACACACGTTCACACCACTCTGGTATTTTGGTTTAATATGTATATATTTTCTTTTACAATTTGGACCTAATGAAAAACATGTGGTTTGTGCTGAGTAAAAGGAATAATAGGACTTTGTGCCGGCTGTGTCAGTCCCTGCTGGGCAGTACCGGCCGCCTGTGCTCTCTTGCTGGCTTGTGACTCCAGATGCTGCGGAATGACTGGAACACGTTCCTCATCCCCACCCAAACCTGAACACTGTGGTTTCCAAAACCGCTGTTGTCTTGGCAACCTTCCAGATCCTTTCTGGGCATTTAAAACTTGGCTGAAACTAGTGGAGCAAAAGCACGTTCCAAGTGTTTTCCCAGGCCTCTGGCACAACACCTGACTGTGACGCCGCTTTCTTCCCAATACTGGGTCGCTTCAGTTATCTTTGCTCTTCTTTCAGCAGCAGTGGCACCCCTGTGGTACCTCCTTATTTCCTTCCTGTTTGAAAGAAAGCCCCAAATCCGCCCAGTATTTGCACCAGGGGCACGGAACCATTTTTGTTCTGTGGTTATTCACATCTGAGGACTGCAAACAGCGAGGACAGCGATGCTTCACGGGCTCTCCAGAGAGCTGAGTCAGCACTTTCAACTTCCTGAGTGGTACAGACTTAAGAGGGCATGAAACAGGGCTGCTCTTTAGAAATGGCACAGAAACCCTACAAATGCAGAAAACCGCTCAAAGAAATGTAAATTTGAATGAGTGCCATTGAAACACACAGGAAAATCCTTCATTGTGAATGTAAATTTAAACAAAATCGTCTACCTCCTGCCTTCCCACACAAAGGAAACCTGCTGCCTCTTCCCTAGGAGAGTGTTTTACCAAGCTCATATGAAACTCTTTTTACAACATCCCTTTGTCTCTCTTGGAACCTGACCAAGAACTATAAGCCTTTAAAGAGAGCTTTTTGCTTGTTCAGGCCCAAGGGGAGTAGCTGGGTATAAATAATGGATCGGCCTCTTCTGTCTCCAGTGTTTCTGTTCTGCTGCTCCTCACAGACACAACCTGGGAAAGGTGTGGCGGTGCCTGCAGCAACAAGAGGGCAGTTCTGTGCTCTGCCTCCAAGGAGCTCGATGATAAAGTGAGGAACAGCTGACAGGACCAGGGCTGGTATGTGCAGCCCAGCGGACGTGACTCTCCAATTTTAGAAAACTACAGCTGGGGAGACTTGCTCTCTCGCTGGACCTTGCTGCTGTTTTCCATACAGGGAGCCTTGAGAGAGCAGCGTCTTATCTGTCCAGCCTGCTCAGCAGTAACAGCCCCTCATCCAGGCAGCTGGTGCTTAACAGTCAATACCTTTGGAGCATACACCTAGCCAGGGAAAAATGCTAGGGATTTGCAATACACAGCCAGGCAACATGAACTCCTTGTTTTTCCGAGGTGAACAGCTCTGCCACGTCATCCTGGAAAGCCACAGTTGTCCTTTGTTTTCAGTTTTGCCAGTTCTGCATTTTCCATCTCTCCCTTGCGTGTGTTGTAACCCCAGTGGTCCAAGCAGTCCTGCTTCCCACCACCCCCCGCTCCCACCCAGCCCTGCCTTTCTTCTACTTTCATCATGTGCCTACTAAACTGTTAAAAACCACCTCCCCACCTTTCCTAACTGTTACCCTGAAATGTTCTCGTCCCCAGTGTCAGATTCTGCCTTGAATTGTCAAGTTTAGCACTGGCAATTTGTCAGAACCCCAGTTCCCACCCATTGCTTCTCCACTGCTGTGGGTGTGAGGGAAGGAGGTAGGTGCTGTTCTATAGTCCCAAAAGGAGAGGCTGTATTTATCTCCTGGCAAGCAGAGTTAGGAACTCGAGTGAGAGTGTATATCTGCTCTCTCCTACTCCTCAGTTCCCTTCTCGGTCTCTCTGGGCAGATTAAGGCTTTTGTGCTGTTTTTACCAAGGTCAGCGATCTGTTCTTTTGTATTCACTGTTCTCCACTCAATTAGTTGAGGGCATTTAACATGGATTTTTCATATTTGCATCGCAAATTCTAAATGATCCATGGAAAGCAGCTGTTCAGAAACTTCTGAATTCACTATCCCCAGTGTGTCAGAGTAAAGAAACTTTGTCAGCCATTTGACTGGGGGCCTGTGTAGTCAGATGGGAAGCTGTCAGTCATTGTGGTCTGCATTGAAGAAATTATGTGATATTGTGGCATCTGGCTTCCATTTTACATTCCCTACAGCCTCTTCTTTACCTGACTTGCTATTTACTGGTAGCTGTGCTGGCTGATCAGTAGCTGCAGACCTGTGTAGCAGCATCTCCCAGGCCTTCCAGTCCTGGCAGTGTCCAGTGTCCTTCCACGTCTTCCTGCTGTGCATCCACCTGCCCCCCTCAGGGAGCAGCAACCCCAGCCCACAGCAGGCTGGCACCAGGCACAGGGCACACAGGCACAGGGTGCAGCCAGAGACAACCTCCATGTGCCACACAGCTCTGCTGTCGTACACACACGTGTGCGAACACCAAAACCACATGTCCAGAGCTCTGTCGGCCCTTCTGCATCCCCACCCCGTGTCCCTGTGGCCATTGCATTCCTTGCTGCAGGAGCAGCTGGCCGAGGGCCAGAACCTGCTCTTGCTTTTTCCGCTCTTTCCTTCCCTCCTTCCTTCCTTCCTTCCCTCCTTGGGCTCGCTGGGTGTGACAGTCCGAGCGGTTGTTTATTGCCTTTGTTTCCCCATCTAATCAGATCTCCTTCCCTGACATTATGCAGCTCAGCACAAGCACTCCAGGTGGGATGAATCCAGTTCAGTGCCCTGCTCCCACCCTCTGCTGCTCCTACCACTAATGAACTGCAAACAACCATGTTCCCCATGTTCAACCTTCACCCTGTCCAATGCATCCATAATCTAAATATAGGCCATAATTATTCCGCCGGCGTCTGTTGGCCCATTGACAGAACTGACAGTGGCAGAGGTCGAGAGACCCTTTGCACCTTTAATATATTCCCTTAACCATTTCCCTGCCACTGATTGTTGCAGTCTCCCTAACATTCAATAAATGTCTGGGGTTTGTTCTTTGGCTGATCCAAATCTGTTCCTTAGTCTGTCTGGTTCCTGTACCACTGAATGCTGATTATTTTCTTCCCTCTAATTGGGACACTTTGTTTGTTTATCTGGTTGTGCAATCAAAATGTGAACCCAGGATGCTCTTTTCCAGCCGATGACCTGCATCTCCCTGAGATGCAAATCCCAGTGCCTGAGAAAATGAGTGCAGGAATCGATCTCCTGGCCAATGCGCTGTTTCCATGTTGGAAGCAGAGGCACTGACTTTCCATATTATTATTTTTATGGCCCTATGGAACAAACAGTTGAATATGGTGCTATGAGAGTGAATGGTGGGGGGAGAAGCTAATTTGTGCTGTAAGTAATTTGATCACAAATCATTTAGAGAATGTAAATTGTAGGGCAGAGATGTCACTCCTGGCAGGAGGTCGCCTGTGTCACCTGTCAGGCAGTCCCCAGTGGCGATCATGAAAATTTCTTTGTGGGATTATTAATAAATAAACATAATGCTCTGCATTTCTGCAGCACCTTTCAGGGCAGGGACAGAAAGCACTTCAACATTAAGAACTACACTCTGCAATTATTTTAACTTCCTTTCAAAATATTACTTTAAAGGTTAAATTTGTAATTTGTTTGAATGTTTGAGTGTTACCATCACAAAGTGGTATTAAATTTAAATGACACGACTTCCACCTCCACCTCAGCTCATGTTGAGGTAAAGTACAATCTCCATTTGACATCTTGATGAATTAAGTGAAGAGACAAGTCCTTAGTTCTGGGACATACGTTGTTTGCAGTGCAGCAGCTCTTGGAGAGCGTAACAGTGGTTGGGAGTCCCATGTGCTCCTACAATGGACAAAGTTTTTGCCCCACAGAATTTATAGTTCAGTTCAAAACAAAGAATGGCAGCAGAAGAGAAAGGAGGAGGTGGTTGGATGAGACTGTTTCGACCCCCTGTAAGTGTGGGACATCCCCCGTGGTGTGGGACCCGGGGCTGTGACCCAGAATTGCCGAGCTGCCGTTCAGTGTGTGCAGGGAGGTATTGCTGCTCCTCCAGAGGACGGGGCCTGGCTGTGCACCTCAATGTGTGTGTCCCTGGGGCTGTTAACGAGCCACAGAGCACAGGGGCAGACAAAGCAAAGATGGAAGAAGAGCTGTGGGTGTTGTATGATCCCTGTGTGTTAGGCCACCAATAGTGCCGCAGTTTTCATTTGCATTCTTTTGTCCCTGTGGATCCATATGATTAGTCTGAAATGTAAAACTACCTGCAGCTTTCTCTGGGCAGGAGTCTCCTTTTGTCCTGTGTTTTTCGTACAATGCCAGGCACAGTTTGGGTCCTGACTCTTGAGTAGGACCCAAAAATCCTTCAGTGTTACCAATCAATACTGCTCCCATTGAAGTTTACGGTAAAATTCATCCCACTTTCTGTAGGTGTGAAATGACACAGCATTGGTGCTACAAACCAACCTTTGGAGAGGAGGAGGAGAGCAAATCAGGAAAGAAAAGTATGACCCAGAATAGATTCCTCAGAAACTGTTCCCCGTGCGAGGGGCTGGGGGTGGGAAGGTGCATGCCTGCAGCGTCTGGCAGGGTCACACTCGTAACATCTGGCTGTGAAAGCTGGAAAGCTCTGCCAGCTCCTTTGGAATAACAGCCCGAGCTCACGGAGACGGAGCGGAGCTGTGCATTCCTGCAGAACTCGCCCAGAACACTTGGAAGGGGTCACCAGCAGGAATGTCAGGGAAAATAGGGGAAGGGCCTAGGACTGTTAAAGCCAGAGCTGCTCAATCTGGCTTCAATTGCTCTTCTCCTTTTCTACTCTTCTCTATATTTCTTTCTTCTCTTCTCTGGCTGTGCAAGGGGAGGCATTTGAGCCTCACTAATGACCAGACACTGTATAAACAGGGGCCAGCTTGAGGCAGTTCATTAAGAGAATAGGGGAGACAGAGCAGTAAAGCTCATGCCTTGCTAACACAATAATGAAGTAGTTAGAAGGGTTTATCTTTACTCACAGCTTAACATATGGTTTGAGTTCCCACCTGAGCCCAGGCCCTGCTGATCCGTGCAGCTCCACGGCTCCGGCCCAGTGAGCCACATCCACAGCCTGCCCGGAGCAGCGAGAGGGAGGCAGTGGGTCTGAATGAAGGTGTTTCACAGCCCAGCACCAAGGGCAGGGTGAGCTGTGACCCCGGGGCTGTGGCAGCTCTGGGCTCACCCAGCTGGAGCAGAGGGGCAGTTACAGCAAGGGAGCTGCAGCAAGGGAAGTGCAGGAGTCAATATTCATCCATATATTCATGATCTGTAGGCTCGAGTGCTGTGACGCTCATTAGCTAGGCATGACCTTAAAAACTGCAGTTGATTGAGAACACGGCAGCCCATCTGCTTGGCAACATGGGCTGCTGGGGGCCTCACCCCAGCACTGCCCCCTGCACTGCTGCTCTGCTCTTTGTCTGAATACAGAGCCGAGGGCACAGACTTCCCCTCCAAACCCTTTGCTGGGGCTGAGACAGGGCATTCCCAACTCTTCCTCTCCCAGGAGCACAGGGAGTGATATCTGTGTGTACAGGACACGGAGCTTACTCCATGTCCCAGCTCCAGCTCTGTGCAGAAAACTTCCTCCTTCTCCCTCTCACCCCAAAATAAGCAGCAACCACAATCCTGGGTGCCTGGAAAACTCCATCTTCCACGTGCCCCTGCACAGAGCTCACGCCGTGAGCTCCCTTCAGTTGGGGTGCTGGCAGTACCCCCCAACAGCTCGACAGGGACGGCCTGCACGTAACAAGGACAGTGCGCTGAGGCCAGTGCCGAGGTGTTCCCTCCACTGGGGTGAAACACCTCTCCCAGCTGTCCTCTCTGTACAGGAGAGTGAGCAAATTCATGAATGAAAACTCACAGTTTCCTGCTCTGTGAGGAGGGGACAACAGGCCTCTTCCCCTTTTTCTGTACCGCCCCACCCTGGCTTCAAGTGACCAAAGAAATGAATGAGAACTGTCTGCTGCCACTTCATCATTTCAAGCACACAACCACCAGGGAAGAGGAAGCAGTGTTCAGTTTTCTGTCCATGTGAAAAATCCTTCTGCTCCTTCCTCCAGACACCTTCCTAAGCCTGTTTTTGAGCACCTCTTCTTCTTTAAAAGAAAACGTGTCTTTCTTCTAAGCAATTAAACTCTATAAAAAAGGCCATTTTCCCCATCATAGTTTCCCATCTCCGCTTTCCTGGATGGCAATCACATACTCCAGATCTCATGCTGGGGAGGATATTCTGCCACTGGTCACATCTGGTTCCCTGATGAGATCCACAGGCGGCGGGGCTGGAGCGCTGCCTGGGTCACGTGGCAGCCCTCGGTTGCCTTATCTTCCCCGAGACCAGCGCTTTTTAACCCCCTGGGTTGTGTTTCTGCCCTCTCTGAGCACACTTATCAGTTAGAGACTAAACTGCTGCACGAACGCTCATGAGATCAGTCCACACATCTTAACCACGGTAAGAAAGAGGTGTTTCTGTGAGCAATCTGGCGGAGAGATTGTGCGCTGCCTTTCCCCTCGTTCCATGCTGGAATGCATTCCTGCAGCACTAATGCCTCCTCCGGGACCCCAGCCCTGCCGAAAGCCGAGGCTCGGGCTGCGGCCGCTCCACGGAGCTCAGCCTGCTCCAGGGATGTGAGGGGACACGCTGCAGCTCTGCTGGGACAGGGCACCACAGCCTGCCTGCTCCAGCTGACCCTCCTCAAACACAACTGTCCTCCTTTGAGGAAGAAGGTCATTTTTTGAGGGTTTTTTTGTTGCTTTTTTTCCCCCCACGAAAATACCTTCGAGCAGAGTCTGCTCAGTGTGTGCTATTAGGAATGGAAAATAAATAAGTCAATAGGCATATATTAAGTCAGTAGGGCCAGGAATTCATCGATAACAGACTGAGGATGAAGGATACAGTGACAGTTGCATTTAGCTCTCAGAATAAAGTAAATCAATCAAATTGACTGTATGTTGATTCAAAATCCTTAAAGATTTGGGTCAAGATCGTTCTAGTTTTCCCAAAACGGACTTGTTACTGGGAATCTTCATACCACAAGTAGTGCAGGAATGTTGCTGTTCAGTCTTCTCAGCCCCCACGGACACTCTGTGCTCGCTCCCTGTGCCTGGCTCTGTTGGAACAATTCCCATGAAGTGGCCCCGCTGCCCTGGGTCAGTGCTACAGCGTGGGGCTGGGAACAGTGAGGAGGTGCTGGGTGCTCTTCAGCCACCTCCGTACTGGCCACGAATGCTTTAGAGGCATAAAAGACTATTTCTTCTTATTTTAGGTTAAAAATTAGGTTATTTAAAATACTATTATTTATGTACTTCTCCATTCCTCGCAGGCCTGCAGTAACTACTGAGAACCCCTTTGGACAGTTGTATTAGTGGGATTTTAAGTCTTGTAGGTTAAACTGTACATCAACCCATCCTTGACCTGTATAAAATAATTAACTGATTAAATGGAATGGGTAGCAGGGTCTGTGAATGGTGCAACCCTCATTTAGATGGTGCATAAAATGTGTTTCTTACACTTCAGGAGACTTGATCTCTGACTGTTCTCACAGGGACAGAAACAAGAAAGAAATAAACATCTTCTGAAAGTTCTCACTTGAGGGGTTGTTTAGAAGAGAATTTCACACAGAACCACAGCACAGATATGAAAGAGAGTCTATTTCTGTCAAGACTTAATTGAGGAAATTTAATTTTCTTTCTTAACTGCATTGCTGTTGATAATTTAAATTAATTCTGTCTGGTCTGTCTAATTTAGCCATGAAAAACCATGATCTTGGAGCTGGGCACAAGAACGTAGCAGATTTTTAAAAACAGCTTTTCTGAATAGAAAGATGGTAACTTATGGCAGCCTAACAAAAGATATTTTTTGGTTATTGTTTTGATGTAAAGCACTTAAAATCTTCTACCTCAATCCACTGACATTCTCATTTTAAGAGAAAGAAATGCATTTTTGCAAATGGCACATCAACAGACCTTGGGAAAATCGAGTTTGGAGAAAAAAAATTGAATTAATTTTGTTTCTCTAAGCGCTTTCCCATGTTTCAGATTTTGCACTGATAGATTGATGATATGATTTGCTTTAAAACCAGGTGGCCTCTTAGTTTCCATCTGTTGTGTCTATTGCTCTGTCTCTAGTGAGAAGCACTGCAGAGCTGTGCAGGCATCTGCACCCCGGAGAGGAACTGTGCCATCAGAGAGGCCCTGGGAGAGAGAATCCACTTTTACAGTGTCTGAAAGGGGAGAAACTCCAGCCCCCGGACCTTGTTTGTGTTCACCCAAATTGAATCCACTGAATGTCCATCAGCTTGGTGTAAACAGCTTTACACCAAAACCAAAAGGCAGTGACATTTCCAGAAGGAATAGTTCAAATCTTCCCAAACCACCTAAATATCCCGCAGTTTCTGGTCTCTCTGGATGCTGGAGGTGGCACTGCTTTCGCAAGAATGTTTTCCTAAAAGTAGGAGTTTTGACAGATAAAAGCCATTTGAGTAAAGACCTGCCATGATGTTTGGGGTTCTGCAAAACACAGAATGACTTTGGAGCTTGAAGTACGTGAGTGGAGTCTGCTGGAAAAAGTGACTTGTTTGAACCGAAATGTCTCGGCAGCAGGTTCCCCCCAGCTCTGGTGTGGGCGTAGGTGATGCAGTGAGTGGAGAGAGAGGCGGCAGCACTTCCCTGGAAGCTGCATGTTCGGGAACTGAACTCATCTTCAGGCACAGGGCGCGGACCGGGCCTTTCCTGCTGCTCCCGGGGAACGCACACAACAAACCCTCGGTGCTGCGGGGAAGGGCGTCACTGCGTCCCACTGTCTTCTCCAGACAGCTGCAGCACACCTGGAGGAATTTGGAAACACGGAGAGGCCCAGGCACGGGACACACGGGATGAAACCACAGCCCCATCCCGGGTGCCTGGAGTGATCCCAGCGAACAGCTTTCCCCATCCCTGCTGGGATCGGCTCCACGCTCATTGCTTGGGGCACTTCAAGCCGTCCGGCTTAGGGGACTGATTAAAAAAAAAAAAAAAAGGGCATTAGAAAGTGTTCTCTTTAACTGGCAGTGGGCTGGTGGAAATGGTTCCAGAGGTGCACTCGTGCACCGCTCCAGCTCTCGCTGGCGGTAGCGCCGAGCTGTGCCAGCGCGGGGAGTTCCCCGCGAACATCCTGGCAGAAGTTTGACAGAACTGACACTTGTCCAACCGGGACCGATCGCCCTCCTCCGCCGGGACCGCGGGGGAGCCTCGCTCCTTCGCTTGTGTTTAATCACGTTCGCTTTCAGGGTTGTGTGCGCTTGTAAAAAAACCTGTTGAATTTCAAACTGAAATTCAGCTCGCCCCGAGCACCAGCGCTGCAGCCGCAAAGCACAGCGGTTTGGATTCGGGGTTTTCCATGCGAAGCGCTGGATGGATGTGGGGCCGGACCCGTTCAGGCCGGTTCCCGCAGGAACTCGGCGGTGCCTCTCTCAGGCTGTCCGGCGGTGCGGCCCCGGCGGGAGCGGCTCGCGGGGAGCCCCGCGGGCACCGCGCCGGCCCTCGGGGCGGGGGAGACGCGGGGCAGCGCCGCGTTCCGGGGCAGGGAGCGCAGCGCGGCCGGGCCGGGCGGTGGGGCGGGAGGCGGCGGGGGGGGGCCGGGCCCCAGCGCCCCCCTTTCCCCCAATGCCCCCCCGTTCCCCCCGTTCCCCAGTGCCCCCCTGTCCCCCCGCGCTCAGGGTGCGGGGCCGGGTGCGGGGGGGGGGGGTGTCAGGTGGTGCCGAGCGCGCACGCGCCGCCCCGCGCGCGCCCCCCGCGCGGCCCCCGCCCGGCCTGCGTGGCAGCGGCGGCGCGCGCGCCCGGGCGGGCGGCGCGTGCGCGGGAGCGCGAGGCGGGCGCGCGCCGAGAAGTTCCGTGCGGGACGCGGCGCCGCTCGCTCGGTCCGGAGGGGTCCCGCACCCGGCACCGCCACCGCCCCGCACCGTGCGCCACCGCACCGCCACCGCACCGCCACCGCCCCGCCACCGCACCGCCACCGCCCCGCCACCGCTCCGCCACCGCACCGCCACCGCCCCGCCGGGCCGCAGGTGAGCGCGCGGGCCCCGCTCCGCCGGGCCGGGCTGAGCCGGGGCTGTGCCCGCCGCGGGCCCCGGCGCCGCGCGGCCCCTCCGGGCAGCCCCGGCCGGGCCGGGCCGCGGGGCCGGGTGCGGGTGGGCGGGGGAGGCCCGGGCGGGAGCGGGGGGCCCGGGCCGCGGGGCCCGCACGTGCCCGGGCGGCGGCGGGAAGGGCCGGGAACGGCCCCGCACCGCGCGGGTCGGCACCGCTCCCGCAGGACGGGGATCCGCCGGCCCGGCCGCTCGGGCAGAGTTAGGACCGCGATACGGACACGCGTGTTGGCGCGGGCCGGTGTCGCTCGGAGGCTTTGGGGAGGTTTGGGGGGTTGGTTCCATTTTAGCCGCTCCGAGCACACGCGCCCCGGCCGAGCCGTGCGCGGCCCCCGCCCCGCCGAGCTGCCCCCGCCGCCCGGCATGTGCCGGTCCCCGATTCGTGTCCTCGGGAGGACTCCGGGAGCTCCGGGGGCTGGCGGAGAGACCCGCGGGAGGCCTCGAGATCCTGCCCGGCTGCCTCTCGCAGGCGTTTCCTGAGCCCGCAGCTCCCGGCGGTCCCCTGGTCCCGTACCTGCTTCTGCCTCGAGAGATGGGAACTGCGGGGTGACCCCAGCGCTGCGGGGACTGCACGCATGGCTCCGGAGAGAGCACATGGTAGAGCTGAACTAGGAAATACCATCTTTTCCTCCCCCAACATGTGCCTCCCTCCAAAGTGTGATTTATGCTTGTTTGGAGTAGCGGTGGATCTCTGAGCCCATCTGTTTGTCTGCCTGTTCACACACATGGAATCTCTCTGCCTATGGTGATTGCCTATGGCGTTATTGCAGGAGAAGTAGTTTGATAGGAAATATTGTAGCAATTACAAGTCCAGTGATGCGAGTTCCTGACACATTGTGACTGCCTTGCTGTCAACTCTGTGTCTCCTTTAAAGTTCATTTTTGTGAATCACTGTAAGTAACCGCTTAACTTCTGCCGCGTTTCTGCAGCTTTTGCGTTTGAGTCGTCTCCTGACATTGCGTCAAACTCTTTCCACTGTTATTTTTTTCCTGTCGACGTTTTTTGTGACACTCGTATTCTGTTAAGCAACAACAAAAAAAGAAGGAACTCCTTTTAGATAAGGGTGTTGCTGCCCCTGTTTCCTCTGGCTCTGAGCCTTAGAGACCTAAAAAAAAGGGGCTGTGAGGAACTTTTGTTATGATGGAAAAAGAGCATTTTCTGTGGGAAGTGAGATTTCTAGACGGAGCGTGAGTGACTGCTGTCACCCCAAAGGAATTGTCAGAGCAGAGCCAACCTTTTGCTTTCCTAACACCTGTGATGTATAAGACGCTTCTGCTTGTTTCCTTTTCCCCTCCTTCCTCTGGAATTCTGTTTCTTGACAAATAGGTGTTTTATGAGAGAGAACAGACATAATTGGAATGTGAGTTTTAATGTACCTTTTCAAATTCTTCACTGTTCATTTTGTCGGGCAAAGAGCAGGTGAAGATGAATAACTTGGACTCCAGGCCCATACTGGGAAACAGGTTTTTTTGGTTGTACTTGCCTTCTGTGAGCCTGCCTGAAAAGTTTCGTGTCAATCTATGACACTGAAATGTACACTGAAAATGTTGAGCTTGCACTGGCTTTTCTCATTTCATGTAGTAATGGAGTCTGTACTGGAGAAAATAGGGGGAGGTGATTCTGAGATTTCTCCCGCCCTCTGCTTTTGGGCTTTATTCACTCCTACCTGTTGGCCTGAAGGCCTCTTGCAATGGCTTGAAAGAGTTTTTTGTGTACTGAATGAGCTGTTGCTTTCTCAGAGTAAAAAATACTGCCCATATTTTTGTTTGTATAGGGATAGGGGCCAGAAATACCCGTGTGGGTTTTCCTCCTACTCTGCCCTCTTAGCTGTAAAATGGGGTGGTTACCAGCAAGTCCCCCTCCTGTGCACCTGCAGCCTTCCAGATGTGTAAAAGACTAATTAGTGGATGTATTTTAACATCTTGTCCTCCTTTACACGGTGCCAAATATATTTAACCTCAAGGCTCTGAGAAGTGTATCACAACAGCCCAGCTGGCAGTACAGACCAGCCCCTGTGACTGCTGCAGCCACAGCTGGGGCAGGAGGGAGAAATCAAATGTGTTCAGACCGAATTTAAAGCAGGAAAATGGACTGTCCTGGAGGAGCAGAGGAAGATTTCACAAATGAAATTACAGAAGTGGGAACCAGTGAGACCTCTGGGGCTTGTAGGGCTTTTCCTCTGTCCTAAATGAAAGCCTGGTTGGGATCCAGTCCTTACGGAAAATGAATTTAACTGCCCAACTTGTGCTTCAGTTTTTGTCACTCTAATTTGCTTTTCTTAGATATTCTTGTTGCAGAAGAGGTTGTGATCTCATGGTGATCTCCAGTAAATGAGAACAGTAAGTGCATGGAACTTCATTTTACAAGTTGGGCTCATCTTCACCACTGAACAATCATCGTGTTTCTAATTGCAACTCCCACAGTTTTGCTACAACTCAACCCTTGTACAGACAGACAGTGCTCTTGGTTCTCTATGGTTTGAGCACAGAATCGTGATTGAGGAAGTCAAGAACAGCCATTCTGCCTGTGACACACACTCCTGCATTCGTGTGGTAAACTCACTCAACCAGTGTGTTTTACCTTTGGTGGGGGCACGGTGACTGACTCAGTGTACACCTCTCCAGGTGCTGGACTGTGCTGGGTGTGGCATTTGGCAAGAAAAGGATGACCCACTGTGGCCCTGGTTCCAGGACAGGCAGGAGGCTCACACGTGTCTGTGCTGCACTCCTGGACTGGACAGGACAGCCTTTCCCAGCACAAAACAGTTAAAGATTGTCTAAAATGGGCAGAATGAACACTTTGTCCTGTTGAAGGCCTTGAAAATAGCTCTTTCTGTTGCTAGATGGTGTTAACGCTGTGTTTATTGTACTCACCCTGCCTTTGCAAAGCTTTTAGTGGCAGCACATGGCAGTGCTCAGCAAGCTGGTGGGCGTTTGCGTTGGTAGGTCTGTGAGTGCAGCAGATAAGTGCAGTTTGTCTGGGGCTGAGCAGAACACACAGCTGGGGTGTCGGTGTCGGGCAGCCCCGGGACGGCCGAGCTCGCCCCACACACTGGGGGCTGTTCCCAAGCTGTGTCCTTGCCTTTCCCAGAGGGGACTGGCACACGGAGGGATCAGAGGCTGCTGCAGTGCAGGGCTGGGCTGTGTGCTGGGGGAACCTGCTGGACCCTTCCCTGCTGCTCTTGGGGCCGGGGAGTCTGTTGGCTGCAGAGCATGTTGGATGTGATGGCCTGGAATGGGTCCCTTCCACTCCACCACGTTCACTGTAGAGCTGTGTCTCCAAAGGGAAATGGGGAATAAGTACAGTCTCTAGGAGGCAGAAGAAGAGTGTGTTCAAACTGGGAGGTGATGTTGGTATTTTTCCTTTTGAAGAAAAAAACCCAGAAGCCAAAACATTTGCATGGAAAATCTAGATTTAGGTCTTCAGGACTTTAAAGTCACAGTGTTTTTTTCCCAGCAGACTGGAATTGCTGCAGTGTGTCTAAATTACGTAGAAAATGGAGGTGTATAAAATATTTTTTAAAAATTTCCTTGCAGGTTTGGGGATGTGTGTGTTCCTACAGCCAGGTTGGGAGCTGCTGTCTCTAGCTGGCTGAAATGTAGGACAGGGAGGACCCAGGAGGTTCTCTGTGTGGGACCAGGTGGCCGTTCTAGAGCTTGTAAGTGAAGTTTTGTTTAAAAACAGAAGAGCACAGGGAGTTATTTTTAATAGTGGATTGAGTGCAGAAGTCTGTAATGCTGTCAGATCCTTTTTGTGGGTAAATAGGTCTTTTTCTATCTTGGCTTATTTTTTATATGCATATTGGATTGGATCAAGATTACTTCGAGTCCTAACCTGTGCTAAGTATTTCAGCATCTGGACTCGCTGTGAGCACCGCTGCTGTCTGGGCAGGAGAAGTCTCTTGGATTGCTTTTTAACATTTTAAAATATTTCAGGAAAAAGTATATTTTTTTATTCAGTTAAAAAGTACATGGGGTTTCCAGTGTTTAGTCTTGTGGCATGGCTTATTACATGGCATGATGCAATAAATTGCAAATAGTTTTATGGTGTCAGTGCAATTAAAGAAATTAAATTTCTAAATTGTTTACTTCAGCTCGGTGCTACTTTAAGTGTCTGCTCTCAGAGATTCCAGGCAGTGAACAGCTGCCTGTCGCAGATGGGAGAGAAAAAAACCTTCCCCTTAGCTTCTTACTCCTAAAAAGGTTTCCATATAAACCCAGTAGTAATGTAATACAACCTTTTAGTCAAATTTGAGTTTCCCGTTACACTTTAAGTGAAGCGACAGCGGAGTGGGATCTATTTGAAACCCGGTGGTGTAAGTGAATGCGACTCGAGGAATTTCGGGCTCCAAAGCATTCTTGAAAGCTCACAGATGCTTGGTGAGCAGGCAGAAGGCATTATTTATTGCATCTCAAAAGAAAAAACGCCTTGCAGGTAGTGCAGGACTCCTTGTTGTGTGCTGTGTTTTGGGAAGGTCGGGTGGTGTTGTCTGTCCTGTGCTTGTACTGTGTTTTACCCAAGGAAATCAGGTAGTTCAGAAGCTATCAAGGAAACAAGCAGCAAATCCACATCTTTAATGGAGTCCAGGTGCAATGAAGTCTGAAAAAGAGCAGGTTTGGGGCTGAGTGTTTTCTGCTGAGATCTCAATATGGCAGGAGTGGAGCTTGTGCACAGAACTGCACAAAGTTAAGTGTGAGATTGTGAATTAGATGTGCTGATTTATTGCTCCATGAGCTAATTCACCATGACAATTATAAAACTTATTAAAACAGTTATGACATGCCTGATCACAAAGTGCAGGAGTGGTAAGATCGCTCTTTCTAAATGAAAAAGTTGTTGCTGCTGGCATCCAGCTTTTCCCCTTATGGTGGTTTCCTATCTTTTTTTTTAACCCCTCTGGACTATTAACAGGCATTTTACAGTCCCCAGGCATTTCTTAAAGTTTTTGTGCTTACTGGCTTTGGGTAACTTTGTTCTCCAGTTCTGGACTCCAACCTTTGTATTGTGCTTGCCATGATGAGTCAAAGGAGGTGTCAGCCCATCCCTGCCCTTGGACAGACCTCGGGCACCAACCCAATGCCTTTGCTTTTTAGGAAGGCAGTTTATTTTCTCATTTTCTCCCAGTGCTGGCTGGTTTGGGTGGCAGTGTGAAGCTGCTGTGCTGGCTCTGTCGGGCTGGCAGTGCCGTGCTCTGTGCTCAGGTCAGCGGGGTTTGTGGGGCTGCCCCTCCGCACGGGGTTTGTCTCAGTGGGGGGATTGTTTCTGTAACATCAGTTGGACGTTATGTTGAAATGTTGTTTTTCCAGGTGTGCAGACGCTGCTGATGCTGTTCCAGAAAGCCCTTTGGGAAACGAGCCTCCTGGTTAGAGGGAAGGGACAGTTCCCAATCCCGTGTTGGTGGTGGCAGGACGGGGTGGGAGTGTGTGAGCTCAGACCCCCGAACTGAAGAACCCAGGGGCAGTAAACCCGAGTGTGGCACTGCCAGAGAAAAGGGCAGAGCTTCCCCTCTGAGCAGGGGGTGATAAGCTCTTCCCCCAGGAGCGGCTGTCCTGTCAGCAGCATCCCCACAGCCACGGCAGCACTGCCAGCACACAGCTGAGGGACCCTCCCGAGGGGTCTCATTTCAGCGCATCCCCCCACCTTTGGGGCCCCCTGGCTGTTGGACGTGGTGGGACCCCCAGGATGGGCTGTGCTGTCCCCCTGGGGGAGGCTGTGGCCATGCTGCTGCTCCCCACACTGTGTGCAGTGAGTCGTGATCTCCTCCCCTGCTGAGGGGCATCGCAGGGGGCAGAACCCGCTGCTCAGGGCTGTGACCCTTCCCAGCCCAGCCTGCTGACAGAGCAGGTGCTGCTCCACACCCCGGGCAGGATTTGCAAGTGTTTCGTTTTGCAGAGCTCGGTGACAGATCCTGTTCTCGGGTTCCTTTTGTCCTGGGGCTCTGGGAAGCCCACTTGCTCCGCGGTGGGAAGTGTCCCCGGGCTGCTGAGAGCTGGTGGCGTGCCTGGAGTGGAGCTGGGGGGCCACAGTGACAGCACAGAGGGGCTGCATGGCTGGGATTGCTCCCTCCGGGGCCCCCGTGCCGGGAGGTGGCCCGGCCGTGCTCCCTTCCCACACAGCCCTGTCTCCTGCTCCGGTGGGGCAGGCAAACACAAGTTACGATTTTTCCTCCTTCCTTAGAGCCAACTGTCCTCTTTGACTCGGGAGAGTAACTTTTTCCTTAACTTAGTGGTTTTTAAACTGTGGAATTGGAGATGAAAATTGCTGCAGATGGTGCAATAATTGGGGAATGTTGACCTGCAGCATGGATTGCAACTTCACAGTACATTCAATACAATCCTTCCAGGAATTTCACTTGAAGTGTCTTGTCCCGTTCTTAACCTTGTGGACACTTGTTGCTGCCATCCTGAAAAGGTGTGGGTTTTCTCCTCGTTGGAACATTTTGTTTCCTGCAAAGGAGCACTCTCAGGCCTGGCTTGGAGGGTCTGTGGTGGCTCTGGTTCTCAAGGTGGATGTTGTGTCATTACTGTGACAAGAGAAGGGGCTCAGGGTAGAATAGATATCAAACATGAACACAAACATCCCTTCCTCTTTCATTCATGGAGGTTCTGCTTCATTCTTTGTGCTGTTGGTGTTTCATCAGTTCTTCTGTCAGAGTTGTGAAAAAATGAGCCTTGAAAATGTAAAACTGCAACAAAAAACCCCAAACAACCTTCAAAAGGTTTTAAATATATATGAATGTATTCCAAGGAAGCAAATAAGTCACAACTGCGTGTCTGTGCTACCCTTTAATCAGTTGGGAAACCTAAGTGGTGACTCTCAGCTGTCAGCGTATTAAGAACCAGCACTGCCTTTTGTGGAGTCTGTATATACTGAACTCAGGGCCGTGGAGTAAATATTCTTGCTGTGTTTTCATAATCATTCCACTTAGAGTAAGCGCTGCTTGGGTGGGTATTACAAACCTGTTAATCTTTATGGTATTTATAGGGTAATTTTTAACTCCCTTGAGCTCTTTACTTCCTTGTGGGTCAATTACTCAATTTATAACGTTCTGTCAGATGTAAGAACTTTACCATCCGAGGGTAAACAGTGCTGGGATGGTTCTCTACCTGTGTTTGCTCTCAGTTCTTTGTATGTTGAGGTATGCAATAACTTACTCTGTGACTAACTTGCTGGGATCTCCTTTAGTGCCCCTGGTTTGTGCTCTGAAGGGGCTGTGATGACTCACTGTAGCAGGGCAGGTCCTCCCCGTGCCCATGGCCTGTGTGGTGAGACAGTGCCCGGCCCCATCAGGGCCTGTGTGCTGACCAGGGCTGGGGGAGTCCCAAAGGCAGCTGGGGGGGGAGAGCAGAGCTGGCTTGGGAAGCAAAATGGACTTTTCCCAGCTCCCTCAAGGTGAATTCCTGTTCTAACAGCACAGGATCAGTGTGAGATCACTGTGGGGTCTTGGCAGTCAGGGGCAGGGAAAGAATGCAGGGTGGGCAGAGTAGAAGCCTTTTGTTTCCATGAGTAAGCTTTTGGGTTTTAATAATCTGATACTACTCAGTTTGTGCTTCAACATTGAAGCTTATTAGAGTAATAGAAGATTGTTATAGAGGGCAGAATACAGTGTGAAATGTGATTTGTCTCTTATAACTAAATGTGCAAGCTCTGTATAATTTTCTTGAAAGGTTAATTCCCAGCTTCTCTTCAGAACATTCTGTGCAGGCCTTTCTGTAGGGAAAAAAAAATTGGACCCAATTTAAATAGACAAGTCTTGTGAATCCTGAAAGAATTTGGGCATTTAGCCCAGGAAAGGAAGAGTTTTCTGCAAGAACTTCATTAACCCTGTCTGTCATCAAAATAAGTAATAAAAGTAGCTCTCCAGACGTTATAAAGAACAGATCCTCTTTGTTTTACCCTGTGGTCTTGATCTGCAGGTACTGGTGAATCATTCTTGTTCTTAAAGGACAACTGTGCCCATGCAGGAGGGGAGATGGAGTTGTTACCTACAGGGGTGCAGAAGGGGGGGGATGAACTGAAGAGCTGCATTAATATTTGGAAAACTGGTGCTGTTAGTTCTGGATGCTCAGGAACGTGCAGGGAAGTGACTTTTATTTAGAAGCAATATTGATAATAGTCTTACTTAGCATATTTTGGGGTGGAAAAAAACACAAACGTGTTTCCAACGTAGCTATTTTTGTCAGTAGGAAAACATGAAATCCTTTTACACCAGGAAGAGTTTGTGCTTCCGTTTGGCTGTTCCCTGCAGGATCCAGATGCTGTGCAAGCTCTTCCTGCAGTGCCAGCATCTGGTGCCTGCAAGGTCTGGGCAGGGTTTTATGGGGCGGCTTTGAAGTTACCTTTGGATTTGGATCACATGGATCTTTGGATTGGCTGGGCTGCACAGCTCTCAGCATCATTTCCTCTTCCTTCTGATTATGGGAAATGTGAATACTTCAAGCTGTTGTCCTGATGTTTTGAAGTTGGGTGAATATGTCTGTATCTTGCTCCGTTCCTTTTCCCTGGATTTGGGAGGGATCTGGTGTCTATTAAAGACTCACATTATCGGCTGTAGGGAGAAGCTGCACGAGCAGAGTTGGTTACAGCAGGTTCATGGATTTTGAGCCCATCTGACACAGGCTTGCTCTTGTACTTTGATGTGCCCGAGCTTTCCTTCAACATTTGAGAAATTACAGCAATATTTCAGAGGTATCTTTGTGAGGTTTGCTTAATATTTCTCGAGTGCTTGGAATTGTGCTAATTAAAAGGTATTTATCCGTGCTGAGTGGTGGTGTTTCCAATCAGGTGTGTATATAAATATTTATAGAAAACTTTGTTAGGGTTTAAGGTCGTGTGTTTGTTAAACTTTCTGAGAACAGGCCGTGCTGAACAGATCCCACATTTGGGGTTTGGGGTTGTAGCAGCAGAGCTTGTTTAGATTTTTTGTTTGTACTTTGGATGTTACATCTGATTTTGTCTTAGTGGCTTGGGCTGGTCTGTTTGCCTGTGCTCCTGTGGGAGATGGGTGCTTACAAAAGGTGTCTGACGGGAACGAGCTGTGGAAGTCGTTTGGAATCTTGGTTGTGTCTGGTAGAAACTTATTTTAGCGATTGGCTTAAACGGGAGGGTTTCACCAGAGCTTGGGAACAACCAGACTGCCCGACTGCTGGAGTGTGGCACCTCCCTGTCCCAGGGGTTCCTGGGCTGCTGGAGGGAGCAGGGCCGGCTGTCACACGGGGTTGTCACCTCGCTCTGTGCCGGGAGCTGCGAGGAGCCAACCCCAGCCTGGAGTGGGGCTGCCAGGGCTGTACAGTGTGTGTGTCAGGGCTGCAGGGATGGGACCTATTTCAGTTACGAGTTAATGATGTGAAAATGTCTGGCAGTTTCTGTGAACATATACGTTATGAATATATTCCCAGCCTATATTTAATCTTTCCTTCGTCAGAAACGAATGAATTCCAAGCAGGATAACAGAAATGTTCTTAAATAATTTGGCTTCGTGTTGGAAAGCTTCATTGCATTATAAATTAAAATGTGAGCATGCTGTTGCATGCTTGGTAAGCAATACAGTAAAATTCCAGGTAGATTTAGTATGTGTTTATTTTTAACATGTGTTTCGTTAGCAGCAGTGGTGGCCTGAGAGGTCTGTCTGCAATGGTTCAAAGGTTGTAAAAATGAATATAGTGAATCTTTCAGAGGGCTCAAAATTGCAACTAGGAGAATATAAATTAAGGTATGTTGGCTTCTTTATCTGAAACATATGTAAGTAAAAACTAGTTGGGGAAAAATGCAACCTGCTGTTGCTGTAGCATGGCCATGGTATTATCTCTCTTCAGAGGAACCGTTGTCACTTCAAATGGTGCTGACTGCTGTCCATGCTCAGTTTTGGACGGGAATATGGATTTGGTGTTTACACCTCACACAAACATCACACATAAATATTTACATGTGGTGTTGCACTAGGAAATTCCATGCAGTGAGGTAGGAATAGTCCCATTAGGCTGGTGAGAAGGAACATTTACCTGATATCACACTGATTATTTAGTCATAAATATAAATCACCAAGTACTCCTGGCACTGATCCTGGGACTGGTTAATAGGAGCCCAGTGAAACCATCCCTTGTAACGGATGGATCGAGCTACAGAGCACCTGAAGGGTGTTCAGGAGACTTACACAGACAGTTATGTCTTGATTTAGGACCAAGTTGTGGGGAGATGAAACTACAACACAGAAGAAATGCCTCCAAACAAAACCCAACTCTTAACTCAGATTAAAAATTTTAAATCCAGAATATTTTGGTTTTAAAGTAAACTGCATGCCCTCCTGGTTGGCAGTGAGAAATGGGCATTTGAACCATTCTCTCCAAAGGGTTGTATAAACTCCAGGAGCAGCTTCAGACAGCGTGGTACATTGGGGAGGGGAGAATACTGTGCCACACCTTGCCATTTGCAGGCCATTTTACTAGATTTTCCCCCAAACTAGAAGACAGAGCATTAGGAATTATAACTTGCTTGTTTAGAATGGGAATATGGACCTGAGCTGGGTGTAGGGAGTGACTGGAAGCAGCGTGGGAAGTCTGACACAGATAGTTCATTATTGGCAGGAAGCATTTGTTTTATTGACATCCATAGTGAGATGGCTCCAAATAGCTTTAAATAGTTGAGTTAATGTCATTTTGCTTCTAGGGATGGAACAGTGAATTCCAGTGTCTGTCACAGCATTTGTTCAATGACTATCAGTTGTTGACATGGTAGGAAAAAGCTCTGGGGCTTTTGAGCCCCTTCAGTGCAGTGAGTTAAAAACCACAGCTGGGGTCCTTAGTACTTAAAAATACTGATAAAGAGAATTTTACTTTAAAACACAACTGTCGTTTGTGTGTTTGGTGACTGTGGCTTTTATTACTTTTTAGTACTTGATCCAGGGCCTGCCCTTTAAAGCTTCCCTGGTACTAAAGGTTGGGAAGTTGATTTCTGCCAGTTTTCAGTTGCCCTTTAGAGTTTGTCAATGAGCACGAGTAAAGTTGTACTAGATAATATAATAGATAATATAAACCAGTATATATTATATAATATATATAATATAGTATATAATGTAAAAGAATGTAACGAGATGATATAAAATTGGTCATGGTTACTAAATCTAACAAAGTTGTGTAACTGCTGATCTTATGTATTGGCTTTAACAGTCTGTTCACAGTTCCATGTATTTTATGCATTCCCAGGCTTTGCAGGTGTAACTCACACTGTGTAATGTCTCTGCCTGTGAATATAGATACAGTTTCATCTTGATTCTAAGCTGAAAATTCTGAAGCTGTTTACTGGTGATTTATCTGCACTTTGTTTACCAGTTTGTGCTGTTAATTAACTGCTGAACAATTTTTTGCTGACTCCTATTCTTTAACTCTTTGTTTATTTAAATTCTTCATATATATATTAATATAAATAAAAATTCTTTAAGTGTGCTCTTGCAGCATTCTCTCCTGTCTCAAGCATTTCAGTGCCGTTCCTCATGTCGTTTCCTTTAACATTCATATTCATATTCTTTCAGTGTTGGCAGGTGTGTATTTCACATTAACATGAGGGGTTTTTTGGATGTTAGACTGCTATTTGCTTATGGTAATTTCCAGTCATCATAAGGTGACTGTTGAGAGAGATGAGCGGAGAGGAAAAAAATTGTCAGGCATTTACAGTAAATACTCTCTGCTTTTGGAAACGCTGTCAGAAGTTTAATTGTTGGGTTCAAGTAAGTTTGTCATGTGCCAGACAGAATCAGTCTGCTGTAATGAACGGGTTACGCACTCCACCAGCAAAAAGGGAGAGTGAGAAACCAAGGGATGCTCAGGATTTCCTGTCACCTTGCACTGCAGAAGGAACGGGCTGGGCTTTTTAACCTAGCCTGTAATTAGGGTTTGCATGGAAGCATATATTACTGTGCTTGCTTTGCCAGAGCTCTTCAGTGTGATGGATGAGATTTAAAGGTTGATCTGACTAAATTGCAATGAGAATACTAACGACAAAGATATTTCTGTTGTGAACTATTCCTACCAGGCACCATGGCTGTGACAGGAATGGTGTAAGATAATGGACAATAAAAGTCACTCGGAAATAGTACTCTCCTAGGATTGGGCTGCCTTCCCCACAGCACGTGCCCTGAACCACAGTGAGGATGTAATCATGAGCCAGGATCATCATTTAAATATATAGGTAATCTCCTGGAGTATCCTGGCAGATTTATTTTGTGAGCAAGGAAGAGGAAGAATATTATTGGGCAGCAGAGAGGAAGAAAGTGTTAGTGCTGTGGTTGTGTTTATTTTGTAAAGCAGTTTGCTCTGCTCTGCCCCTGCGGAGCCTGCAGTGAGCAGGTCCTGGGGAGGGGGAGCTCCCGCCGGCAGCACATCCCTGCGGGTGGAGGAGCCACCTGGGAGCTCTGGGTGCACTGCTGGGTCTGTGTGTATGTTGAAAGGTGGGAATTTGTGCAGTAGTTTAATGTGCTTGATTGTGTTTAAACAACTTGTGGATTTCTGGAACTACATCAGACTTGCTGAAAACAGCAAGTTTTGTTTGTTTTGTTTTGTTTTACATGAGGCACCCAAACAGAGCTGCTTGGCTCCCCCTCTAAGTCCCTGTGTGGTGAGAGGGTATGAGAAGGGTATAGTAGCTGAGTGGAAAAGCACACATATATGTGTGTGTGTGTGGTGGGCAGCAGCAGAGCTGAACGCTGGCACACAGAGCAGCTGGTGTGTCTTGCAGGAGGTGAAAAGTGCTGGTACAGAAAACGGTTGTAACACTGAGCACAAACTGCTGCTTTGCCGCCTGCTTGAGAGGTGCACGGTCCTGTCATGTTGATTATACATCTGGGAGCAAATCACTTGGCCTGCAGTGCAGTTGGAGGCATCCCGAGACACATGGTGATACCCAGCCAGACTGGGCACAGCTGTTCCGCGAGGAGCGGCACCCGGGGCACGGGGCGGCTCAGACTGGATGCCAAGATGCTGATGAGGTTCTGCTCCTTAATGAGTGTCTCGTAACTAATGATCCTGGCCTTTGCTCCCGAGTGCCCTGGGCTGTTGTGCCCTGAGAATCCCACCTGTCAGGTACCTGCGAGGTACCAGGGGTGCAGGGGGTGGTTTGTGTTCTGCTGATGAGCGTCAGATGGACGGGATGGGGGTGTGGGGACACTCAGGTACCCAGAGAGGAGCTGCAGCTTGGGATGTGGCAGGGCAGCTGGCTGCATGAGAGGGGTTTTGTTCTCCTTGGCTTTGGAAAAACCCCAGGTTACCTGGGAATGCTGCCACTGACTGCAGTAACAACTGTACCACAGAAAAGTGGCAGTCTTTGAGAGAAGAAGCTGCTCATCCCACAGGGGCTTTGGTCATGTTTCCCATGATGATGATCCTGTTCCTTTAGTGGCTTTTTGGAAAGACATGTAATCCTTCATGCCATTTTAAAAATGGTTTAATTTACAGTCATGGTCAAGACTCAGTCTGAAAATGTTTGACACTGCAAAGCTTTGTAGGAAATTCAGAAGCAGGAATAAAGGAGCCTGTCACCTGAGAAGGAAAAGTGCAGAGCTAGAACAATGTAAAGTAAAAATGTGCCCATACCAAGAGTGTACCTTGTACCTTATTTGACACAACGAAGTGCCTTTGTGGTGTTTGGTGGCTGCTGTTTAAGCCCCTCTGTGAAGCCCCTTGCTGGGGATCCCCTTCCCCTCTGCCCTGGCTGTGCCAGCAGCCCAGAATAGCCGAGCTGCCAGCCCGGGGCAGGACACGCTGTCCTGGAGGTGTCAGGAGCTGTGTCATGTGAGCTGGGCTGGATCTCTTTTCAAAGCTGCTATTCTGTTCCTCCTCCTTCCTCTGCTTCCAGCTGGGCTGGGTTAGGGCTTTAAACCAACAGTGCCTGAACCCAAATCCTGCCCCGTTCCCGTACCCCTCGTGGCACGTGGGGTCTCCTGAGCTGTCCACGCCCCACAGGAAGGAATTGTACCTTGAGCTTCCTCGTGGAGAGTTATGGTTCTGTGAGGAACGTCCCAGACCTGTGGGTGATCAGGTGATTCAGGTTCCCATACTTGGAGGTAAATCCCTGTCCTTGTTTTGAGCTCCAGCCCTTTCTGAAGGCAGGACACAGTGGATATACAGTCAGATCCCTGTTCAACCACGGACACTTCACCCAGCACTGTCTGGACGTGCCTTTAATGGGGGCTGTGCATGGGAAGTGTCTGGATTCCTGTGGAGCTCTGTGGTGAGGTGCCAGGGTTTGTGGCCTGCAGGGTTTGCTCTGTGCCTGTGGACTTGGAAGAGGGAGAACATGTGGTACATTATCCCTTCAAGTAAACAGCCTTTCTCCAAATCTTGATTAATAACATAATTAAGATCATTCCAGCAATGTAATGTAAGGTAGGAATTTCATAGGACACTTCAACATTGATATTAAGAGACATAGTTTTATTTAAGTATTCACCTGGTTACTGATAAACCTACAGATGCTTGAGGCAGAAGGAATCTTAAAATCGAACTTCTTCACACTATCAGTGATTCTCCTCCCACTGAAGTTTCATGGTACTAACTTTGGAAAACTTTTACCTGAGAGTAACTCATGTGCTCAGCTGTTTCTGTGCAGCAGGAACAGCAGCTCCCACAGCCAGTGAGTGTCTGTTAGAGTGAAGATTCATTTGCTGAAGAAACAAGAGCCTTTTTTCTGCCTTCCCCCCATACTGTGTGTGCCCGTGTTACAGTAGCTGGTGTTGGGAAGGATCTGCCAGAGATAAAGGCTTGTTTCACTGACAACTGTTAAAAGGACTGAGCAGTACTTGCTACAGAAGTTGTTCTGCATCACAGAAACACCCCATTCCCACAAATATTTGAAATACCTTTGCATTTTAAATTAGGAGTTAGTCATTGCCCAAGTGCCAGACATGCACTATTAATACACTAATCAGGTCGGTTGTGTTCTTTGCTGAGTGAATACTTGCCAAAACTCCTGAAACAAGGGTGGCTTTGCCCTGTTCTGCTCCCGGCTCTGCCTTTGGGAGGGCTGTGAGTTACTGGGAGGGAGGGAGGGAGGGAGGGGAGGACTCTGCTGCTGCTGCCCTGAGCAACCCTGTGTAGGCAGTCCCGGGGAAGAGTTTCTGGCAGTGATGAGACTTCTCTCTCCCCTTTGTGTTCCCTCCAGCAGAACTGTGAGGCAGAGTTTGGTATGATACCATGGAAGGGCAGCACAACCACCCACATCATCTAGGGGACCAGAACAACCCTCTGTGCAAGCTGCCAGGGCAGGAATTCCAGCATGACCCTCAGGTAAGTGTGTGTGCCTCCAGGCTTTCTCCTTCTGTGTTTTCTTCCCTTCCTTCTATAAAGGTCCACAGATTTATTAGCATTTAGCCTCCTTATTTTTACCCCCCTCCTTTATTTCTAATGCAGTTACAGAAGATTTAGGGTTTATCCAGTTTGGGATTCTGCCAGCCAGCCACAGCTTCCTGAACCCAGGTTTTTTGATGATAATAAGAGAAAAAGGAAATAGTTTGATTTTTTGTTTAGAGCAAGTATTTTTAAATCATCTTTATGAAAACATGCACTGTGTTGGCTTTCTCTTGTCTTTGATTCTTTGAAGAAAAGGCCAAAGTAAAGCAGATGATTGTGTAAATGAATAAATGTATTTTATCTCCTTTTATAGTTTAGTAACAAATGCCAAAGGGGTAATTACCAACAAAAAGCCTATCCTACATGGGTCTGTAGGCTGTCTGAGAGTCTGGAATCCATCCCACAATGCATTTTGTCAGTACTGTTATAAAGTGTCACTGTGGCAGCTCATCTCTGCATGAGGGGGCTAAACCCAGGATGAACCTGCCTGCTGTGTAATGGTGACACTGGGATTTCGGGGGCTGTGGCTGTTTGTGTGTTTACCAGAGTGATTCAGTGGTACCTGGGTGTTATTTTAAGGAGCAAACCAAAGGCATCCTGGCAGGGCTGTCAGGAAGCAGAGCCTTGTGCCTGTGGTGTGATGTTGCTGCAGGGAGGGGGCTGTGCCTGTGGATTTCTCCTTCCCAACGTGCAGCCCGGGGCTGATCCAGGTTCCCCAAATGAGAGCTGGTTGTTGGGAAAGCTCTGACACTGCCCAGGGTGGGCTGTGCAAACACAGGGAGCTGCCTACACACAGAACACAACCGTGCCTGTATCCTGGGAAAGTACCCTGCAATGGAGCAAAGCCCCCTCTCCTAATGCAGCAATTTGTCATATTAAGTCATTTAATAATAATTGAATCCCCTTGATTAATCTCCTAGAATTAGCCAGTTGCATTTTGAGCAATTAGGGTTAATTACTGCCTCATTTGGCAGGATAGTGCCCCTGTAATTATTTCATGAACAAGATTAGGAAGTGTTCCTGTGCAGCAGATACGTTCATGGCATCTTGGAGCACATGTTAGAATTTGTAATGACATAGTTAAGTGTAATTAGTAGCTAATAATCTATGTTCTGCTGTGATGCTGATGCTGAGTGGGCTCATTTTGCTGTATGGTCATTGTTAGTGAAACCTCCCCCCAACTCTGGTAGTACCCAAGTTGTGTTAATGGAGGGCTCTATTAACTCTTCTGAGAATGAGCTCATTTGGAATTGGAACTGCAGGAAGACTTTCTTTGGCTTTGCTGTCAAAATAACATAAAAAAAGCTGAAGAACAGAAATATACAGTCCACTGGAGAACTGGAAAAATGCATGTTACAAAATCATACTGTTTAGAGGGCAGGCTACCTTCCATTGGGGGCATGATATGAGTGCTGATTACCTATTTCTGATTTGCCATTTTTCAGGAATATAATTATATATAATTTTCAAATCTCTGGTACTTTTACCTGGAATAATCCAAAATGGCATAATTTCTTTCCTCTGGAGATACAAGTATTGCAGCCATGCTGTGTCACAGCCTGTGGGAGGGAGGGAGCTTTGGGGAGATAAAATGGACCAAACTTGCCTTACCAGAACTGTCATGAATGGCAGCGAGAAAAACTTGAGCAGAAAATGCCAAAACTTGGAGTCTTGGACGAGGAGAGGGTCTGTGTGGAATTGCCCTCCCTTCCTTCCAATCCTCATATTCAAAACTGCTGTGTCAGTCCCCCAAAGAGCAGAGCAACAGTGTGTTCCTCTCCTACAAAATTTTCCTGTAATTGTGCTGCTTCCTAGAGCTTTTTCTTTTCCATTCTGACAGAGGTGTTATTTCTGCTTTGTGACTCTTCAGTACAGAGTGCAAGTGTGTCAGGCTTTTCTTTCTGCCTCTAACTGCTGTAGTTTAGTTAAGAAGATGAAACTTCTGAGTAATGCTGGGTATTTAGAAGTTTTGTATAAACAAAAATAAGCCCAAAAACATAAGAAAGGGCCCAATAAAATAACAGTTTTGACCTCTGCCTCCCTTACCCACCCAGTGTTACCCCAAGGAAGCTGGTCAGCAAAAGGAGGAACATTTTCCAGCAATGTTCCAGAGTGAAAGTGTCAATTATAGGAGCCTCCAGATTACTGAATGTTTACAGCAGTAAGGAATAAAAGATACTTAGGAGTAAATCAGTGATATAAAAATATGGAGCTATAATTTTTCACTTAGTTTTCATACTAAATAAACACTATAACTCACTTTTAAACAACCCTTTTATATACTCACAGCTTAGCAGCAGAGCTGCTAAGAGGTTATTTCTATTATTTCAAGCTGGTATTTCTCTCTTTCCTTATCATGCTCTAGTACAAATATCTGCTGGTAGGGACGGCCAAACTTTGAAATTCAAGCCAAGTTCTTCAACAAACTTTAAATTCCAGGTACCAGGTGAGGTGAAGGATGTTTTATGATGACTGTGTAGTCTAGTTTTGAAGCTCAAATTGAAAAACCTGATGTATTCTTCAATAATTACTTGACTACCTGTTTGAAGGGTAATCCATATTTTAAAAGTTTCCTCATCTCCTGTGAGCTTAGAAGTTCTTCCTTTAATCAATCTGTCCTAATGTGTTCTCATAAATTCACACTGGAATTTCAACCTCAAAGTATGCAAAATTCTTTTCAGGTAGGCATTATAGAATGGAGGCAGGTGTGCAATTTGGGACACACTAAAAAGGTTTGAAGCACTGATGCTGATAGTAAATCACTGCTTGTGAAATGTGTGTTGTACTGGAGGGGCTGAAGCCCCCCCAGTCCTGCTGCAGATGTCTTTTAAAGGTGAAATTAGTTACAGTAAATGTCATTCAGATGAAGGATGCACTTTAGAAGCAGGAAACCATTCCTTTAAAATTAATGATGCATTGCAAATATCAGAAAAAAAACTTATATCCAGCGTAAAGATAATTAAAATTCAGGTCAGAAGTGTATGACTTAGTCGGGCTAAATTTTTTAATGAGATTTCAGAAAATTAATTGGGCGAGTACGTTTTTCCTCTTCTAAAGAATATTTCATTCCGTGGCTCTACAGGAGAGATGCTTTTATTGGCATCTGAAGATTGCAGTGTCTGACTTTTTAACTGTTGGTTAACCCATCTTTAACAATTTTTAGGCTGATTACAAGTAATCTAATCCTGACCTTGTAGCCATTTGAGCAGGCTGCTGACTGGTGCCTGCTTTGCACGTGCCAGTCAGCACTGAAACCACTGATTTGTGATGAATTAACACCACACTCCGGGTTTATGTGGTGTGCAGTTGGCAGGGAACGTTCCCCTTTTCCAGCTCATCCAGGCTGGGATTTCCCAGCCCTGTGGGGGAGCAGCTGCACAGACCTGGCTCTGCACAGGCCACAGGTCAGGATTTCCTGATACTTTGGGATTTGTGCCCCAAATGAGGGGTTAGGGCTGCAGGCAGAGCTGCTCCCACAGTTCTCTTGGGGCTGTTCAGGTTTTCCCCAGATCTCAAGGAACTACAAAGAGGTAAATTTATTGACCAAACACTAATTGGTCTGGAGATTGAGTGTCTTTCCACAGAACAGGTTTTTCTTATTCTTCCTTATCCCAAAATACAAATTCTGAGCTGTACAACTACTCACGAAGAACAGTAGAACAGAGAAATGTGTTCAGGGGGTGTGTCCCACCTGCGTGTGCTTGGAGCAGGATTTGGAGGGAGTTGTATCCAATGTCCAGGTGTGAAACTCAGCCTGTGTGTGTTCCTCGTGCACAGCCTGTGCAGCTGCCTCTGGTGCCACTGGATTTTTTTAGTATTACAAGACCTTACTAATTCTGTTTTGCAGAAAATCTTGTAATACCTCAAAATTTGAGGCTAAAAGCCTGGCAAACTTCTCCCTCAAGTACCGTGACAGGGGCTGCTGTTCCAGCTTTTGCCAGCTTTGGAATTTGTGCTCTGGCATCAGTGATTCCATCTCACAGAGCACATGTCTGCCAGAGGAGATGCCCAGAAGAGCTTGTTCTTGGAATAATCTCTGCCTTTCTGCTTAAAAATGAATGGCCTTTTTATTCGAATGAGGAATTAACTGACTTTGATCTTTGGCTTTTTTTTTATTTTTTTTTATGGAGCAGGAAAAGAATGAGACTTCATTGTGAGGATGAAGAGAACAGGCTTTGTCTCAAAACAATTTCTTCCCCTTCCTACATCTGCCCTGGGAACAGAAATGTGCAAACAGCCCCGTTTTCATAGGGTCCAGTGGTTGGAGCTCTTTTGGTTTGGTTTTTTAATCCCCTTTTTTTTCTTTTTAATTTTTTTTTTTTAATTCAAGCTCCATCACTGACCTTGAGACCTGATCTGCAGAGTTTTGACTTTGCTGCTCTTGTGCAGACCTGGGCCTGAATCTGTCCTGAAAATGAGAAAATGTGTTTTTGATGGACAGGTTTGAAGGTGGTGGTGGTGTCTAATTTTACACATAATTTATGTACATGAAAACTCTGAGTTTTACAGAAATAAGGATTGTGGGTTGTTTGAATGAATAGGGGTTGATTCTTTGACAGCTTTATGAAGAACTGTAGTGGTTAATTGTAGAAGGGTGTGAAAACAATGGGGTTCCCCATGTCAGAAGTTGTGAAATAAGTGAGATGTGCACAAGGCCAGATTATAGGGATGGTGTTCAGAGAAGGCAGATGTTTCTTAGGTATTCTTTGTGTCCTTACAACAGTTTTTGGCAGAGTTTCCTGCTTCCCTTTAACGCAGCAAAGCATAAGGGAAGGAAGGCTGAGTTTAAAGCTGAGGGAAAATGGCCTGTGATCAGTAGGAGCTTTTGGTGTGGTTGGTGTAACCTGAGGAGGGTTTCTGGTTTGTGCTGCAGTCAAACATCTTCTCCCTCTAGGAAAGCTCTGTTACTTTAATTAGGTCTGATAGGTTGTGATAGCAAATGCAAATCTGGGTCATTGCATATGTAAATATGCAGCTGCAGTGCTGGGGGTGCCAGAACACGTCAGCTGAGGTGTCCAGGCATCACCCAGCACCACCTCCATCCCCCCCAGCACCACCTCCATCCTCCCAGCACCACCTCCATCCTCCCAGCACCACCTCCATCCCCCCAGCACCACCTCCATCCCCCCAGCACCACCTCCATCCCCCCAGCACCACCTCCATCCCCCCAGCAACACCTCCATCCCCCCACCCCACCTCCATCCCCCCCAGCAAACCACCGCCATCCCCCCAGCACCCACCTCCATCCCCCCCAGCACCACCTCCATCCCCCCAGCACCACCTCCAGCACCACATCCATCCTCCCAGCCCCACCTCCAGCACCACATCCATCCTCCCAGCCCCACCTCCAGCCCCACCTCCAGCCCCCCCAGCAGCCCCTTCCCATCTTACTGAGATGGGCACTGATGAGTGTTCCTGTTCATCAGATCCCTGCAAAGAGAGATCACAGCCAGTTTAAATGGAGAAGGTGCAGGGGCTGATTCCTTGGAACACTTGCTTGTCTGCTTTCATCCCATGTTGCCTTGCTCTGGTGTTCATTCAGTAAGTTAAAGGAGAATGTTTGTAACCGATAAAGCAGTGGGATTTTAGCATTCTGCTCCTTATCTGATGATCTGCAGGATACCTTTTCCCTCATCAGTGACAGGATGCTCCCAGTTCATTGGATAGTGTGCACTGCCAAACTTGGAGAAACAATTCCTGAGTCTTTATTTTGGGATTTTTTTTCTTCTGTAAATTCAGTATTACTCCAAGCACAGCACAAGCACTGAGAGCTGACCCAAACTTTGGTTGCAGCCACTGGCTGGTGACTTGTTCCAGAGTGAAGGGGAGACTAAAGTGATGTTGGAGGGAAACACTCCCTGAGCTGTTTAAAGGAAGCACTTGCTGGAGTGCCCTTCCCTTTCTGTGCCACCTGCCTTCATGAATAGCTCAGTCCAACTCAGCCTGTCACCTCTGGGCGTTGTTGTTCAGGCCTTGGGTTGGGTTTGTGTTGTCGTTAGCCCAAAGAACTGAAACCTGTTTCTCCTGGCATGAGACTATTGGAATACTCATGGTGAGAGATGGAAAAACTTACCTGTGGCCTTGGCTTTCAAAAACAGTTCTTTGAAGTGTGGCTTCATTTGCAGAGGAGGGGGTTTCTCTTTTAGGGAACTTGAACTGAGGAAGCTGGTGACCATGACAGCCTGGAGTTATCTCCAGTGATGTGCCTGCTGAATGAACAGGCCTGGGCTGGGGTTGTGGGGTTGCATTTTGGTCTTTGCTGGAGCTCGGAACTGCCTGAGCTGTTGGGTTTGGCAGCAGCTCCCTCTCTTCCCAGAGCTCCATCCCCAGGCACTTCCCAAGGCTGGCACAGGGCAGGATGTGGGAGGGGAGGGCAGGGCGAGCTCTGGCCGCAGCCAGCCTTGGGCTGCAGGAGATCAGGGGGAAGGTGACACCAAAACCACCTGGTAGTCTTTCACTGTCTGGTGTGTGGTTTGTTCTGATCTCTATATCATCAGCATTTACCAAGTGTAAGTGGGCTTTTTGAGTATGAATTTCCATTGTGGGCATTGCTCCTGTTTGTTGTGATAATGATGCTTTAGAGGTGACAGTTTCAAAACAGCTTGTCTTGATTAACTGATGCTTTTGTGGGTCAGAAATTACTATTTGGGGGATTTGATTGGTCAGTTTTCTTTAAAATGCTGAATTTTACAACTTTGTTCACTAAACCTTTGTCAAATAACTGTGATTGTAGTTCAGAGTAGCACAACACACCTTGAAATCTGAAGGCATTTTGAAATGCCTGATGGATGCTTTCTGTTGTTGTTGAGTAGTGTTCCATTTTATTTCTGTTGCAAAGAAAAGAAATCCAAACTTATTTACTCATCAAAATAAACATAAACTGGAAGAGACCCACACAACGTCTTGTATGTGGGGCTGACAAAAGATACTGGACTGTTTTACCTGCATTTTAAATCTTAATTCCAGCCTCTCCCTCTGTGGTGGGAAATGACAGTGGTGGGAATAGTCATCTCCTCAAACATCCAGCTCTCCCAGCCTGCTCTGGGACACTTGTGCTGGGATTGTCTGCTCAGGGGTGGGCTGGGGTGATGGCTCGTCCCTTCCCCACCTTCCCCTTGTGTTGGGTACTTCTCTTTTTGTGTTTTTGATACAAACTGAAATGGCTCAATGCTGAAGCTTTGGAAACGTTCTGCTTGGCACGTGTGGTAGTTCTGAGTAATTCATTTTCATCATTTCTTCTTTAAGCATTGTTTGGCAGTCGTGCTAATTGTGGAGGGGAGCGGGCTGGCTCTGGGGAGCAATCCCCAGTCCCTGCAGGCCCTGCTCCCTGCCTGGCTGTTTACCTGGCACTGCTGCAGGGCTGCGGCAGCTCCCGGGTGGCACAGGCAGGGAGAGCTGGAGAGGGGCTGTGGGACGAGGGAGAGCAGTGTGGGACTAATTAGTTCCTTACACACAAGGCAAGACTTTCATTCCCTTCTGGAAAAAGTCATCTGACTTCAGCCTGTCCCTGGTAGCTCTGCAGGGTGTTGATGGTTTGGGGGCACACTGTGGTGAGTTTGTGGGCACACCGTGATGGGCTTGGGGGCACACCATTCTGCAGAGGGACCAGCCCAGGTTCCATTGACCATCAGTAGGAGCAGGAGGTGTGCAGCCCAGGTTCCACTGTGACCATCAGTGGGAGCAGAGGTGTGCAGCCCCTGTGGGAGCAGAGGTGTGCAGCCCCTGTGGGAGCAGAGCTGTGCAGCCCCTGTGCAGCCCCTGAGCGAGTCCCTTGGCCCCGCAGAGGCAGCTGACGGCGTTCCCGTACCGCTGCACCCTGGCAGACTTCCAGGTGGAGAAGAAGATCGGGCGAGGCCAGTTCAGCGAAGTCTACAGAGCAACGTGTCTGCTGGACAGAAAGCCTGTGGCGTTAAAGAAAGTGCAGGTGAGCACCTCAGTTCACAGTCCTGCTGCTCGGAGCAGGATGGGGATGTTTTAAGGGCCCGCCCAGATCACTTGGAGCCAGAGAACTGCACTGTAGGGTCCTTGTCTCTCTGCTCCCTGGAGGGGCTTTCTGTTTCCAAACCAGAATTACGTAGCAGTGGTGCAATTTCATGTTTATTTTAAATTTCACCTCTTTATAAAGTAAATAGATTTTAAATTGAATATTTAAAGTTATTTACCAAGTGAGATTGTAGTTAAATGTGTGTGAAAGAAGGAGGCCCTCTGGCCTGTGGGGATCCTGCCATCGTGACACAGCTCAACATGGGAACACGGAGCACGAGAGGGAACAGTGCCTGAGCCTGCTCGTGGAGTTTTAGAAGAATTTCTAAAAAACTTAGTTGCCAGCAGTGTAGATTTGTAACTTGACTGAAAGTATTGGGCAGTGTCCAGACTAGCATTTTGTTTGAGGAGATTTCCCTTTAATCCTTGAACAGACCCTGTAAACTCTCATTTCTAGTGACTTACTCTCTGACTATTACAAAATGAATATTAATGCTCAATGTTATTGTTAATTATCACAGAGAAATTAGTGGAGGCTGTATCTGTTAAAAAGGGAAAAGTAAACACTTTGTCTTTTATTTTCTGGATGAAATTAACAGTAACTAAAGCAACAAAAATCACGGCAGTAAATTCACAAACTACTGTCTTTATTTTCTGGGCTACTTAGAGCATTGCCTACAGGTTCTAAAAATAGTTTTGCCCCAATGTTAGCCCTGTAGTGGTTTCAAAATAAAGAAAACATTGATCTTTATTTGATCTGGGGATTGTGTGAATGCTTATTACTGTAGAGGATATACAAATTGGGGAAGGAAAGACCAACTGCTTGTTAAAGTATAAAGTGCTTTTTTTGTTGTTGTTTCATTTTTATCTTGTGTGGTTTTGTCTTTGAAGATTTTTGAAATGATGGATGCCAAGGCTAGGCAAGATTGCATTAAGGAAATTGACCTCCTGAAGGTAAGGATTTTCATGACTTTTTCCAGGGGTTTTTTTGTTGTTGTTGTTTTGAGAAAATAATTGTTTTCAGGTTGGCAAATAAAACTTATAAATATATAAGCTTATAGAAGCATAAATAATCAGAAAAACAAACTGGTGTATGCAATTTGTGCATTATTTTCCTCTGTCAGAGTTTTAGTGTAATTTTGTTCTTTTAAGGGGCAAAGAGACCCTGAGGGGTACTGTAATCAACATTTGGGGTTTATCTTTAATAGGGGAGAAAAAACTCAGTTATTGCTTAACAAGACTTCTTTCAGGACACAGTTTTTAAATGTTCTGCAAGTTTGCAATAGAAGGGGTTGTGTCACACTGTTGGGGTTGAGTTGCTCTTTACTCAAGACACTTTTCTTATGCTGTGCTGGTGAGAAATGCTGTTTCTTGGGGGTGTTTGTGTGTGGAGACTCAGAGCTGGGTGGCTGCCCCTCTGTGCTCACCGGGACAGCGGGGCTGGATGTTGTGTCTGGAGCTGTCACTGCGCCAGCACTGTGAGTGTTCTTGCATTCCCTCCACCTGCAGCAACTGAACCACCCCAACATCATTAAGTATTTGGACTCTTTCATCGAAGACAACGAGCTGAACATTGTCCTGGAGCTGGCTGACGCCGGAGACCTCTCCCAGATGATTAAGGTAGGGATGTGTCCATGCCCAAGGTGCCACAGACATCCAGGACCAGGCACACGCGGGCTGGGGGCAGCACAGCTGGGCTAGGAACACTTTTGTTCTCCTCCTGCAGCTTTGCACACCCAGGGGGTGTTTCCAGACCTGAACCAGTGTCTGGGGGCATTTTAAATCCCCCAGGTGCCATTAACTCGTGGGCAGAGCTCAGAGGGGAGCGAGGGTCTGAGGTTTGGTGGGACATGTGTGCCTTTGGCAGGGTTGATTTACTCAGCCTGTGATTGATGGGGACAGTTAATTACTGTTGGGTTCAGTGTTCACGTTGTCTGTCTGCCACTCTGAAGACATTCAAGCAAGTGTATTGACTTTCTATGCAATGGGGATTTGGGTTTGAGAAAATGTTTCAAGTACTTGTTCTTCTTTTATGTTGCTCTTAGGAATACTTGTATTGCTGCAAACCAGCTTTAGTTAAGCTGTTACCACCTGCTTTTATATTTTCTTTGACATGTTAATCTTTAGACATACATCCCTTGTGAGAACAGATGTGTTATATCATGTTTGTTAGCACTCTCAACCTTCTCTCCATGTTTTACCTGTTTTTTGCCATCATTATTCTGTAATTATCATAAATGAATGTTTGGAAAGTTCTCCTCCTCCTTGTTGTCACAGTTAAAATATCTTATTAACAGATTTGTTTTCTTTGCCAGCAGAGCCATGAGGCACTAGGCCAGGGGCTGTCAAACAAGTTACCACTCAGTCCATAGTCAACGGCTAAATTTGCAGGATCCAGGAAAATCTGCTCCGTCTCCCGGGAGAGCCCCGGGCGGGCGAGCTGGGAACAGGCAGTTGGCAGAGGCACTGGGGAGAGCCCCAAAATCCCAGATCCAGCCTCAGCAGGGGAGGGTGGGAGGGATGTGTCCCAGCCCGAGGGGTGAGCGCTGGGGTGGGGGCAGAGCTGCCCTTGTGCCCCCGCAGAGCTCGCTGGGGTTGCAGCTCTCACTGTTCCCTCGTGCCTTCTGCTGCAGTTCACCCTTTTCCCTCCAGATCTGGAGAAACTTGCAGATCTTCTCAGGCCTTTTGTTGCTGTGGTTACAGGTGGGAAAAGAGGATTGTGAGAGCAGGAGTTGGGGCTGTGTGTGGCCACCCTGGACTGTGCAAGAGTCTTGCTTGATTTTTAAGTCTCAGCTTATAAAAAGTTTTACCTACAGAATCATAACATTTCATGATATAAAATATTGCATTTTTTTGTCATCTGCAGTTTTTAGTTTAAAACATCCCTTACTGATAAATATGTTCATTTGTCTATTTGTCCTTTGACTATTTAATTTTTTTAAACTTGCTTTGTGTGTCATTATAACAGGAGTTACATTTTCCAAAGCATCATTGGTAGGTTCTTGGTTTGGTGCCTCGCCCAGCACTGGACTGTGCTGCCTGTCAGTGCTGCCTGGCTGCTCTGTGTTCTCTCTGTATTTCAGGCACGAAGAACATGCATTTGTTTTTTTCAAGGTCATAGAAATGAAGTGTTTCTATTGGTGCAAATCTGGGAATTCCATTTTTTTGGTTGTTTTTTTTTAAGAGGTAAAAAATGACCAAACCCTAAATCCAGGAGGGAACAAAAGCCTCCTTGTCAGTATAGCTCCAGTGCAGCAGTGGGGTTTGCAGTCACCCCCAGCCCTCCCTGGGGAGCTGCAGCTGATGGAGGATTTTCCCTGGAACAGCAGTGACAACACTGGAGGTGTGAGGGTGATAAAGCCAGGGCTGTCTCTGTCACGCCCCGGTGCCTGCATTATTTATGAGGATGTAGAGCTGCAGGAAAACCCACCTGAGAGTTGGGACTTCCTTGTAAATGTCAGGTGAACCTTATTGGACATGACATTTAGAAAATTATCACTTGTGGTCTTGCATATCCACTCTTAAATACTTTATTGAGAATTAAATAATTTTATTGTGTATATAACACTTCCTCCCTCACCCTCTGTAATTCCCTGTGCTCTCTCTCAAGTTTTGGGTTGGAACTGTTGCAATCTGTCAGATTTGCTGCCTGGGGAATTGCACAGTCGTGCCCCTTCACAGCTGATCTGCAAAGGGAAATTTGCCATTCCTGGAGTCAAACACGAACCAGTAACAGCATTTCACATGAAATGGAAAATGTGACAACGGACATCAGATGTCAGTGCTGGGAGGGAAAAGCACGAGGTGCAGCAAAGGGCAGCAAACAGTTCCCTTCCTTTACTCTCCTGCAGATGGGAATTCTCACAGGGATGGTGCAGCAGGGCAGCTGTGTGAGCCAGGAGGGTGTGCAGCATTCCAGAGGCGTTATCCAGGGACACTGTGTGTGACAGAGCACGGGGATCAGTCTGGAACCTCTGGAGGGGTGTTCTGAGTGTGTTAGTGCTGTGGTGGAAGGGTGGCTCAGCATCCAACACAGGAGGGAGCCAGGAGCAGTCAGGGCCCAGCATCCAAAGCCTGCAGAGCCCGTGCTCTGCTGGAGAGGAGGGAGCAGCTGAAGATCTGCAGTGTCTGCCCTTCACTGGGGTCTGCAGCTGGTCATTTATTCCTGTCATAAGTTGACAGCGACTTCAGTGTTGCAGAGGTGCAGCACCACACTGCTCTCTGTGCTGTGGCATTACAATTCCCGTGATTTTGGGAGGCTCAGGCAGCCAGAGGTCCATGGAACCTGTGCTGGGCACAGCCTAACCACCCACAAAAGGGCCTTTTTCCAGATCTGTGGCTCCTGATCAGGGTGTCTTTCTGCTCACTGGAGAGAGTGCAGTTCATTTAGTATTCCTATTATGCATAAAATAGAATATATTATTCTACCTGATCACAGAAGAAACACAAATACTTTATTGATGCTCTGGCCATCTTTTAAAAAAGGGAAGCAGATTTCCTTGTCCTTGTTAATAGATGATGCAAGAATGAATGTTTACAAGGGGTTTTTTAATGGTCTTTTGTTTCTTAAGGCAAAATATTTGAGACATTTGTTGTTTTGAGGCATTAAATATGTTTTACAAGGTAATTAAGGAGATTAATGCTAATCATAATTGTGTCCATTCAAAAATGTCAAACCTATTTAAGCATATTTTTCATAATAGTTGTTAATTAGTGAACTGCATCGAAGTTTCCATGCAGGGAGGAGGAGTTGAAAGCTAATCAGAAGAAAAGTCTTGCAGGTGCAGATCTGGAAGACATGAGCAACCTGCAGCTGACTACCACAATTCCAGGAACGAGTCAAATATGTTGCTTTTTCACTGATCTTTTATTTGTTTCCTCCCACAGTATTTTAAAAAGCAGAAACGGTTAATCCCGGAAAGGACGGTGTGGAAATATTTTGTGCAGTTATGCAGTGCAGTGGAACACATGCACTCCCGCAGGGTGATGCACAGAGGTAACATTAATTCAGTCTCTTTTCACTGAATAATGATATAATGTTCCAATTAGTAAGCGCCTGCATTCAAAAACAATTATGCTGATGTTCAGCCAGTGCATGTTTGGAGAGGCTGGAGCTGGAGATGGATCCCTCCTTCTGCCTCTGCCTCATTGTTAGAGGAGTCAGGCCGGAGTGAGCGTGGTATTAGGAAGATGAGCTGCTTTGTATTCCAGACACTGATATTAAGCAGAAGTGTCAAACTTGCCATTAGAAAAGTGTCAGAAATAAAATGCTGAGACTCCTGGATACAGTGAACTCTTAAGAAATAGTCTTCATTATATTAGCTGTGACCTTAGAGAGTTGAGAAGAGTTTTCCTGTCTCGCAGGCTTTTCTGAAATATTAATACAAATATGTCCCACACTTTCATAACCTGTTCTCTATTTTCATTAATTAATTTTGAATTCCTTGTCTTAGAATGCCTCATAACTTTGAGCTCTATCCAAAAATTACGTTGGTGCTTTCAGAGTCAGTGAAGTGCTTTGTGAAGGACTGGACTCAGGAAATGCAAATATCCCAAAAGGCACCAATCTCTGCTGCTTGTTATTTCCTTGCTCCTTTGAAGGAGTGAATTCTTCACTGTATTTTTCAGCAGTGTGATATCATTTTTGCTCCTTTATGCATCCCCTGATGCAGTTTATCAGTTGCACCTGAATTAGGTCTGTAATTGGTGGCTGAAACGTGGAGCCTCTCGCAGAGTGTGCTCTGACGTGAGGAGAGAGCCTCTAACTCAGTCCTGATGTTCCTGCTTGGGAAACTGGGGTTCTAGAGATTTCTGCACTCCATGAACCAACTGGGCTGCACAGAGCCCAGAATTTATGCATATGTGGAACAGTGATTAGCCTTTGCGTGAAGGGATGGCGGTGGGCAGTACAGTTTCCTGTGGAGAATGAGCATTCCCAAAGAGAACCGGGCTTATTGCTTTGATTTCCAGCAGTTAGAGGTTGCCTCTGTTCTGTTGAGCTGTTTCCTACATTTTCCCTCATTGGTATTTCTCGTGTGCTGGGAAGTACACTCTGATTCTCGTGTGTGTGCAGAGCTTGAAGCCTTGGAAGATTCAGGCTATCAAAGCTCTAAAGGAACGCGGTTCTGCTCGAGCCCCTTTGTACAGCGAGTGCTGCAGGCGATGCTTCTATTGCAGTATTAGAACCAAATAACCTTTTGTGGCTTTGACCTTTTACCTTTTTCTTCTTGCAGACATAAAACCAGCCAACGTGTTTATAACAGCCACAGGGGTGGTGAAGCTGGGAGATCTTGGATTAGGCCGGTTTTTTAGTTCTAAAACCACTGCAGCACATTCCTTAGGTAAGCTGGTACTTGTTAAGCAAGCCCTGCCGTGCAGTTGTCAACTGTGATGTTCAGAAGCAGTGGTGTCTGTCCTCTGATGGTGACAGAAGTGGGATTCAGTGGATCCTGGATCTCCAGTGATGTGCATTCCAAATGCTCTTCATAGGCATTAATAGGTATCTTCTGTTTTAAAGCTTCGCTTGTTATTTTTTTCTGTAAGGTCTGGCCTGGTAAGCGTGTGATTTTTAGCAAATCTAACAAATGCAGCTTTTCCACTCTGAATATCCTGTTTGCCTGCACTGTGCTTGCTGGAATTAAATGTCACACCACCACCTTTTACAGCCCCTGACCGGGGCTGTCACTGTCTGAGGTGGGTGAGGTGTTCAAAGCCCTCGTGGTTCATCTGTTCCAAAAAGGGGCTGCACTTGAAATTCAGCTTAGGCTTTAAAGGTCCAAGCTTTCTTCATGTCTTTCACATAGCTCAAAGTTGTCTCCCTCATTTTTACCATTAACATTAATTCCAGTGCTACAGAAAATTCCATAGTATATACAGTTCATTGTTTAAGTATTTCCTAATTGTGTCTGTAACCTCTTAAGAGGTGATTTTCCATTTTTATTAATGGGTCCCAAAGGCTCTTCTGTGTTAGAGCACTGAGGGAACTTTGGCTTCTGGTGCAGTATTTAAGCTCTTTTACATTTACCTCTCTCAGTTGATTTTGGAACACACAACATTTGTTTCACTCTGTTTTGTGCAGTTTCCTCCACTGAGTGTGAGTCTTGCTGATCCTCTCTTGGATGTGTACAAACCTCACTGATAACACTGCCCAGAACACTGGGCTCCTCAGTGCTCAGGGAAGGAAGATTCCTGCCTTGCTTTGTGTGTGCTTAAAAAAATAGGAGCATTTCTACAGTTTACTGGCATAAAATAGGAGATTTCAGATTTCCCTTCGCATCAAAAGCTGTTCTAGGATATATCCCCACTGTGCTTAATAGATGAAAATAAATCCTTTTCACAGAAAGTTACAATCACATCATCCAAACAGGCCCAAATATGATCATGTCTAATTATATGATCTTATCTAGTTTGACTGCTGCACTTATTATATTAATAAGAATAAATTGGGGCTTGGAAACTGGCTGCACATGTAAGCCAAGCTTGTGACCTTTAGCAGGGCTGCTCTCTCTTAATTGAGAAAGCTTGAGTAGGGAGAGCTCAGCCCCTTGTGCTTTCCCTCACATCACGGTGCCCTGGAAACAGGTGACTGGGGTGCAGAGCACTGAGGGAGAGGCGCTGAGGCTGGAGAGGGACGGACACACCACCATTTCCAGAGATTCTGGAGCCACGTAAAAAAGAGCATTTTAACAGTCACGAAATTTGCAGACTTGAAGCTTCTTCCTTTATTTTTGGTAATTGGGCAGAGATGCAGGTTTTGCAGCAGCAGGAATGGGCTGGTCCTGGTTTTGGTGCAATGAAGCCACTCTGTGGGTGCTGTGAGTGCCCAGCAGTGCCTGGCCCAGGCCGTGGTGCCAAGCGGGCACTTCCCAGCCCACGTTGCCCCGGCAACCGCCCCGAGCCATCACTTCCCTGGCTGCTGACCCATGAATTCAATGTGCAGCTTATGCAAATATATTCATCTCATTTCTTCCCTTGGCCGTGTTTGCTCACATCAGGCTGGCACAAAGGGCATCAGGCAGCCCCGACCCGGCTGACAGGTGTAGTGGCGGCTCGGCAGCGCCGCGGCGGGAACGGGAGCCGTAATTAGAGCAAGGAACAGAATGAACGTCACATGAATTACCAGGCAGCAGATCATATTTGTCAGGAAGGATTGCATACATAAAAATTAAGTGACAGTACATGCCGGGGTAATGAAAGAAAAATGAAAGATTTGCCTGTACACAGCTCGTGAGACGCCGGCGAGCGCCGGGCTCCGAGCATGCGGATCCGCCGGAGCAGCGCCGGGACGTGGGCAGGGAGAGCCCTGGCCCTGGGAAAACCTCCATGGGCAGACCTGCCAGAGGGGAAGTGTGGACACCTCCAGCCTCCCCCGGTGTTGGGAGAGGCACAGGAACCAGCTGGGGTGGGAGGTGTGCGGGGGTTCCCAGGGAACCCCCTCGACTGTGCTCTCCCTTTCCCCGGGGAGCAGGCAGGAGAGAGTTTTGCACAGGGGACAGCTCTTCCTGCACAAGCTTTGCCAGCAAATTCATGTTTTAAAGGTAGTGGGTGTAGCTAAGGTGAATTTTACTACTCCTTGTTACAATGTGGTGGCTTGCAGTCCTTCCTTCCGTAATTTTAGACTTTGGAAAACTTAACTTCAATAAATAAATACAGAGAATTTCTGTCAATATTAGAATGGATAACTTTTTGAGAACTGGTATAATGCCCATTTTTAGCCAAATAAACTTGGCATTATCTAAAGCTTCTGACTGGCTTTACATTTTGAAGAAACAAGAGAGGAAAAAAACAACAAAAAGAAAAAACCAAAAGAAACCAATTTTACACAGAATAGTCTTGTTTTGGAGCAGATGATTTATTATTTATTCTTGGACAAGAATGTACTTAGAGCAGATTTTCCTTTTGGGGGATGCACACAAGTCAAAGCTTCCCAGCTTAGAACATGCCAACAGCCATGGATGGGGGTCCGTGGGGTGTTACCCAGCCCTTCTGGATGGGAGGGGGTGCAGGGACTGACTGAAGAGCTCTCTCATAAATGGTCTATTTGCCTTTCCTTTTTTCTTTTTTTTCCTTTGCTTGCCAAGCCACTTTGCCATCTGAAACAAAATCCCAGGGCTTGGAGGGGCTGGTAAACAGGGCTTGGTTAGAAAAAATGGACACAAGAAATGCACAGAAAACGTCAACAGCCAATATTGTGGGGATTTTGAGGAGTTTTAGCCTTTTGGTCTGAGCCTTGAGTAGAGTATTTGTGGGAAAAAAGGTAGATGCAGAATTTCTGCAGGTATGTTTACATACATGTAAGAACCAACTAAACAAATAAACCCAAAACAACCAACTGTGTGATTAAATACTAATAAGAAAAAAAAATAGAGAGCCTTAAGGCAACAGGTCTGGTAACAACAGCTGCAATATTATGCTCAAAATAGTTATTGTTTTTTTCTAAGAAGAAGTAGATTTCATCTGCTTTTTTTGTTTGTTTGTCTTCTCCCTTGAAACAATTCGTGGGGGCACCTCACACTGAGTTTTGAAGGAATTTAAAGTATATTTTAGTGCCTTTGACCACAGTTTCACTTTAGCTAATTCCCAAATTCTCCTTCTGGGAGAAGACCTGAGCCAGCTCAGAGCTTGTGGGGAACACTGTGTCCTGGTTTCAGTGTGAGTGTGAACCAGATTCCTTTTGGTTGTGCCCATGAGCAGCCAGGGCTGAGTTCCACAGCAGCATCAGTCCTGGCTGAGCTGTGTTTGCACAGGGACATGACCCGGGGCAGCTGTGGTGCCTGTGCACACTGGGGGTGCAGCTGCACAGGTAGGGCTGTAATTCAGACTCTGTATGAGAGGGAAGGATTTGGAATTGTATGTCTGGAATAACTTTACTGCCTTTGCCTCTGTGTTTTCCTGGTGAAATAAGAGACTGCTCCTGTTCTAACTGGGAATAATTAGCATTTCCCTGCCGAGGAAGCTGCAGCTCTCCAGAGCTGTTTGTTGCTGTGGTGCTGTAGCTGCACCCGGGCAGTGTGGGGGGAGCAGGGATGCTCTGGCATCACTGAAGTGGCTCATGGTCAAGTGAAGGGTTTCAACTCTCAGGAGCAGAGCAGGAAGCTCCTTACTTAGCCATAACCTTCCCTATGGTTTGGCAACCTTTATGGCTTCAAAGGCATTGCTCTGCCACCTGGTGAGTGATACTGAATCGGAACAATATTTTGTGTTTCCAGCAGGGCAAATGCCAAAGAAAGTTTCTGATGAACAGTCTCTGATTAGACTGTTCCTGTCAAATTGACTAATGGGATGCAATGGTGAGCCCTGACTGATTGCACTGGAAGCCTTGTGCAGTTTTCTAGAAGAGGCTCATTACGGGAGATTCCCACGTAATGCTGGACAGGCCATAAAGAGAATTGGGCTTGTCAGTCTTTTATCATGACAGTTATTTAAAAATTAATGCATCAGTTTTGAAACGCAGAGCCCTGCTTGTTTGTACATTTGCTGCCAAGGCTCCAGTGATGGCAGGTAAATGTGGTGGGTGGACTCCAGGAAAGGAGCTCAGGCGTGGAGAGCTCGGGAGCCATGGATGTAGTGGAGCAGATTAATGCCCGGCCGGGAGGGAGGGCACTGAGCCGTGGCACAGACCCGTCCCTGCCGGCGTCCAGGGGGGCACAGGCTGATCTAAACCAGGCATTCTCTAGACCAGGCATTATCTAAAACGACAGTGGTGCTGCCCCAGCAGACCTGGCTGCCACAGCCTCAGAGCCCACCGTTCCTGCTCCGGGGTGGTCACGCAGTGACCGGAATAACTGAGCCCGGGAGCGGCCCTGGCACCGGCACTGGGAGCAGGGGCACCTCGGGGCAGGGCTGGGGCTGCCCTGGTGCTCCCTCCTGTGCCCGGCTCCCGGAGCTCCTGGGGGTGGGAAGAGCAGCAGCACAGGGACGGAGCAGGCAGGGAAGTGTCTCACGCCAGTGTTCACTGGAGGCTTCCAAAACTGTCCAAGAACTTCACTGAATGAGTCACTGCTGCTGCTGCAGCTGCATATTTTTAATCAGGAAGATGAATCAGTGCTGTCCCAGCCAAGTCAGTTCTTGCACAGAGATCTGGCAGCTGTGTGGGGGTTACTGTGCTGTCCATCGTGTGTGTCCTCGTGCACATGGGAGAGAGCCGTGGAAAGGCTCGTTGGGCTCTTTGAGTGAGTCCTGTCTGCTCTGGGTGTCCTGTGAAGTCACTCTGTGGAGTCTATTAAAAATTATTAACAGAACTCTGGTCTCTTCCATACACAGGGGCCTTTCACTGGCAATTAAACCCAGCCAGATCTGGGACTGTGTCAGTCTGACTTGCTCCTCCTCAGCACGGAAACAAAATAATCTCCCTGTGTTATTTTTCCTCTGTTGTGGTTTGTATAGGATTTGCAAAAATGTAACTTCTCATTAGGGTACCTTCACAGTGAAAGGGGAGTAATTTCTTATTTAATGACCTGAAAGCATGAGCTGAGTTCACCATACAGGGCAGCAGATTGCTGAACATCTTGGGGGTCCAAATAAATGCCCAGCTCTGTGCTGGGTCACCTGTGCAGGTGGCAGGGGTTGGGTTTTGCCTCTCAAGGCTGTTGCTTTCTCCCCAGAACTCATTTATTTCCCACAGTTCAGATCCCTCCTCAGGAACGTTGGGGAAGGTGGTGGCTGTTCTTCCCCCTCCACCTCCAGCACTATCCTTCAGCTGCTTATTAGTCCTCCAGCTGTCTCAGTCAGCATTTCAAATGGAGAAATTGTAAACTGAATGTTACAGGCAAATTAAACATTTGCCATCTTGTGAGGGAAAGGTCTTTAATTAGGAGAAGGATACACTGGAATGCCAAAAGAAAAAAAAATTGACAGGGGACGGACAAGCAGGGGAAGCAGGAGAAAAGAGCATATACAGTCCTTGGATGTTTTAATAAATGATGTATCTGAGGATTATTTGATGTAGTTGAGACTGCCAGGATGTCTTGTATTTTCAGTGCCACAACTGAAACTTATTTAGGATTTAAAAAAGAACCTTTTTGAGGTAAGGAATTTATTAATAATTTCCTGTAACTTCTGTCCAAAATACTGCAGTAAATTTCTTTTGATAAAATACAGACTTGTGGAAGTAGCTGGAAATCCCCCAGCTTCTGATGTGACTGCAAGTTGGAGCAGGGTTTTAAAGTTTGGCGTGATTATCTAGGTTTTTGCAGTAAGATTTGGCCCTGTGTGGAGCTGTTCCCTCCCCCCTGTGCTGCAGTTCCTGGTGACCCGTGCGAGGTCCAGGGAACACCCGGGTTGTGTCCCAGAGTCGAGCTCTGGCTGAGCAGAGTCCTGGCATCCCCCCCACCTCAGGGCAGGCGTGACCCTGTCCCGTGGCTCTGTCCACCTGGGACACTCTGGAGGTTCTTGGGAGCCTGGAAGGGGAAGAAAACCTTTCTCAACCCTCAGAAATACCGCAGATATTTTCACTAACGTTCCCCATCCTGTGGCTCTGTACCTGATGATACATCTGATCCTATGCCTTTGACACCATGATCTGTCTCCACATTTTCATGCATCTCTTCCAATGAGCCCTTTGTGCCCCCTGACCCTTTAGTGAAGTGCCACAGTCCCTTTGTGAGACAATAACCTCGTCTGTCTGTTTGTTTTGCAGTGGGAACTCCCTACTACATGTCCCCGGAGCGAATACACGAGAACGGCTATAACTTCAAGTCTGATATCTGGTCCCTGGGCTGTTTGTTGTATGAGGCAAGTACCTCTCCCTTCTTGCCCTGGGTTTGTCCTCCCCACACAGCACGGGGCAGTGCAGGGGCCAGGCTGACTGCAGGTACTTGTGGAGAAACCCAAGGCAAAGTTGTCTGGCTCGGTGTTGGCCTGTGCTGTCTGAGCACCAGCAGAGGGGCTGTGCCACCCTGCACAGCACTTGCACAAAGTTCATTTAGGTCACAGCAGATGCTGAGGACGCAGCCATGGAAAGCCAGTTCACTGCATCCCTCCTTCCTGCTGGGAGCAGAGCTCTGTCAGGGCAGCACAGTCACAGTGTCTCCAGAACACTGCATTTGTTTTGGAAATAGCAAATTCATTTGAATGTGAGCTACTGGTTTCTTAGAATCAATTCTGACCAATTGCAGTATTTTAATTCTGGGAGTTTTCAATGAAGAAAAATAGAGTTTTTATGTAATGTGAAATGAGGGTCTTTAACTATTGGACTATGGGTGGAAGTTTTTCTGATTGTACATTGTGTTACAGCTCAAGGCACAGACCCAGAGCAGACACCTTTGGATGAACTGCCCAGTGTGCAACTTGTTCTTTAAAGCTGTTACATGTACTTTGAAAATAAGTGCTATGATTTTATAACAGTGTTTTCAGTTTGTGATTTCATTTTTAGCAGGGAGCAAAGGGTATCGAACAGTCTTGTACTCATTTATAATCTAAATCTTTTTTTAAATGGATGCATCTTCAAATTCAAGTGAAAGTGCATGTCAACATTTAGAAAGCTTTTATCCCAGCCCAGAGAATTAAAAATCTCTGGGATATTTAATAATAAGAATATTGTTCACGTCCTCTTTGGATAACAAATTATGTGAACTGGTGACATTTTGCTTCTCAGTACAACTTCTTGGAACCACATGGAATTAGGGAAATGTAGTTCTTTTTGTGAGCACATCAGATGTGACAAATACTCTGGCTAAGCCTGTACTTCAGCTGGTTGGTTAAACAAACATCCCAGGACAAGACACTATAAAAGTCAGTTTTCCCATAACATCGCTGTTCCCAGTGGGATTCAGAGCTTGCCACTGCTGGGTCCTTCTGGGAAGAGCATCATCTCCCAGAGCTGAGTGTCTGTCCAGGGGGTGGGCACTGCCCTGGGTGTCACCCTGTCACAGTGCCCTGGGTGTCACCCTGTCACAGTGCCCTGGGTGTCACCCTGTCACAGTGCCCTGGGTGCTGATGTGCTGCTGCAGGGGGTGACATCCCAGGGCTGTGAGCCTGGAGAGAGATGGGCTGGGAACCCAGGGAAGGAATTCATCAAACTCTGCTGAAGGCACTGAAGAGCCTGGGGGGCTCCACTCCAGCAGCACAGTGGGCCCAGTAACATTTATGGGCTGGAGTGGGGTCCAGAAACTGCTCGTGGTGACACCCGTCAGCGCCCAGAGCCGGGCACGGTGCCAGCGTTGTTCAATTGAGTGGCTTTGTGCTTGTCTTCAGATTCTCAATGCCTCTGAGGAAAGAATTCAAGAGACTTTGAGTAATTCCCAAAGCAGCAGCATCTGCATTCCACTCAAAAGCTGGTATTTTTTTAATAAAGGGTGGTTTTGCTTGTAATGCTTCTAATGAGATGCTGCAGGCTGGGATGATCCAGTACAGGTGTGTGTACCCGGGTCTGCTGGTGGTGTTTGAAAAGGGATTTGGAGATTCAACTGTGGGAACAGGGGAAGGAAGTCTGACCTCCCAGTAATTTCTTGTGCTGGGGGAGTTCCCAGTGTAGGCTCTGAGGTGAGGGCTGGCCCTGCCATGGGGGTTGGCCTGGCCAGCTCTGCCAGGAGCAGTTGGGGTGGCCCCAGTTGGCCTCCACCCCTCGGGTGCTGCTGCAGTGCCAGGGTGCTCCGAGTGCCTCTGGGCTGAGCTCCTGGAGATGGGATTCCAGATTTATGCAGAGAGAAATATTTAGCGTTGTGCTAAGATATGTTTTTGTTGCAGGCAATATGGTCCCCTTATGGCACAGGAGTCTTGGTACTCCTTGTATTTCGAGAAGCTGAATTAATTGCACACTAAACATAATTCTCTGGTAGGAGTAGCAGTACTACAGGAACATCTGAGAGCTTTGGCGTGTGAAGCGGTTTTAAATTCCCTTCCTACGTAGGTAAGGCTTAACTTAGGGAACAGGAGCTGTGAGATCTTACAGATTCCAAGGAGGACTTGACAGGTACCAATTCTGTGTTCAGTAGTTAAACAGCTACTTGACTTTTTAAACTTTCTAGAATTTTAAAAGTTAAAATTGGGATTTGTGTGTCTTTGAAGGAGCTGTGTTTTATCTGCACTAATTTCTTGTAAGGAGAATGTTTTTCCATTTGGCTTAAGAGGTAAGGAAGGGGGATGCTTGTTTGGGTATGAGTCACTTCTGATATTTCTCCAGATAGACTGTGCAGATAAGCTGCAGAGATTTAATGTACAAATTGCCTTCAGAGACATGCATGTCCACTGGAATCCACTTAGGGAACATTGAGGGCTTTGGGACATGATGCCACATAGCACCACTTAACTTTGACATTGATAATCATACAGTGATTTTTATTAAATCTTATCAATATAGTAGTAACTGTCTTCATCCCTCACTTCCTGTAGATGTCTGTCAGCAAGATAACTTGGAGGGGATAAAAATAAGTTGTTAATTCCCAGAATGTAGCTACAAGCAATGACTTCAGCAGTTGTGGCAAGACAATCAATTTAGGCAGTAACAGGGACTCCCATCTCGAACCAGCCGTGCTGCGTGGTGGGTGTTTGCCAGGGGGATCTGCCTGGCCTGGGGTAATTGCTCTAATCAAAATGTCAGGAGCAAAGCCCAGTGTGGCATCACAAACTGCAGTTAGTGAGATCCTTGAGTGCCTGTGGTCATGGCCCTGCTCTGCTCAACACTGGGTGCCCTCTCTTTCCACTTTATTTCCCGGCATTTACCATCCTAAACCCCACAGTGTTTCCTTTTCAGTGTTTCCCTCCCATTCCTCCCCTTTGGCACATCACTGCTTAACTAGCCCTGGAATGAAAAGTGAATGGGAATTGGAAAATCCCTCTCAACCTCACTGGCATTATTGATGTTTGTATTGAGATCCTGGAGACCCCGTTTAACCCTTGCTTGCCTTCTGTGCGTTCCCCATTGCCCCCATTAGTGTTTTGCCTGGCCCAGCCCTGTGTGCTGGGCTCTCTGCGTTGTGCTCACCGATCGAGAGCAGTTTGCCATCAATCCTAATTGGAGAGTAGAGTCTCTAATTGGACTCTGTAATTTTTCTCCCACTGATTTGCCTGTTACTGACAGTAATGAAGCAACAGTGATACTTCACCTCTTGCCTTCAGAACCTTCCAAATGCTCTCACCTGGTGCTGGGCTCCTTGGGAGCCCCTCAGGTCTGTAGGTTTATGAGGAGTAGCTTAGGTTACTACTAGTAGTAGTGGTGAGGAGGAAGAAACACAGTAACTTTAAATCCTTTAAAAGACAGGTTGATGATTTAAAGCAAGGGTAGTTTTTCCTGGTGTGTCCTGCACTGCTCAGCACTTGGAGGTGTGTTGATGGCACTGAGGTCCTGGTGGGACCCCCCGTTCCCACAGTGCTCCACCAGCTCCCTGGGAATGCATCAATCCTGGCTCCTCAGTGCAGGGGGAGGGATTGCAGGGGCTGGTATTGGCGCTCTCTGATTCTGTGAGGAGCTCACTGGGTGTCAGCACCGTGCAGGGTAATGAGCAACAGACTGATAATCATCAGAAAACCCCATCACAGCCACAGGGAGAGGCATCAACTTCAGCTGGCCTCGGGATGAAAAGCAAGCCCAGGTGATGGGGCTGGTCAGAAAATGGTTTAAAAGCTCTAAGCAGAGGGGTAATACCCCCAGTTATCCATTGGGGCTTCCACAGGAGGAGGTGTTGCTGTGCTGGGTGGGGCTGCTCTGACCCCCCCGAGTTCTGCAGGGCTGAGGTGGCTCTGCTGGCTCAGGTCCTGTGTGGGAACACGAGCAGGAAGGTGCTCCACTCCCAGGGACAGACACAACCTGAGCCACGTTTGCAGGGCCAGAGGTGCCCGTGGTGCTGTTTGAGCCTCATGGGTCACCCTGGTTAGACCCCGTGGTTGGGAGCTCAGAGCCCAAATGGTTTTGCACACTCAGAGATGGAGTTCCCTTCCTGAGACTCAAGTGTAACACAAACACATCTTTGTGAGGAGTCTCTGTGCTCTGGAAGGAATTCTCCCCCCAGAGCCTTCCGTGGTGCTCTCCTGTGGGAGCAGCCTGGTGACCTCAGGCAGCTCTGGCACTTCTGGAGGTGCCAATACTGGAGCCATAAAACAGGACTGAAAGAGGAAAAAGACCAGATTGATCAGGAACGTTTTCAGTAGTTTGGTTCCCAAGTCTGCCTGGGATACTCTTTTCTAAATAGCAGATTTCTGCCAGGAGATATGTGTGTTCTGAGGTTGTTTTGTTTTTTTTTTTTAAAGGCTGAAGTACATTGCTCTTCCCTTTAAGAATCTTTGCTTTCTAAGTAGCTAAATGGCCACAGATTTAGAGAGATGATTGTTTGAGAGGGTTTCATAGTTGTCTTAGAGCTAGTTGGGTTCTTACTGATGCTCTCAGTGGTCCAAGCATCCTATTTCTTGGTTTTTTCCCCTTGGGAAGCGAAGCAGTGCCTGGCACCAGCCCTGCCAGGGCTGCAGAGCTGTGGGATCCCAGAGCAGTGTGGGTGGGGGCAGGCTGGGAGCAGCAGCCTCCCCTCACTGGCAGAGAACAGAACTGGCTCTTGCAAACCGGCAGCACTGAGGGCTCTCAAATACTTTGTGTTTCTGAAACGTCTTCTGGTTTTTCCTCTCCAGATGGCAGCTCTGCAGAGTCCCTTCTATGGAGATAAAATGAACCTGTTTTCTCTTTGCCAAAAGATAGAGCAATGTGACTACCCACCTCTTCCAGCTGAACATTATTCTGAAAAGGTAAATTGGGAGTGTGTTTGCAGGGGAGTGGGATGGGGGTGCAGGGAAGTTCCTCCTGGCACGGGGAAAGGGAACCTGGGAGGAGAACCCCCCACATCCAGGGCAGAATGGGGGATGGCCTGGGCGTCCTGGGTACCTGGCTGAGGAAACAGCTGTTGTGATGTCTGAATATTGGCAAGCTAAATCGAGATAAAAAAAGGTTTCTTAATGGAGGATATTTTGGAACTGAAAGTCTGGGGTGCTGGCAGAAGCCAGCAGTGTGCCGTGGGAAAGCCCTCTCCTTAAAACAACATTCCATAAAACAGCACTGAAATGTTTGTTCATGAAGTCTTCAGTGTGTAATGAAGGGGGGAAGGATTCTTTTTAAGAAAAAGAGAAGAGAAGCCATTTAGTTTAATGTAATAAGCATCTCTACAGCAGCTGCACTGGGGCTTTTTAAGGTTGTGCATCTGAACGAGAGGGATGGGAGCAGCCACTGAAGCACAAACCCATGTCCCTGTGCCTGGTGACACTTCCCTGCAGCTGCAGACACGCCTTGGCTTTCCTCAGGGCCTTTTGAGAAGGGCTTTGCTTTTTTTCTCCCTTACCTCGACAAAGCAGCTGGTTTTCCTTACCTCCTCCTTCCTTACAGTTGCCTCCTATTTGGAAGGAAATGGGTAATGGAATTTTAAATGTTCACTGTATCCTGTGGGGCTTTTGTTTTACTCCCCCTCCGAGTCCCGAGGAGCGAGGCAGGATGCCTGGGAAATACCGTGTGCAGCCGGGAGCAGCCGGTCTGGTCTCCACCCTGGGAGGGGCCCCACGCTACACGTTGTGTTTTGCTTCGTTTTGACTTGCCAAGGACCTCATGCAAAACGATGCTTTGAGAACTAGTCTGTAAAAGTGCATTTCTGCCTTTCCCCCCGAGCTGCCGGGGCAGCCCCGGCCCCGCGCGGTCCCTCTGCCGAGCTGCTGCAGCTCTTGCACTCAGGATATGCCTGCTGGCAGCAGGAATTAGTGTAAGCTGACAGATGTGTTTCCTGTCTGTACAATTACTGTCTGTTTGCTTCCCTCTGGCAGTGCTAAAGAGTGTGTGTAGTGCAGTGCTGGTGCGGGGTGAGGTTGGTTTGCAGCTCCAAGCGCCGGGTCCCAGAGAACTCGGCTCCAGATGGTTCCTGCACTATCCACGGGATGCTGGAGAGGCCGTGCCTGTGGCTGCAGCTCCTCTGCCCTGCTCAGGGAAACAGCAAACAGCTCCAGTCCTGTGAGGGTTAGAACGGGGCTGCACCATCAGCAGCAGTGTGGTAGAGATTTGTAGATTGGTTCAGAGGAACGAGGCAGAGCATTTGGGGCAGAACCCCGGCTCTCGTGGTGATTCCTCTTCTCTGTGGCCTTTTGTGGCTCACAGTCCAGATCCTCCTGTGAGCAACTATGTGCTGCTGGTAGCAGGAGGAGGAGCTGGGACTGTGGCCAGGACTGGTTTTCTATATTGGGAGCAGCTCTGCTGTAACTGGAGATGAGGGTTGGCAGTGCCATCAGGCTCAGCCGCCGGTGCTGTGGGTGCTGCTGAGATGCCTGTGAGGACAGAACTGCTCCAGTGCTGCACAGCTCCTGGCTGGGCCAATGGTCCTCATGGCACAGCCTTGGGCTGAGCTCTGAGCATTTTAATTTGTTGGTGGGAGTTTTGTGGTGATCTTGGCTGATGAGGGCTGTGTTAAATCTTCAGGGTCTCAGGGTTACAAAGGCAGCAGCATCCCTGCCCTCAGGTCAAAGAAAGTCACCAGGGAATGAGGCAAGGCCAGGCAGCGGGTTTGGGGTGGGAGCAAGGATGGGACCTTGCTCCATCCAGAGCTGAAAACCTCAAGCACATTCAGTTAATGCAGCTGAAGCTGTGTGCTTGATAGCTGTATGGTCATGCTTTTAATTACTGCTAAAATAATTGGCACTGTGGCTACTGGGAGGATGTGAGAAGATCAGAGGCTCAAGGCTGTTTCTCCTGGTGCCTCGGGGGTACGAGCAGCTTTCAGTGTCTGTATAATTAAAAGTTACAATCTTTCATGTGCACAATAAAGAGGGTTGGGAGGTGGGGAGACTCCAGCCTTCTGCATTTTATTTATTAAACATAATCAGTGACCATTCTCTCTTCTTCACGAAGGTTTTAGGAAACACCAGGGTCTCACAGCCAGGTCCAACAGCTTAAGATGCTCAAGTGCTGGTCAGACTGGTTACACTCGAAGGCTTGGAGGGTTTGGTGCCAGGGTTGGTGTGGGAAGAGCAGAGCAGTTGTTGTACGGGGAGCTCAGCTCAGGCTCCCCCTTCCCTCAGAGCCCCCTTCCACTGGACGGCCCCTCCCTGCCTGCTGCCTCAGGCACACTGTGGTAGTGATCTTGTTTTCCCTCCTTCATCCACACCCTGCCCATGCTACTGGTGCCTCCCTCCCTCCCTCTGCCCCGCGCTGCTCCCCCAGCCCTGGGTGCACACGCTGGGTCCTCCCGGGCCGGGCCCCCCCCTCCTCTGGGATGTAAGATGTGCTGGGCTGTGGGAGGATTTAAATCTTCAGTGAAGATTTGGTGGGAAAGGTTCTTCCTGGCCCATCTGGAGGTGGGACACACACATGAGACAGACAGACAGGTGGCTGCACCCTGCTCAGCATGTGCATGAAGAGGTTCCCAGCTCTGGCCTGGCCAGCAGAGCCCGGACAGACGATCTGCAGCCTCTTCCAGTCCGAGAGCAGTGGATTCATTCCCCTTTGCCTCTTGTCCTGTCTTTCAGCTGCGGGAACTGGTCAGCATGTGCATATACCCCGACCCAGACCAGCGGCCCGACATCGGTTACGTGCACCAAATAGCCAAACAGATGCACGTGTGGACCTCGAGCACATGAGCGGCCGCGGCGCCAGCACAGCTCAGTCTTACTTGAATCCTTTTCTCCGCTGCCGGCGCCTGGTGCAGCTCACACAGGTGGGAGGGTGAGCACTCACAGCAGAGGCTCCATCATTTGCAGGTTATTTGACAAGGACTCTTACAGGTGGTCGTTGCTTTAACGTGAAGATTCTGTGAGGTATTGCAAGTGATTCTTTTATTTTTTATTTTTAAGGCCAATAACGTTACGGATGTAGATCATTTAAGGGTCCTTTCTTCAAACTGTCGTGTGTAATCTAGGATAGCCGATATTACCGAGGGCTCGGCCTTTGCCAGACCTTCTATCTTAACTGTAATGTGAAATATTGAAATAATTCCTTCAGTGAAATCACTTTATACTAATGTAAGAATTACCATAGATTTTGTGTAATTTGTATAACTGCTACTTTGCCTCTTCTGCAAATGGTTAATAGCAAATTCAGTTTTTACTTGGTGTATTTTAAAGCAGCCATTTATGTGTTTTTATTAATTCCCTCCTCTTCAGACTTAGAAACTGGGAAGGGTTGGGGGGTGGGGTTTCTTTTTTTTTTTTTAATTGTAAACTTTGTGTATTTTGCTGATGCCTTTCTGTCAGAGATGAGTTAAACATGAACCTGGGGAAAAGAAGCCAAACATGCCAAGCAAGCCCAAGCCAGCCTTGCTCCTGCAGAGAATTGCTCCTTACCCTCATTTTCCCTTTTGGAATGGCTCTTCTCAGCCTCCAGGTTCTTGTTTAAAACCAGTGTTGATCGAAGCCAGTTCGATTTTGGTGCAGAGACTTTTACACATTCAGTAGTACATCGGGTACTATCAGTGGAACTTCAGCAGTGTTTTAAACACTTGGAAAATTTTTTTAAAATAAATGAAATGCTTTGTGTATGGAATTCTGCATAGGATCAGCCCCGTCCCTCAAACTGTGAAAGCTCATTACAGAATGTGAATGTCTATAAATCTCAACCTGATCTGAAGGAGTCATCGTCTCTAACTGCATGAAAATTGTCAACAGCTAAATTCATTCATTGAATCAATGATTTGTGTCATTACTGCCGATGGAAATATTCACTGCTTCAGGAACAGCCGTGGATTCACGTTCCAGTGTTTCCATTCCATGTGCCTGTCGGAGGAGCGGGGCTGTGCTCGGTGTTCCTGAGGAAACCCCTCAGCCTGTGCTGCTCCAGCGCCGGCTCCGCGTGTGCCGGGGGCTCGTGCCGACTGTACCTTTGTGTGTGACACTTCAAATGCAGCCTGTGCCGCCTTTTGGGGTTTTTTTTTTTTAAGGAAAGCTTACAATCCTTAATTGTTTTTGAACTAAGATTAGGGTTAGAGGGTTACATACATATATATGCTTTTAGTGGATTTTTTTAACCTAATTTGCTCTACTTAAAGGAAAACCGCAGTGCCGTCTTCAGCTACTTCGTAGCAATTTGGGAATGTTTTTATAGGGTACCAAGAAAAGCCGTTAATTGCTGTGAATAAGGTTGGCATCATTAATGCAAGGTGCCATTTTACTGGGGCTTCTCAGCAGAAAGCTGAGGGTACTGCTCTCAGGAGAGAGTCAGGAAATTTAAATCATCGTGGAGGCACCAAATTGCTCCCACCATTCCCGTGTCAACCAGCTTGGTTATAATTTATACCCAACCTCTCGAGCACTTGTCAGGTGTGACCTGAACCTGTCCCCTTGCACTGCAGCTTTCCTTGAGCCGGGGCTGCAGCTCCATGGCCAGAGGGAGGGTCGGGCTGGAAAAGGATCAGCGGCTTCCAGGGAAGCTCAGCTCACAGATGAGGATCTGGAGAAGTCTGGTCACTTTCTTGCTACATAAAATTTCTTAGTGCTTATAAGGAAATGTATTTCAAAAGGTAATTTTTTGCAATTGTGCATTTTTAGATAAATAAAAAAAATTATTTCCAAAATAAACATCTTTGTTTAAAAAACTAAAAAGTGCAGTATTATAGGAAATACAACCCCTCCCCCAAAAAACAGGCCTAAATATGTGTGAAACTGCTCTTACCAGCTGTGGTGTGTGTGTGTGTAGCTGCTTTTCCAGCAAATGGACGGATGGAGAGAGAGACTGTCACTTGTCCCAAGGGAAAACCACGAGAGTCTTTACCCTCTGAACTGTGGCATATCAGAGCTGGTTTTCCAGGATCTTTGCTGCAGGATGCCAAGGCTGGGGACTGGCACCAGCTCACCTTTTGAAGCTGCCTGTCAATGCTACACCTCCCCTTTTCACTTGAAAAATAATTCTGTAGGGGGTTCTTCTGGCTGTTTTTTTCAGGATTATGTAGTGCTGTATGAAACAGCCTGAAATCTCATTAACTCAAGTGGTACAAGCCCAGCATTTTAGGACAAAACAGGTGTAAATGGAGGTAAGTGACAAGACAGTCAAACTGAATGATGCTGGCTCTGCCCTGTATCCTGTCTCTACCTACAGAAAATGGGGCAAAAATAACACAAACATCCCCTGATCCCCAGAGTTCCTTCCCTGCAGTGGGGTGGCAGGAGAGCAGTGCCTGTTGGAGGTCAAGGGCAGCAGTTCAGAACTACCACTGCTCATTGTTTTCATACCTTTTCCTGTTTCCATCAGGAAAAGAACATTCTATTAAATTAAAACTTGTCCAATGGGGCTTACACAGAGCAGCTTTACTCCTGCTGTTCTGCTCCTGGAGTGAGGTAACAAGGCAGCTGGTTTTCTGCCCTGCCCTCACCCACAGAGCTCTCAGAGCCCCAGCCCTGCAGGACGGAGCTGCTGCAGCTCTGCTGCTCGAGCCTCACCTTGGACAGAGCAGGAAGGAGCACCAGGCACAGACAGGGAGGGGGCAGAGCCTCTTTATTGGGCCGGACAGAGCCACAGTCGGAGCTCAGGACGTGTCCATGGTCTGCACGGTCTCGTCCAGCACCTCGAGCTCCAGGTGAGCCACGTTCTCTGTGAGAACAGCAGTCGTTCCTTTTGCACACTTGTACCTGCCAAACCTGGGAAAGAAATGGGGGAAAATTAGTCTGGAAGATGATACATGGGAAAACTTGCATTTAAATTTTACAGACTCACAGAATCACACAGAATATGCTGAGTTGGAAGGGACCCACAAGGTCCAACCCTTAGCCCTGCACAGAACCATCCCCAAGAGTCACACCATGTGCCTGAGAGTTTTAGAACTGATAACCTTTATAAGTTTCCTATAAAAGTCCAAAATAAGTAAAGGAACTGTGCCTACTGCAAAGTCTAAGCTGACTGCACTAACTGACAAAGTTTCAGACAAACCAGCAATTTTAGAAAACTGTGATTACAAAAAAAAAAAATAAAATTGCCACATAACCGTAAAGGTCTTTACAGAAATCAGTGGTCTGGGCAGCAAAGACAAAACTCCATTACTTCCTCAAACTGCCCAAAACTCAAGAGCCTGGTAAAACTGTGGCAGGGAAGAACTTGCCCTGTTCTCTGCACGTGCCTCTGCCAGCCTGTGTTCAGCTGCAGGAGCAGCCACTCCTTGGTTCTGTTCAGCTGCAATCCACCCACAGGGCAGAGATCTCTCTGGCAAAAGTAGGACTCGCCGTGCAGAGCAGGGATCACACACAGCCTCAGGGTCACTCACCTGTCCCCCTTCTTGTTGGCCACGTCGTAGGGCCGGATGAAGTCCAGCTTGTTCTTGCTGATGACACAGATGTCGACGTTGCTGCCGGAGCCCAGGTCGTTGTAGATCCCGGCTGCGATGGCGTCTCTCACCAGCTGCTTGGCCTCCTCCTCCTGCAACAGTGCAGAGGCTGTCACTGCCCAGGGCTGGCAGCTCCCAGGACCATCACCAAAGTGCCACAGGGCGTGAACAGGGGGACTATCCAGGGACAACCCTTTACCCTGCCCATGCTCCACCCCCCCCCAATGGATCAGACTTGCTAAAGACAGTCTAGGAAGCAAAACTCAGATTTTTTTTTTTTTTTTTTTTAATCTTAATGAATGGAGAAAATAAATTTTACCATTTTTAACTTCCAGGCTTTTGTGCACGTGTACGTTCCAGCTGCCTGTCTTGTGTGACAGCTGCACACACATTAGAGTCACTGGAGTTCAGGTACAAGGCTTCCCCGGGTCAGGGCTATTTCATCAGCCTTTATAGCACCAAAATATAGCACCATTTTGCAGCATGGCTTGGTTTGCAAAATTCATCTGCTCATCCTAACAGGAGCTTTGGGATGGAGCAGCTCTGCTCTGCATGGAGCTGAGCTGGAGACCAGCTGTAATTCCAGTCCTGAGCACAAATGCAGAGAATTTACAGAAACCTGCTGAAAACACTGGTCAAACGAGGTACTGCTGTCAAAATACTGCAATTAGTTTCTACTATTTAAGTGAAAAAGTGAAGCTTTGCTACAGTAATGGATGTGACTGAAACAGTTACTATTTAGACCTGAAACAGCCTGAACCAGAGTGCAACAGAGCCCACACTACACAAAGGACATTCACAGAAGTGTTTTTTACATGGAAACATTTCAGGTTCATCTAACTACCCCTCAGAATATCACACCAGATCTCTGATCATCACATTCTCACCACCACCACAAAACCACGACTGGTATTGCTGTGAGGCATCAGGAATAGAGTGTTGGTGGCACTGACAGCCTTCCCGAGTCATTGCAGTGGCACTGGCTCCCTCTGCAGCCCCCAGCGAGGGCACGTCCTGCCCCTCAGCTGCACTGAGCCTGTCCCTGTGCCGGTGAGCTGGCAGTGTCACCGTGCCAGGACAGCAGGCTGTGCCCATGGAGACACAGACACGTGCACACACACACCGGGCTTCCAGCAGCCTCTCCAGCCCAAAGCAGTGCCCGTGAGACCCTTCCTTCTCTCAAGGGTGTGTAAGGAACTGACTGCAAACACTGCCTGCTCCAGTACAGCAATAATAAACAGGGAGCACATCCCTGCACCCGGAGGTTTGGGCCTGTTCTGTCCCAGGTTGTGCAGCAGACACGGGACAGGAGCAGGACATGGCCTGCAGTGAACAACAGAAACAGCTGCAATTCCTACTTCACTGCCAGTTCCACCACTATTACTCTTTATAAAATAAAAAAAAAAAATAAATTATGCTTCCTACTAAGCTGACTAGAACAATACAGCCATGCTGCAAAAATAATTCCTGAACATTTTCTTCAGTGTTTTTGGCAATAAAACCATGATAAGCAAGTAATTCCTCACTCAACTGATAAAAGACTGATTTGTTGCAGACCAAGGGTATTTCAGTACTATAGTGCAAGTAAATAAAATGAACCAAAGAAGTGTGCATAGATCTGCTTTAAAAATAAAGTGGTAGCAAAATCAGAATAATTTTAAGCTACATGAGTATTAGTGTAAGAAAAGCAGTTTAGGAATACTACAGCAAATTGGGGGAGGTCTGTTCCATTCTTCCTTTTAATTTCATCTTTTTAAGACAACACTTTAAATCTCACAGGCTCTTCTAATTTAAAATGTATTTGCTTTTAAAAATGTACTCTATCAACCTACTGTTATAAAAATAATTCTAAAAATACTCATTAAAGTTCAATCAGCAGAGCAGAGCTGTAAGTGCACTGAGGCAGCCACTGCACAGAGAGCCCAGGCTGGAACCTCACCTCCTTCACTGCCACAGTGCAGCCCAGTCTGTGAACCTGCAGGAATTGTCATTTTAGAAAACTCTGCCTCGGTGCTGTTTCCTGCTCTTCTTTTTACAATTTAGAAAGCTGGCCAGGACAGCCACAAGAAAAATCCTGCACGGAGTTCAGCAAGGGCTGCTGTTTCCAGTCACAAAATAGGGGGCCAGCAGGAAACTGCTGACACAGCCTGAAGTACAGGGGCCTCAATGAGCCACTGTAATAATTAATCTTAAAAAACCCTAAAAGTTCAGAGTATATAAAAGGAGCACTTCCTGCTTTATGGTTGCAAAGACCAAGCTAACTGGGAATATCCTCCTGTGGGGCCCAGAGTGCTCCTTAAATGAGATTACAGCGAGTGATGAACTGTAGGGGCAGCGAGCAGTGACAAGCAGCACTTTATGGAGCGATCTGTCTGTCCCCATCACACCCCACAATGTGTCCCTGGACTCCAATGTGCAGCTCCATTTACCTCGCCTGACAAATGGGCAGCGCTTGGGAAAGGCAGCGAGGTCCAGCTCCATGGTAATGGTCACCACAGCTGTGCTGGGGAACAGACCCCAGTTCATTACACTGACCACGAACGGAGCTTCCAAAGGGTGCCTGAGGAATAGGGCAGTAAAGGCTAAAATAAATAACTCAGCATGGAAGGCTAATCTGAAACGGTGTTTGATAAATTATTTATAACACAGACAATTGGCTGCATTTAATATTGGCGCTACTGGTAGCGTCTTTAAAAGATGATTTATGTGTTGTAATGCCATTAAGCTTTATATGGGCCCACTGCTGGCTATAAAGTCTGCTGAGATTTAGAGAATGAGTTTTAAACTGTCACTGCAACATCACAGCAGATAGAGCCTGTATTAAATCTTTACTTTAAACCTGTTATCTGGAGAGTTGCAGTTTGCAGACACTCAGGGCTGATGGATTACCTCTCACAGCTGCTCTGCCGCCAGTCCCACACAGCACCCAGGAGCAACTTTTACACATTATTCTTGTATATGACTTGAACCAAGTTTCTCTTCTCACTTAAGCAATTTCCAGACTTCAAGTGCTACTGGAGGAAAAAAGAGACTTTCCTACAGGAGATGAGGGTATTTCTACATTACATTAATACTGTCTTTACTAATAGCCTGTAAACAAGTTTATCATTATGCTCCAACAGCAAAGGGAGCAGCTGGAAGGGCTTTGGGAACATTATTTCTGCAACATTTTGTAGCTCCACAAGCAAGTTAAACAGGAAATGCCTTTTTCAGATTTAAAAACTCTAGAAATTGTTTTTTTTCCTAATTCTTACCAAAACGAAATGAATGCCTTCTGCAGGTCACCAGGATGCTGTCAGAGATGCAATACACACAGTGCAGTTCTCCAACAGCAATTCTTAGAAGAATTTGAAATGCAGTGCACTATCAATATTTGTATAACATGAATATAAGCAGGCAACTATTTTTGTAAAAATAAACAAATGCAAATATCACAACAGTCCTTTGCAACAATGAAATATGCTCAAATTATATAATATAAAAAGTTGATCCTACTTAAAGTGAGAATCCCCAAGACTCCTGTGGGAAGAGAAGGGAAGGAAAAAAAAAATCACAAGCTTCAGGAAGGACAATGATAATAAAAAAATAAATCCATAAAGGAGTGTTGGGAATTTGGAGGTAGGAAAGAAATACCTCCTGAAGGACAAAATCACCTCCAGAAGCATAATTAGACTTTGGGAGAGCAATCAGCAGAGTACGGGGTGTGAGAGGCTGTGTGGGGGCTGTGGGGTGGAGATCAGCCCATAACTGTGAGAGGTGCTCAGGTCTGCTCTAAGTCCAGAGAGAACAAATCTGAGAAGTACTTTGTGTTCCTTGTAAGGGGAGGCTGGAAGGCTCCAGCAGTCAGAATGGATTTGGCTGGACTGTGCTGGAAACGGGCTGTGACCTTCAAACCACTCAAAATTACAAGTCTTCCCCCAAAAAAGTGTGCATTCCCAGGGCTGCCTCAGAAGCAAGGAATGACATTCCTTGTCTCTTATTTCTTGGTTTTTCATATTAGACCTATGCATTTTACGTCAGCTTCATTGTGACTAAAGCCTCAGTAAATGTTTATTTTTCTAACCATTTTCTAGTAAGAACTTTCCAAACAAACTGCTCTCTAGTCCCTAATTATTATTCTCAGAGACAACAGTTTTTTTCCCTGTTCCAAGGAAGCTGCCTGTGAGCCCAGGCTCATCCCCACCCCCTCTCTGATATCATACACCAGTATAATAAACCACGTTAATATTTCATACCAGGGTGAAATATGCTGGAGTATCAATTCAACATCTGCTGTCTTTAGGGTACTGGCATCCCGCAGAGACGCTTTCAATTTGTAATTGAGTTCTATACTGAATTAATCAGCAGTTTATCTTTTTTAGTAAAATAATGTCTTCCCCACTAACCTGGATTTACATTAACAATTTATGTCAAATTACCTGCCAAGGCGAGGAACTTATATGATTCGGAACTACTATTCAATAACATTAGTTGCTGTATGTCATTCCCTATGTGGGGATTAGTACAATCCATATTTCCAATGGCACGGAATTAAATTACAAGCTCCTCTCACAACTATGAGATTTCTTTTAATACTATTCCCACACTCTGAACCAAGAACGAACAGGAAAACTCATTTAATCCATCACCTCTTGCATATGGGTGAAGTTCATGGGTTTTTAGGGAACAGATTCTCAAAATGAGAACTCTCTCAGCAGTACCAGAGCTGTAAATCTCCCCTGGCACTGGGACAGCCCCAGTTTGCTGCTCCCTGAGCTGCCCTACGGTCACACACCGACCCTCACCCCCCAGGGTATGCAAACCCTGCAAGAGACTACAGTGACAATTACCTGATATTACTGCATATAAACAAATTAATAGCAAGCAGTAACACATCTGGTTTCGAATAAAGCAAATCTCTGCTCATATGACTATTGCTTTACCTCTGACAAAAGGATGGAAGGGAATGAAGGTCAACATTTTATTTGGAAAGGAAGCCTTGGGCTTTCTGGTAATTTATCCTCCCTAATACACCAAAATGCTCCATAAAGCCCGGGCTGGCTCCCAGCTCTGCCTCATCCCCATTCCCTCACAGCAATTGCCCTCGGCCTGGCCGGCCCTCGCTGCGGGAGCAGCGCTCGGGCTTTGTGCCATGTGAAATATTTTCCAGTACATTTTGCCTGTGTTCTGCACTTATGGGAGATACACAAACTGGAACAATTTAAACTGGAACACCTGCTCCTGAGAAATGCATCAAAAATAATTACCTGTCCTCCCCCTACCCTGTGCAGTGAAATGATCTCTTAACACAGAGCCCGGCTTCTGGCCGGCTTGTCTACATTATTATGGACAAAGTTTAAGTGTTACTTTCATAAAGGTGAAGAAATTGTTGCTCTTTGTCATGCAGCAAGGCCCAATTTACACGGAGGCAACATTTGTTTCCCTCAATACAGTCTGCAAACAGCACACTGGAAGGCGGCACTGCTGGGTACCACTGGTAACACACTGGTACTTGGGCAGCGTCCCACAAACTGGGCTTTGATCCATTCAGAGGGGACACCTCCAAACACCTCACCTGTAATCCCAGCCACTCCACAGCACACCTAGCTGGCACACTTCAAATCAGCCCATGTTTCCTGTTTAATACCAGTTCCACAAAGGAAATCAATCCAGGGCACAATTCTGTGAAAGAAGATGAAAACTGTACAAACTGTCCAACGTGTCAGGCAGAAACCAGGTTACCAGAGGATAATTGTTATCTAACTTAAGAATAAGAAGCAGGTACGATAAGCCTTTATTTTCTGGCTGACTGTATGCACTAACACCTGGTATTTACCCATAAAATCCGTGTCTGCAGGAGACACTAACACAGCTATGTCAGGAGAGCTGCAAAGTGCAGTGCCACGAGCTCTGGCAGCACGGAGTGGAGATATGCCACTAACAGGCTCAGTTCCTGTCACGGGTAATGAAACACCCAAGGCACACGAACACAAAGTCCTGCTTTCTGTTCACCCAGTCAGATTTCCCCCCCACATTTACTTAAATCTCCGCGTCTGACACCAGCAGGGGTTCGAGTATCTCAGGCAGGCTCTCCAGCCTAACTCCCCTAGTCTGGTTGATCTCCATTGTCTGCAGGAGCTGAGCCCGACCCTCGCAGCGAGCGGTGCCGGTCCCGCCGAGTCATTAAGGGGTGTCAGCTGGCGGGACCGGCCGCAGTCCCACACCTGAGCCCGTGGGGCGCAGCCACCCTGATCTCCATCGCTAATGAACACGGGCTCATCTGCAGCCTGTCACCCGCCCAGCCCCCCGCACACGACAACACCGCCGAGACAACTATTGTTGAGGATTAGAGAGTTTCGACAGATTCCAAAAATAGCTCACTATTCATGCCGGTGGTTAATAAACAAAAACAATTCCACCATATTGAGGGACAGTGGGAAATGTGAGCACAGGAACGTTTGAAGGATCTATGTGTCAGCTGCTTAGAAATGGAAGAAAGTGACATGTTTTCATAATATTTTGTATGTGCCTGATGCATTTTTTAGTGAAATAAGAGGTACACAGTGAAAGCTGCATTCGGGCTACTTTGCACTTCGGTACAGCAAAGATCCCAGAGCACGTGGAGCATCCAGAGGAAAGGCTTCTCCGTGCCTCAGCTGCTTCACTCAGGGATAGGGGGATACTCACGAGTACCTCAAAAATCACTTCTCCCAAACCTGCCCGCCAACCTGCTCACCAGATTGCTCCCAACCCACGCTGGCCCCAAACAGGGGAGCAGAGTCATCACTGCAGAAAGGCCACCAAAGCAAACCTGGCCAACAGGGGAAGGAAGACACCCCTCCAGTGGGACAGCAAGCTGCAGGTTTGGGGACAGCACAGCTGCTGCAGGGGAGAGAGCTCTGTTCCATGTGGAACACACTCACAACAGTCTCCTCTGCTTTTCATCTGTTCATACCCTCCAGGGTATTTTTGTTTTCATTCAGTAACACTTGATTTCCTGCCACACTTCAGAAACGGTACAATAAATGACTGTAAATATCATCTCACATATTTGTAGTGATCTGTCCTAGAAATAATTATTAACTATCTGCCAGACTATCTCCTTTCATTTTTTTCCACCTATTCTATGCTCCTGAACTCATTACTCCAAGATTTACTTCATTTCCTTGCAATAGCTCTGCTTTCTGTGGCTTCTGCTGGTCCTCATCCTTTTGGAGCCTCTTTTTATTAAACCTGGCTTTTTTGATGAAATACAGAAAAGAAATGAAGTTACAAGCAGCCTATTTCCTTGCTTAAACAAGAAGGCTACAACACAGCTCCACTGTGGATCAAGTAATTCTTCTACAGACAAAAAGCTTCTACTTTTCAAACACCAGAAATCAAATACCAGAATAAAATATATCCCCTCTCCCCATCTCCTGAGGAATTCAAGAACCAGAGGATAGATAAACCCAGAATTCCAGCACTTAATTCTGTAGACACTTTTTTCCCCAGACCACGACGGTTTCCATATCCAGTATTTCTTTGTTATTGTTTAACACCAGAAGGCACAAACGCATTTGCAAAATGACTGTGAGGTTTAAAAACCACGTGGCGACTCTATTGGAAGAAAAATTGGCTGCAATGAAAGATCTGAGCTCAAAACACTCCATTAGATGTGCTGTTCTTCCACTTATGTTTTTTAAAGCAGATCTATAGCTGCCCACATGACAGATTAATATTGTTCCACAGTAGTTAGGTGCTTGGCATTACATTTTTGAAGCATCTACAGGCCTTGAGGGCTGAAAGTGTTCCCATGCTCAGCGATCTATAATGGTTCCTCCAGAGGCCAGCACTGGCTCCCCAGCGAGCCCTGCCTCCATAAATCAGCTGCACAAGTGGCACTGGGGGCATCCCCAGCCGTCCCCTCGGAGGGGTGGGGGTGAGGATCATCTCCCAGCACCACAGCCAGGGAAAGGACCATCACAGTTGGCACTGACAAAGCATGTGCTACTTAAATCTGAAGACACACTAAGTCTATGGAAAAAAACACATCCTGCTGGTGTTAGCATGCCTCAGGCACTGGGAGAAGCTTCAGCAACTCATCTTCAAAAGGCAGAGAGCCAGGGCTCTAGAAACCTGCAAAAATTGGCTAAGCCTGCAGTCTTTTTTTTATTTTTTTTTTTAGGTTTTTTTTTTTTTTTTTAGTTGAGCATCTTCAAAGTCTACAATTCTAACTGTAGGGCACAGCAGCTGCCACTGCAGATTTGATCCTCTCAGCTTTTGGCAGCTCTCAACTTGAAATTCTAGCAAAAGAATTTTTCAAGTTGCTATTATTGCCTGTCATGGATTTATAAATATTGTGCACTATCTGCTGTGGCATGGCTCTCCTGGGACACCAGTGCATGCCAAAAGCATAACAGAATGAAAAACAGTTCCTATTCTTCAAATAAATGCTAATTTTTTTTTAACTGTGCTCACACGATGCGTTTGGTGATCAGCTTCAATAGTACAGAATATATACCAGAGGCAAAAAAGCTGATTGTCTTTTCCAGTAGTATTCAGCTGCTACTTTCATTAAGCTTGTTTAATTACATTCCAGATGCTAATTTGCAAGTTGATACCAGAGGGTGCAGGACAGTTTGCCTTTGAATCATTTTTCTGTGATGTGATGGTCTTGAAGCACACCACTACCCTCCAGTAGCCCTAGGAAGATATTCTGACAATTAGTGCAAGAGAAAGGAGCATTGATCTTGACAGAAAAATAATAATTTTCTACCTATTTTATTAAATTAATCTCCAGGAATTTTAAGTTTATTTTCAATGCAATTTCATAGGAAGTTTTATGTAAAATACACATGGCGTACTTCAGATTTAATTTGGATTTACTTCAATAGAAATATTTGTTATTTTGTTAATTTACTGTAAAAAACCCCATATCTGACTTAAAAGGTAAATATTAAGCTGGCAGCCATAACAGAGTACGAGGAAGTGTTTAAGAGTACAACTGAGCTTTAGCACCTGAAACTTTGCTGGTTTGGTTAATACACTTCCTGAATTGCTATTAGATAGATATCAGATTATCCAGGAAAACCAAAGGAAGAGTTAAGGTACATGTGAGTCTCAAAATCTAAATATCTATTTCAACAAATTGGTAGGCTGCATTTCTGCATGCTTGTTATAACAGTGACTATCTGCTGCCACTTATGGTTGTGTGTGAAGACAGTTTAATGAGGATGACCTTTCTAAATAGGAAAATTTGGAGATTTACCAATTTTTGGTGCCTTTTTCGGTTGCTCTTACACAGAAAATGACTTAAAATACAAGCTTGAAAACTAGCTGAGAATCAGATGAAAATGTGAGTTGCACAGCACAGCTCTTTGCCACTTGTATCTCTGAAAGAGGACTGTTGTGCTGTAGCTGTTGATTCCCGGGATCTGCAGTCCATGTTTTCAGTGGAACAGCACACACACCAAGTGCACAGTCACCCAGGAGGCTGGAAAAGGAGACTGCCATTCTTACAGCAGCGTGAGGGGAGAGGGGAAAACAGAGAGCCTTCCTCTCTGGAGTGGCTCTATCAGCCATCTGCTGTGACGCTCCCTCCCGAAGACACTCGAGTGCCTACTAAAAGTATTCCAGTATTTCTGGTAACATTTATAAATACACCGAGGACCAGAAGCCCAGAGTCTTCAGATACCACCCAAAACACCGTGGCAACACAGGAACCCTGATCCTCCTGTGTGTCCAGAACTTTGCACACCTACAGCTACTGCACAGGTACTGACAGGAGAGGAGCCAGGGCCAGGGGGAGTTGGAAAACTGCTTCTCACCAACACTTCAGCAATTAACTAATGCAAACTTCTCAAAACAAGGTGGTTTTTTTTTTTAAATCAGCTGGTATTAGACATGGTGCCTCGTCAGGACAGGTGACAGGGTACAAGAGATCACTTTACATTTTAATCTATCAGCTTTATAGAGAGGAACTCAGTGGACTGACGGGACCATCACAGTGCACTTGAAGGGGAGGAACTGACCCACAGCAGCTGCAGAACAAAAATGAGGAACATCTGAAGACCTCTGCTGATGCAAATAAACTTCTTCCTTTTCCACATTACTCAGGGATACTGGAGAGCTGCAAGATTTATCTGCATTTTAGACTGAAATGATTGTGACTGTTAGTGTTACAAGTAATTTTTAATGGGTTCAATTTTCAATTTTGTGTTCAATTCTCATTTCTCCTTTACTGTGGAATTATTAATCAATTGGAATGAGAAGAAGTGTTCGCAGAGAGTCTGAAGAGATTAATGTGGTTTAAGAGGGCTTGACATTACTGAGGCATTTTACAAAACAGAGTTACAGAAAGCCCTGTAATTGCTTTGGGGTTATTTTCATCAATAGTGGGTCTGGAGACAACTGGATTTTCAGGGTTTAGTTTAGGAGCACTGAACATGGTGTAACCAAGTGTAAGGAAATACTACAGAAAATACAAAAATAATGCACTGCATCCATTTGTAACTGAACAGCTTGTTCTGATCTTATGACACTCAGATTTTAGCTCTCCTGAATGATTCTAACAACCAATCAAACATTTTTCAATTTTATCAGTATCAGCAGCAAAACACAAAACCCACAACCTTAAGAGTCTTCTGATAATCAGCTTTCAATAGATGTTAAATTGCAGACACCAGTTCTGAACACACCAAATCAACCAGGATTGTTTCATGTGCTACTTGAACACTTTTTGTAGCATTCTCTTTTCAAGACTGAGAGAGAAGGACTGACGGATAAAAAACCAGCAATATTGACTGTGCAAGGGCTGGTAAATTCCTGAAGTCAACTATAACCAGTAAGTTGTAGGTCTTTAAAGCTTTCATCTACATTAAAAGCACACGTTTTTCCATATAGAAATATAGCTTCTTGCAAATTTATTTTATCCATCAATTTTTACAACTTTACAGTAAGCTGGCACTAGTATATTTTAAGTGCAGCAAAACTAGAGTAGTTTTAACTTCTTTAAAGCTTCAAACCTCTTAAATTCTTGTGATCACAGGGATTACTGAGGGAAGAAACACTGAGATTTAAAACCCCAAGATTCTTACCTCCATGTCGGGTTTGTACTTATCCTCGAACACTGCCATGGCTGCCAGTGATCCAGAACCTGTGGGGACAACACCAGGACACTCCTTTAGCCAGTGGAGTTACACAGGGTATTTTTTTAGAGAAAAGTATAACCCATTTCAGCAGCACAGAGCAGAGTGAAGCCCAGCTCAGCTCACCACACGCTCGGGGTGTCTGTGCTAAAGCCAGCACCTAACTGAAGCCCAGAGGTGCAGCTTGTGTGCACACACTTGGCACGGTCCTGTCCTGAGAGCCCTTTCCTGCTGACCAGTTTGAACATCAGATATGAAGAGGAGGTTAATGGAATCCCTACTCCAGTGCTCCTGCCCTGCTCCCGTGCCTGCCCCCGTGAGAGGGGATGTGGGAATGAGGAGATGGCTCCGACCCTGGCACTGTCACCCTACACGTGGGGTGGGTGACCCAGCCATGGGAGCAGGGCAGGGGCTGCTGCCACCAGCTTATTTCCCCCAGCAACTTGGAAACAGTCTGCTGTGCATTTACTCTGTGCCATTATTTTTACATTGAACAATAACAGATGAACAAAGTGACAGAGATGAAACCACGAGTTTAATGTTCCTTCTCCAGAAGGGACGAGGTGCAAGTGCAGTGATGGAACAGGAGCCACCTCTGCCCAAAGCACTGGGACTGCAGGGTTATAAATGGGCTTTCCATGAAATAATACAAAAAGCAGGGTGATACTATCTGAAACTGTAAACTTGCTTTGTTCAGAAAGAGTGAGCCTTCAGGAAGATTATCTTGTCTGTCTGTGGCCCTACCCATATTTCAGAGAACACTACTTTTGGGGAGTGAATAAAGTTACCTGCAATTTTTTACTCCAATTAGAAGATTTTTTGGCATTTATTACTTTTTAACTTGTTTTGCATACTGCTATCTGTTTAGCTGGGTCACAGAGAAAGCCATATTTCCTATTTAAAATGATTTGTGTATATCGCTTGACCACCTCAATGGTTTAGTGAAAGCAAAAGGCAGCGATTAAACAGTTTCAAATGAGGTGTCCTGCTGATTTTATCAAGTCTGCTGAATGTATAATGAAAAAGGAGAAGCTGACAGTGACACTGTTGAGAAAATACAGACTACCTTAGCTGAACCATTTAAGGAGGTCCAATTATAGATCAAATTTAAAGGGTTGAAACAGCAGATTTACAGACACAAATCAATGAACATGGTAATCCCGATGAATATGACAGATATTCCTGTTACAGAATATTGCTGTGGTTGAGGATCATTACCTTTACAGTACCAAATACATCACATCTAAAAGCAGTAGGACACTCTAAGTGTGTACTTGTATTACAGGCAATGACTATTCATTTACACCTTGGAGCAATACACAACTCCATTTTTTAAATGCTGAAACTGGGAATAAAACAGATTTTTAAGCAGAAATGAACTGCTGATACAAACAGCTGATATCACAGAGCAAATCACAAATAAAAGGAATTTTACTGATCCTTCAAACAAGGTCAAAATAAGGTGGGGGCCAAAACAAATACAGGACCTGAACCATAAAATAATAATTCTTCTGGAATGACATAGGAACATTTCTAATGAGGAAAAAAAATATCTGAGCTATGGTCTCAAACCAAGCCCACATTCTTGCTACACCCAGATGAGGGCCTACTATGAGCAGAAGGGAAATCCTCAAAGCTGGGAAACAATCCTGCCCTTGGAGAAGGGTTATTTGACAAAATTAGAGTGCAAAGACTAAAAAATATGCAAGACTGAAATATAAAAGGTATAAATGCACAATTTGACTGAAATTAATACATTAGCTACTGAGTTAAGAAAAAGTGGTCTTAATTTCTTAAAAATTCTACTGACATGTAAAAATTATTGATAACACATGGCTCAGGCTGGATTAATTACTCCAGCTCCTTTTTAAAATAAGTTCCCAAAAGAAGCTATGGGCAGGAAATCAGCAGACTTAAGGGAAAAAGAAAAACTAAAATGGCGGGGGAATCTTACGTTACAGCACATGAAATCTTTTATACATAAAGAATTACACTTAATTATTTATCCCACTATGTTACCAAGACACAATAAATGCCAAATCCAGTATCAGCTTTAAATAACTAAATACAGACAGTCCTACAATGTAAATTTTCAAAGAGCTGTTGAAAGTCTTAACTTAATTAAACCTACATGTAGACATTTACATCTGAAAACCCAGATCCTAAGGAGGTTCTATCAGAACAGGAAGTAAAGCTGGAAAAGCTGAATAGACTCGTTTGCTTTTTTCTCTGGTGCTTATAAATCCCAAACATAAGCTTTATAAGCTTGCAGTTAAAAACTGCCTTAGCAAAAGCCTCCCAGCACAGCTAAGCATTGTCTGACAGAACAGATTTTATCTTAAACAGCACAGTGAAAATTCTTCACTGTTCCCAGCACCAGATGTAAGCCCGGGGTGCTCACAGCGATGGACAAACACTTCCCAAGGTCTCCACCAAGGCAAACCACGTGCTGTTTGCCCACAGTGCTGGGAACTGCAGTGGCACACAGACATCCACCTGTGGCACAGGAGCCAGGGCAGGCCCCCTGCCCTGCTGGGGATGGGCACAGCCCCTGGCACACAGGAATGCACAGCAGCCAAGGACAGTCACTGCCCAGCGGGGCTGAGACCCCGCTGTCCCATCACACCGACTGCCCTCTCCTTGGCAAACTCCACACACCATCCACACAACCCCACAATGTTCCAAGTACTTCAACTGCCTTGTGAAAGCTGCATTGTAACAGGAGAGCAGGCAATAAAATCTGGGAACTTAAGTAAACACTGCAATAAGGTTTTCTTATTGCAGTTCCTATAAAAACACAGAAAACTTGGATATTAAGGGTCTATGGAGAACTTGTTTGTATGTGTGGAAACAGCTGCTCTCTTGTCCGTGCACTTGCACAATAATTCATTTTTAACAAGCATGTTTTGCCTTTATGTAGAAACAAGCTTCACAATTCCCAAACATAATGTCTGGAGAAAGATAAAATCCAAACACAGCAAAACACCATCCATTAATTAGGGATGGATTTCCCACCTCATACACACAATAACTGATTTAAGTCACTGCCAGTTCGGACTCAGCCCTCCAAAGGTGCAGCAGTTCAGCCTCAAATCTGCCAGAACCTTCAGGAAAGCTGTGCAGTAACGTGTCATTAAACAGTGTCTCTACCTGAGCCCAGATTCAAGGGACACCAAACCAGGTGTTTATCTTAGCTAAGATTTCAAACTGAAGTCAACACACAGCCAATGCAGAAATAGGAAATTTCCTTTGTTGGACTTTTTTTTTTTTTTCACATGTTTAAAGTTTCTCTCTCTCTGCTGTGCATGAGCAGTAAGAATTAAAACAAAGAATAATTGGTAAAGTTATCATTTATTTCTATTATATAACATTCAGGGAAAAAACTCTTTCAGTTGGATCCTCAAAACCCACTAACTGCTAGGAATGGTTACATTTAATACCCTTGGAAACACAACCATCAAGAAAAAGATGTCATTTCAATTCCAAAGAAATTTTTTTGCATACATTTTCAGTAAGCTGCACTTTAGAAACAAATATTCAGGAAGTATTAATCTAGTATTTAAATACATAAAAATACTGACTGCCAAGCAAATTCTAAAGAACTACAGAAGCTGAGAGGTAAAGCTCTACTCTGAGACAAATGCCTTTTAGTCTGATGACTGGCATGAAGCAGGTGAGTTATGAGACCATAAGAGAATTTATTGTTTTCTTAAGTAGCATTGGTCATTTCCTGAATTTTCACAACAAAGTTATTAAATTTCCTGGATGCAATTGTAATAAATTCACTTTAAAAAACTGTCTGGTCCTCACTTGAGCAGTTGTACCACTTCAGTAGTGATTTAAAGTGAAAGATAATTATTGATACATAGCAAAAAAATCCAGCTGACAATTTTCACTGTGTTTTGTAACTGCAGGAGCTTTTCTAAAACAGATGAACTGGATCTTTTTAGCAGAACCTTCACTGAAGACAAGTTCTTATTGCTAAGTACAGTCCATTTCCTCACCCAAGGACCTGTTTGCTACCCCACCTGCCACACTGGAGGATGTGCAGAGCCTTGAGAGAGCAACATTTAGCACTTCCTAATCCATCACTGCCAGGGCTCCCTGACAGGGCATTTATTCACACACACTCATTGTTATTCAATTTGCTGTTCATCCCAGGTAAAAATTCCGTGATCTCCGCAGCCCCACGGACTGGGATCATTTTTCAGCCGGATCCTGGCTGGGGGCTGGCTCCCAGCAGTGGGAGTGCTTGCTCTGCAGCACGACACTGCCAGTGCATGAAGAGCTGATTTATGAATATGAAGCACCACTGGCACCAGGGGAGCAGCTCCAGCCACCAGAGACTCCTGAACACTCCGCCTGCTTCTGAAAGCTCAACTACACACTCCAACTGCTTTAATTTTATGCATGCATTTCATTATAAGTCTAGGCCAGAAGCTTTCCTAGACAAGCCAAGCCATCAGACAATCTTGCATCGTTTGCTGAAATCCAATTTTGTCCTTTGTCAGCATAAACAGTTTAATTTGATGTTCTCACTCCTGAGTAAGCACTGAGTACCTTTTAAATTTCCCTTGCAAGGCAGGACACCACTCTGTCCATCCACAGACAAACTCCAGCACACCAAAATAAAATCCAACCTCTCAATCTCCTTTCCTATTTAATACTGAATTTCCAGAAGCTAACTGGCCAAAAATACCTACCCTGATTTAAACAAACTGCCTTTAGAACACTCAGGGAAAAAACAACAAACAATAGAGCAGGCTAAATAAGACTGAAATGCAATTCCAACTGCTGTCTATGATTTGACTTTTGATAGAACTGAAACAGCAGAAAAACTATCTTTTGTCTATATGCATAAGCTAATTTTTTATTAGCTTATGCATATAAATTATTTCCTAGTCACTGGAGGAAGTATCAGTGCACCATGAGTGGGAAGGTAAAGGACAGTGATGCTGAGAAGGGCTTTGTCTGACAGTGTGACCAAAAGGAGTGTGTAAGCACCAGCCAGGCCTGGTACTGCCAACAGCAAATCAAAGTTTAAACTACAAGGAACTTAATCCATTGATACGCTACTTCCTACTCGTTTGAACTTAGCCTGCTACTATGTTATTTTTGTGGAGGGAAAGAGGAGCAGCCAGGATGCTCAGAAAGGCCACTCCGGTACTAAAGCAGGAAGGTCACCGTGTGCCCAGGGGAAGGCGTGTGGCTGGCTCCAGGGAAGGCGCGGCAGCTCCCGGTACAGCTGGGCTGTGCAGTCCGTGGTGCCGGGAGCGGGGCAGGTCCGTGGATGCGGGATCCAGGGGAGCAATCCCGCACAATGCCGGCACGTGACCGCGCGGGCCGTTCCCGGGGCAGCGGCGCCATCCCGCGGCCTCCCGCCGCCACTGCAGCGCTAATTGCACCGGGTCATCAACCCGGGCTCATCACACGGGCACCACTGCAGCGCTAATTGCACCGGGTCATCAACCCGGGCTCATCACACGGGCACCACTGCAGCGCTAATTGCACCGGGTGATCACAGCTCATCACACGGGCACCACTGCAGCAGCTCCAACAGCCCACGGAGAAACACACCCCTCACCCCTCCAGGAGAACCCTACCGAGGTGTTTGATGCAGAGGTGCCAACCAGGCGCAGAAAAAACTAACGAAAATCTACGAATTTACATCTTCCCATCGCAGAACCAGCAGAAAAGCTGCCCCAGGCATGGGCTGAATCCAATTTACTAATCTGACACACTGCAACTTCAGATCAGTTTTCTGATATGTTTACTCAGACTCTCCATCACACTTCCATGGTTCTACCAAAACCAAGCTTCCCCTTAAAACTGCCCGAGTCTTCCGAATGAAACACAAGTTCCTCAAGTGAAATTTATATGAACCACAAGTCAGGACTACATGCAAACCACACTTCTGAGGAATTTTTTTCATTCAGCAAGGTTTTTGGGAATCCCACAATTCTCACGTGGGGAACACACAGCAAAGCTCCTAACACCAGCTTTTCAGCAGCTGAGAGTTAAACAGTATTCCAGCCCATGTTTGTAAAGAAACAGAACAGTGCACCCACCTCATAAACGCAGGTACAATTTCATCTTTGAAGTCTGAGGCCCGTACAGCTCTCAGCAAACAACGGAGTTCAAATAAAAGCACTTTAAAGAACAGTTTGAAGTGTTGCCCCGTGGTGTCACTCACCCATGGTGACGTAGGGCAGCTTGTCTGTGGATCCGTGGGGGTGGATGCTGTACAGGTGAGGGCCCGTCACGTCCACTCCCCCCAAAACCAGGGCAGCGCCGATGTAGCCTTGGTACCTGGGAGCAAGGTTTGTCTGTGAGTCTGAAACCCCACAATACAGCTGTGGTTCTATTTAACACAACACAGGCACTGGAGAACTGTCCCACAACTACCCAGTGTAGCTCTGTACTACACAGGCTACTTCTACCAGCTGGGAGCAATAAATTAAGAAATTTAGGAAAATACAGTTTATTCCAGTGTCCAGCAGACATTGTGAGGCAGTGATTCTATTGCAAGTCACATAAAACTCCCAGTTTTACAAGCCTGCACATTACAGTATTACTGGTCCAGCCATCTCACCAAAGGTACACAACAGTTCTTCATGGGTGTGATCAACAGCCTATTAAATTAATACCTTTCTATTTTTGCCATGTGATCACTGCACCACAGCACAACTATAGTACCAATTCTCTGAAACTTTGATTTCTCTTCCACCTCAGTTCAAAAGCCTATGAAGCAAAGAGCAATTACAAAGCCTCGTTATGAAAGGTAAGGAAGCTGAGGGAGGGCGCTCCTTAAGCATTACTTAGTGGTTTTAACAGCACTGTTAACAAACAAGAAGCCCACTCAGTTACCTGAAGAGCATCTGCTTGAGCATCCTGTTGGCCGTGACAACCCTTGGAAGTCGTCCTGTGGACAGGGAGTGGAGCTCCAGGTTGGAGGAGATCAGCTGAGTTGTCATCTCAGTGTCTGCAGCTGTTCCAGCACCACAGCAACTGAAAAGCGTTGGAAGTAAGTTAGGAAAGGGTGGAGAGGGCAGGGGAGGCAAAAATCTCTATGCTTTATGCAACAAATAGAAATTTTCTCTTTGTAAAATTGAGGAAATTAAGTTCTCATACAGTCAGTATTTTCAGAGCATGAAACAAGACAGCCTGTTAAGTGTAAATAGAAAACCACAAATCCTCAAGCCTTGCTAATAAATTATCGTTTTCAAGCACATCTTTATATTTGGTGTTAACAAAGGACAGAGCTAAAAACCCCAGTACCATTACCAACACCATCACACAGTAATGGACACAAATAACTATTTATTACACAATGAACAATATCAACACTTACTAGATATTGGGGGAAATGAAGTGTATTTTTGAACAGTTCTTGTCAGCAACAACCATCCCCTCGGTTGCTCTCGTATCCGCTCCGAGGACGATGCCATCCTAGAGGAAGGGAGAATTATTCCCGCTCTCCACAGGGCCGTTCCCGGGGGCAGCGGGGGTGACTCAGCAGCAGCGGCCGAGGCCTCTGCGGGCCCGGCCTCGCCCCCGCCCGCCTCACCTTGAACACGATGCCGGCGATGGTGGTGCCCGTCTTGCGCGGCGCGGGCACCCGCAGCCCCTTCTGGGCGAGCTCGGCCTCCAGGAGCGAGTTCCTGCAACACAGTGGAGTGAGGCGGCCGGAGGGGTCCCCCGCGCTCCCCCGGCCCGGGCCCGGGCCCGCTCCCCCCGCAGCCCCGTCCGCCCCGGCCCCGCTCCCCCCGCAGCCCCGTCCGCCCCGGCCCCGCTCCCCCCGGGCCTCACCGCGCGCAGTTGTCGAAGCTGAAGCCGCCGGCGGGCGCGCTCAGCACGGACACGGCCGCCATGTTCCCGGCAGGGACGGGCGCGGCCAGAGCACTTCCGGGGCAGCACCGCCCGCCCCGCCCCGCCCGCGGCGCGAAATGGCGGCGGGGCCGGGGGAGCCGAGGGGCGGTGCGGGCATGGAGGGCTGGGGGCGGTTGTCGGGAATGGGGGAGTCATAAAGGCTGGAGGAGACCCCTGAGATCATCCAGTCCAGCACTGCCACTGTAACCTCCAAAGCACTGCCCCCCATCACCCAGCGCCACCTCCGGACGTCTCTTGAACACCCCCGGGGTGGCAGTTCCAGTCTGAGCACCCAAACAGCGAAAACATTTGTCCAACATCTAATCTGGGTCTGCCCTGTCTCAGCCTCTCTGTAAAGTTCTAATGTATCCATAGAGAACAGAACTTCTGGCTACATCTGCAGAAAGGTTGTGCTTTAAAGCAAGGCAGACAGGTAGTGAGAATTCTCTGAAATCTACCACATATCTAATGTGCCTTCTAGGTGTGTAAGTGCCTGAAATTAAAAAACCCGTTGATTAAAATAAGGTAATTTTTTTTTTGTTCCACACATTAGATGTTAATTACATGGGGCTCTTTCTCTTGCAGAACAACACAACAATGTGAGTAGCTCCTTGGCTTCTTGCCTAAAGGAAACTTTCTCCAAGTATATAAGTATTTTACCAAGGAAGTGTCTTCCTTCTCGAGGCAGTTCGTGCTTGGAACACGATGTTATTGCAGTAGGTGCCGTTGCTGAGAGGAGCTCCTGTTTTCATTCCAAGAGGAATGGTGGCTCCCACACCAGCAGTGGCTCAGCCGTGGAGCAGCTCCCTCTGAACAGTGCCCAGAAAGCAGGTGGCCCAAAACCAAAACTGGGGGCCCGTGTGTCCCCCCACATCTGCATCCCTGCAGTGACCCTCCGAATTATTGAAAAATGAGTTTCCTCCATCAGGGTGCTCTTCAGGTGAAAGTAAACAAACAAAAGTGGTGGGGTGGGCAAAGCTACTGGGCGATGTCTGCTTTTCCCTCCAGTGCTCAAAAATACTTGCCAATGTGAGAGAACAAAAACAGCCACGGGGAAGAAAACCAAACCCCAGCCTCTTTCTTGACTGTGCCAATCTTGCAGAAAAAAGCTACCAGACCACAAAAGACCATCTTTAAGATAAACACACAGAGAACCTGCACTCTACACCCTGTTCTCCCCTTCTTTCAACCCTTGGGTAACTGCAATCCCATGTTCTTGTACACCAGTAAGGCTGGGAAGCTGTCTGAGAGACAGAATATCCTGCTGCCAGATGCTCTTTTTTCATTCTAACACAGTTGTTTTTCTCTTCACTTGATAAAGTTAAAATAAACAGTCTCTGGGGTGACTTACAGGCGTCAAAATTGGATTGGCATACAAACTGTAGAGCAGTTGGTGGTGGGGAGTCTGGGGAAAAGGAAACAGCAGGTTTTAGCTAGAGGGGACAACAGCTTTATTTCCCTCTTGGTCCTTGACAACTAAGCAGATGTCCTGCAGTTATTGTTTTACCTTCTAGTAATATAGAGCCTTTCCAGATCCTCCCAGGTACACGACTGGCTCTCTTGCAGATGTGCAGGTACATCTCTTCCCTGGTTCAAAGCCACCTGAGTGCACCACTAGCTCCATCTATTGCTGGTTAATGGCTTGCTGGGAGTCAGACAAGGCCTTGTTTCTCCCTCTCAGCTTTATAGGATATCTTTTTCCAGTCCCGTTTATGTGGATGGTCATAAGATTTTCTCTGATCATCTGACATGAGCTTTTTCCACAGCTGTTGTGCTGTGAACTTTGTTCCTGGGTGATGCCCTTTGCTGTAGACATGGGTGTCACCTTTGTGTCCTTCAGAGCCCTGCAGTGCAAATGTCACTAAACCCTGACAACAACGATGGATGGTAGTGGGGCTGTCACTGGGCATAACCTCTGTCACTGGGCACCCACTGGGCTGGGCTGGAGGGGGCAGTTTTGTGTTCAGTGCTTTCTCTTTGTGTGAGTGCCAAATGACATCTTGAATTCTTGGACCTTCTAGAGAGACATTGGGTGACTTGGAACGTTTAACAAAATCTTCAGCAGTTTTACTCCACAAAGCCTGCACCTGCTCCTGCAGTATGAGAGGCAAACATGCTGTTTCAGGGTAACCAGAGTAAATCACCAGGCAGTTTTTTGCTCTCTAAGACAAGGGAGTTACAGAAAGTCGTCTCACCAGGTGAGGCTGGGGCCCTGCACCCCCCAGCCCTGCAAGGGACAAGTTTTTATCAGAGCTGGCCAGAGGCAACACAAGCTGTCCAGAAGCTGAAAGCACTTACATTGCTTCTGAACCCTCATCATGGCTGTGTCTGGTGCTTATTCCAACATATTCCTATGTTGGAATATAGTGCATATTCCTAGTTCCCAAACTAGCCAACAACTCCTGTAATGTCCCAAGGTGAACTTGTGTTAGGAGTGGAGCCAGGCAGAGATAATCACTGAACTGGAGAATAAATGCACCATGTGTCTCTCCTGTTCCAAACCACTCTAATTTCAAACATCTTGCCTCAACAACGATCTGTTAACAAGCTGCAAGCCAAGAATCTGTCAGAGAATTTAAATACAATTCTGACAAGATCAGAACTAGATAGACTCAAACTTTACCAACCTGTGGCTAAACCAAAGCTAATCGAGTAGGTGTTTGCCCAGGTCAGGACAGAAGGGGATCTCACTGGGATCTTCTTCATTGCAACTGAAACTTCCAAAAGTAGGAGATTTATTTGAGATATTTAAATTCATTAAAGGAAATAGAGTTGACTTCAGTCCAAGAGGGTGCCTTCATTGCTCTGAAAACTGAAAGAAGAGGTTGAAGCTGGGAGCAGACAAGTGGTGCAGGCAAGGGTATGGTGCACTGAGATGTAAAGCAAGTTCCCAAGAGTTTCTGAAAGAACCATTTTATGAATGGGAAAAGTTTCTGGTAAAGGTGTAAATGTAGGAATAGTCTGTGTCCCCCCAAGGGAGAGGATAAATGAAGTACCTGGGGAGCCCTTTTCTTGCTTTCAGGCAAATTATAAGGGGCTGGAAATTCAAGAGGGCCAGCGCTGATCTTGTGCTGTTTCTAGCATTATGATGCTCCAGTCACTGTGGCACTCTCTCTTGTCAATGCTGTTTAGAAGTCCCTGAATTTCTGGTGGCCTTTGACAATTACAAAAGTCCTTCTGTTAGTAGTGTTGGAATCCACTTTCCAGCTTTATTTAGGTTCTGGCAGAACAAGCTGGGGAAACCTCACGAGTTGGAAGAGGAGGAAGAGAGTTTCAGGTATGAAGAGGTGTCTATGCTGTTCTCAGAGGTGCTGCTGCGTGTCAGTAAAAGGGATGTGAAGTGGGGGGTCCATTCAGACTGGGAATGTGCACTGGAACTGACTGAACCCCAAAACTGCAGAGGCACCCAGGGCTCAGCCGGACACAACGTGCTTCCTCTTTCTCAGCCTCTGTGTTCCTGTAAGTTGATGTGGAACTGCTTATGCTGGTTGTTTGTAGACCCTCCTGCCTTGTGACTGGCATGATTAAATCCAGTAAAGAGATGGTTTCTGTACTGCCAGGTTCCTGCAGCGAAAACTTGGGCCATCTGCTCGCTGGTCTGTTGCGTTTGTGGTCGCGTGGTGCTGCCGCGCTGGCTGCAGCTCTGCTGTTGTGCAACAGCCACGGATGGAAAGCTTTATCCTTTAATGGGAAAAATGGGAAAGACAGATGCAATCTGGCTCTAATATTATTCTTGTACTTTTTCCTCTCATCTCTCAGGAGCTCTCTCACTGCTGCCTTTCCTCACTCTGTCTGAGCACCAGAGCCCCTCTTTCTCCTTGATAAAGCAGACACAGTCACTGTCCCCCAAAGCGAGCTCCCTGCCTCAGGGTGTTCCTCAGATCTCCAGAGGATATAAAGCATCTCTCCATGATGTTTGTGACCTGAGCCCATGCACATCAACACCTCACAGGAATGACAGTTTGTGGAGTTTTTGCTAGCTGTGATTCCAGGTTCGAGGAGGCGCACAGTGGATGTCTGGTTAAACCACCAAAACACCTTTATTAGAACACTATGGAAAAAAGAGAGATTTAGTGTTTCAAAGAGGATCAGCACCAAATGCCCTGTCTTGCTGGTAGGAGGATGGGAGATTTAGGAGTAGTTAGGAACTTGAGATAAAAAAAAAACAAACACCAAAAAGATGAATAATAAAGGCAGCTCCTGTTTTTTCTATTAAGTTTCTAGGCTACACAGATTGGTTATAAATGATGGCACTAAATAACCAGCCGTGCCCAAGCTCCCTGAAAGGCTCTGTAATATCAGCAGCTGATGTCCCACTGTGCAGGGACACAATTGGGTCTGTTCCTCCAGACAATACACCTGTCACTGGAAACAGAAAGCTGGCAATTAGCGGGGAGGCTCTGTGTTGGGCTTTCATCCCAGACAATGAGAAGGGCCTGGAAGAGTGAGATTAAGGCTGGCATGTCCACATGAGATTGTTGAAACAAACCTCACTGAGACTTGGGAGCATTTAAGAAGCAAAACCAAGAAAATAAAACCCTGGTTAAATCTAACTCTACAAAAAAGTCTAGAAAGCAAAAGAGCACTGGAACAGGATCCTTTGCCTTAGAAATATAAGTCTGGAGTTGTGGAGGAAACTTTCTTCTCAGCTGTCTTTTCAATGTATCATACAAAATTAAACCAGGTGGGGTTCTGTGCACCAAAACTGCAGTGGGAGTTCTGCTCATCCAGGGCCAGGACTAAGCAGCAGCCTCCACAGAATAGATTTTTGACCTAACTAATGCAAGTTCTGTGCCCTGGGCTATTCTCCATAAGTGGCACTCTGACTGTTTAAAAGTCTCCCAAATTGCTGACCCTACAAAGGCCCTGAAAGCAGTGGTGCAGCACGGGCAGTGTCAGCTGCTTCTTGTACCAGCCCTGAGCCTGGCAGGGAGCAGCTGCCCACCTCAGCCATTGCAGAGTGAGCTGTTAGGAGGAACTAATTTGGTCAGCAAGTATCAAACTTTTTTTGTGTTGGTACAGAAGTTCTACCAACACGCAGGAATCAGGGAAGCCAGAGGAAAATTAGGCAAATCTTTTCATTACTATCAATTCCATCTCCCCAGGCACGTGACTTTGGATTGCCTCATGGCACAGAGTAGTGTCTGTGTGTCGTCAGTGGTTGAGCCCACGCTGTGCTTTGAGCAGGGCACAAAGCACAGGCAGAGCCACCCCCTGCAAAGCCCCTGCACGGCCCCTGCTTGTGGGTGGCTGAGGTGTGGGTGCTGTGCTGGAGGGAGGTCTCACCACTGCTGACAGGGGCACAGGAGGGTGAGCACTGCAGGCAGAATTGTGCTTTTTCTGTGCAAGGAGGTGACCTGGTACAGGCAGGCTCTTGACCTGCATGTTGGGTCACTCTGTCCCCTTGGGGAGGTGTTGGGTCACTCTGTCCCCTTGGGGAGGTGTTGGGTCACTCTGTCCCCTTGGGGAGGTATTGCTCTGCCTGCCTGTGACCTCGTGCCCTCTCCCCTCGGCTTTCTGGGGGGAAATATCCCTGACCTACCAGGCTTTTGATGTGAAGCCTGTAGCATCAGGAAGTTTGGTCAACCCTGATGTGACAGGCTTGAAAAGTGAGGGGTAGAGGAAACTAAGAGAACTAGACAAATAGTGGCATTGCCAAACGTGCGGATGCCTGGCCATAAAATCACATCAGCTCAGGCTTTCAGTGTGCAGAGTGAGGAACTTGTTTGGGTACCTGAAGAATTAGCTTGAGCACATGTCTGCTATGTCCCTTCCTGCAGAGCTGTGAACGGGAAATGGCATCTGCCATCCAAAGTCCAGCCTGTGCGCTTGATGACTCCCACTTCTCTGGTCAGTGGTTGCTGTGCAGCTACAGACCAGTCTGCTGGGCAGGGTGTGTGTGGAGGTCAGGTGGTGACACTGTGCCTTTGTCCAGAGGAGCTGGAAGAGTTGTCTAGATTTTTCCAGACACTGCTGCTTCTGATAACTCGATCCATGTGAGAGTGTTAGTGTGTTAACAGCTTGCTTGGAGTGACAGGGATGGGATGTCCTGCACTGACAGCTCCCTGTCAGCAGGAACAGCAGGAAGTTGTGCCACGACCAGAGCACTGCAGTGCAGGGTTAATTGCTGCTGGAGCACTGATGAATCTTCTTTTGGGAGAGCTGGCCTGAAGGTCCCACAGGAGCAGAAACCAACAGCCTTTCAGCCAGCTGGACTCCATAGGACAGCAGTGACTGCTTCATTCTTCTTTCTGAATAGTAAATAGTTGGGCAGTCAAATATGGTTTATTAGGATGAAGACTCCACGCTTTCAGTTCCTTGCCTTGCAGAAACAAAGAGAAACATCCATATGCAGATAAATAAAGGGCCCATGGGAGCTCTGAACTGCAGTGCTGGTACCAGTGTGAGGCATCAGCACCAAACAGCAGCTTGTGAAACATTCAGATGTGTGTAAGTGTCACATAACTGAGATACAGCAGTTGTGTGACACACTTGCACAGCCCCAGTACTGGGGAGGGAGGTAAGTCCGCTTCTCTTCTACTGGTGCCTTCTGAGCCAGCACTTGTCAAAGCCTGCCTTGGCTCAGAACCAATTCCAATGCAAAGTTTGGGTGACATAAACTCTGTGAGGAGGAACTGGAACATCTGTTTTGAGCAGTAAAAAGTGTGGGGAAAAAAGGCTGGAGGAGAATAACACCTCCAGCTGGACTAAGGGATTGCTGTTTTGAAGCACAGCTCTGCAAGGGACAGGCCTTCCCACGAGCGGGTGATCCCTGACACACACCAGGCTTTGTTCCATTTCTCAGTGCATCTTGCTCAGACACATGGCTTTCTACTCCACTTGGCAAATATTTGATTTATAAAGATTAACATGTTGCTCGCCCATGTGCTGGGAAGCTCTTCCAAGGGTTGTGTGAAAGATGTGCCTTAAGGGTGGCAGCTCAGGGTTTACTCACTGTTAAGGGTAACACTCCTTAAAATGCACCTGAGCTGATTTTTTAAATTGCCTGCGTGTAAACAGAATTGCAACCCACTCCAAACCAGGCTAACCCAGAGTGACAGCATCACCCAAACGGTGCTACACAACTTGCCCTCTGCTCAGCTGCTTGTTAGAGAGATTTACCAGCATTAAAAGTGCATTGGGATTTTGCCATCTAACCATCCCGAGGTCATGTCTGCCTGCCAAGGTCTTCATGCACTGGATGGAGACCTCTTAACTCTAGGAACTCTGTTCTTTCTCATTTATTTTGAGATGTGTGAGTGGAGGTGACTCTGGGGACCGCAGTTGCCCTGAGGAGACAGCTGACTGGTTGTATGGGAATTATTGCCGATACCACGAGGAACTGCCAGCACTGGTGGTGATGACTCTGCTCCGTGGCAAGGAGCAAACATACAGCAGTGCCCACATGTGCAAGGAAACCCTCTGGAGAGCTGAAAAGTCTAAAGGAATTGTCCCTCAGGCCAGGCACGGCACCCATTTTCTGGATTGTGCTCTTTGGGGCCTTTTCAGTGTGATTTTTGGTGAAAGCACAATGAGATGCCAGCTATTGGCTCCACTTGCTGGCTGTGACCTTTTCTTTGAAATGCCAGTGACGCTTTCTTGCCATGGTCTCTAGAGCTGTTCTTGATGCCAGCCAAAGCATCATGTCTTATTTGAAAGCCCAGGATGTAATTATGGAAGTTAGTTCAGATTTAAATCCAAAGAACTTGTGTAGGTGAGCCTGGAGACTCGGGTCTCAATGCAGTGATCATAGGAACTTTCTCTTCACCTTTCTGCATGTGCACAGAGGAAGGTTTATTTGTATATACAGAAAACAGTAGTGGGGCCTGGGAGCTGGATGCTATTTCTAATGCTACCAGAAAACTGCATTTTGTGCTGTTACAAAAGATGATTCATTCTGTCTAAGACACAGGCACAAGGAACTTACTTTACTGTCTGCTGGGAAATGCTAATTCTCATTAAACCTAATCCAGTACTAAGTTTGAAATAATTTTGTACTTTCCTTCCAAAGATGCTTGGTATAAACTTGGGCTCTGCCTCGTGCCATTTGTTCCCTCCACTGCTGAGGGAAGCAGGATCCAGTTTTGGCCAAAGCAGGGGGTGCAGAGCCCTCTCCTGTGCTGCCATGCAGTCCACAGGCCTTTGGCACTCCATGCTGCACTGTCCAGGAGTGCCAAGCTGTTTCCCAGCTGGCAGTGGTGACTAAGCAGCCCAGAGCAGCTGCCTCCAAGGTCCATTCTTCTGTGGGAGATTTATTGCCGAGAGCAGAGGCGTTGGGATGGGATAATTGCCTTCATTCCCAGGCAAAGACCCTGAAGAACAAAGGACAGTTGCTGGTGAATCCATAGTGTGATTCAAGCATTCTCTGGGAGGGGAGCAGTGGGAACTGTGTTCCTGTTGCTGTAGCAAAAGTGAGTGGGCTTTAACCGAAAGAGCAGCTCTGCCCTGTGAGGTGGGGAGCACCACAGCCCACGGGGGTGACCCGGACCCTCCAGCCTTGGCATCCTTCCCGGGGTGCTGCGGGCCCTGGGGTAGGGAAGCTCTGGAACACTGAAGCTGCTCAGCGAGGACATTACACCAGGGACACACTGGACATCTCCTGACCTGTCCCTCTTCACCTGCCCTCTGGGCTCTGTGGGGCTCCTGCTGCTGTGCCGATCCCTGGTAACTCCTCCGCGCCCTGACTTCTTTTCCAAGACCATGTGCCACATTTCCTGGGAAGCTTAATTGGACACTTCCATGGAGCGGTGACTGCCTGGGAAGCAGATCCCGTGCTGCTGGGGAGGGTTGTGAGTGCTTTGCTGTTAGTCGGGGCGCAGGCGTCGGGAGCGGGGTGGGCTGGAGGGGCGTCCCGGGGTGGGATGCGGGGCGCGGGGGCAGTGCGGGATGGGGGTGCGGTGATGTGCGGGGTGGGGGTGCCCCAGCCCCGCACCGCCCTGGGGACTCGGTGTCGCCGTCCCGCCGCCCAGCCCAGCCCAGCCCCGCCGGGCCCGCGGGGGCGGCGGGGCGGGCCCGGGGCGGGGAACGGCGGCGGCTTTTGGGAGCGCCGGACCCGGAGCAGAGCGGAGCCGGGCGGGCTGTGGGTGCGGAGCGGGGCGCGGGATGCAATGCGGGATGCAGGATGCTATGCGGGATGCAGGATGCTATGCGGGATGCAGGATGCTGTGCGGGGCGCGGGATGCTGTGCGGGATGCAGGATGCTGTGCGGGATGCAGGATGCTGTGCGGGATGCGGAGCCGCGGTCCCGCTGTCGGTCTCTCCAGACCCCGGGGCTGCTCTCCGCCGCCCCCCCGGGCTCTGCGCTGCCCCGCGGCCGCACCGGGGCTCGGCCCTCCCGGGCTCCCCAGGGCAGTGCCAGACCTGGGCCGCGCTGGGTCACCGGGCACACCCCGCTGCCCTATTTTTCCTACTCAAACCGGTTTCCAGGTTTCCTCTGATCCGTCTTGAGGGCCCTCCCTGGGGAAGTGCAGACCTGGGGCTGCAGGTGCCGGGCTGAGGAGCGGGAGGTTGGCGGTGCCGTGTCTCCGTCTCTCACCCGTCAGAGAGGGTCCTGGAGTCGTGTTCAGTGTTTCCAAAGTCACTGCTGAACTTTGGAAGACTTTGTGAACGCAGAGCCCGGGCTGCAGCCCTGATCTCCTCAGTCCCTTAGCAGCAAAGTGCTTCAGTGTGCTTTTACTGCGCACGTGGGAGAGCCCTGCTGAGAGCAGAGATCACTCCGGGCTGCGGCGCCACTGCCCAGAGACAGCTTTAGAGCTTGTTTGCATTGCCAGTTTACATCTTTGTGTCTTTATGTACCCTCATCTGTGACTTTACTAGGTTTTTTACTGCCATAGCTCAGGGTTCCCTCCCCCTGGGGCAGAGATGGGGTGGTGGGAACTCACTGCCAAGCCCTGGCCCTGGGCAGCTCTCCAGGACGGCTCCATGGTGCTGGGCTGTGTGTCTGGGCTCATGGAGGCTGGACTTACTGCTCTGCAGGGTCTGTTCTGGTGCTCTGTTCACGCAGGTTTTAAAAGCGACAAGAAAAACTGCCAGTGATGCAACACCATTTAATGATGCCATTTATGGTGGCTTTTTTATTTGGTTAATGCAGATGAAGAGGCTCTGTGAACTTGCCTGTTCATAAATATCACACATCTGTATGCTTTATGCTTAATTATTTTGTATCCTGCAAACAAATGTTAAACTGAGACCTTGCATTCTTCAAGAAGAACTGGGAATTCTTTGGATGGGATACTACCCAGGACAGGTATTTCAGAGGGAGTTGTCTTCTCTTTTTTGATTCAAGCCTTTCTGAGGAAAGCAGCTTTGTCTGGGAACTGCCTTTCTGCAGAATGCCTCTGTCTCTGCGGTGCATCTCCAGTAATATTTTGTTTATTCCAGCAAAGAGTGAAAGCTTTCCACATGGTCAACATGTTCAGGAGAGATCTGAGACTTGATTCCTGGTTCTTCAGTTTTCTGGTGAGTTTTACAGTAATTTTTATAATTTCAGTATTTGAGATAGTATTAATGTTTCTGTGAATGTTACAACACCCTCTCCACCAGGTCAGTCTGTCCAGGAGTCTCCTTGCCTTTGCGGTCCTTGCCAAGAACCAGACTTCTAAAGGTTAGTGTTTTTATCAGCATTCTATGTGTTTACAAGCAACATCCAGCACAGAGAAATAAAAGGTGTCCAGTGGCAGAAACGAAGGTAAAGAAACTTTTTCTGTTTCCCTGCTTTGTGCCTGAAATGCTGTTTGCAGAGCTGAGTATTTGCCAGGCTGTTTGCTCAGCTGCTGCTCCGTGTGCCGCTGCAACTGCAAACAAAACAGGTTATTTTGTGCCTGCAAATTGCATCTGCAAGTGCAGAAGCTGGGAGGAGCTGGGAATTGGGGATAAAATGAGAAAATTAGTTTGTTCATAACTGCTTTAAACAAGCTTCCCTGAGGGCCATCCCTGGGCAAACCACAGTGAGCTTTTCTTTTTGGCTGAGCTCGGCATGGTTTGTGTGTCCCACAGGAGGGGGCCCTGCTCCAGCCCTGGGCCAGGGGGCTGCTTTGGGAGCAGGCTCTGAGCTGTCCCTCAGTTTAGGTCCAATATAGTCTGATCTTGTCTGTCACACTGTACCCACTGAATGGCCCAAGGGCTGGATGGGAAGATGAGCTCCTGCCATCAGCTCCTCCAGGATGCACCAGGCAGTGTTTGTAACTGCCTGGGGATGCTGTGAGAGACTGACCCCGTGTGTGGCACGAAGGTGGCTTGGAGAGGCTTCCTGTTTCCCCACATTGTGTGTCTTTCTCCAGGTTTTGCTCCTGTCACGATTGAGACCTCAAGACACACATATGAGTATGTGGCCACTGCCTTGGACTGGTGGCATGCTGACAGGTACTGTGAGCAGCACTTTGCTCAGCTGCTCTTTGAACCCCAGCACAGTGAGCAAGATTCCTTCAGCAAACTGCTGCAGTCCCACCACATCACAGGTTCTGTCTGGCTGAAGGAAAGGGATGGTGTCCTGCACAAACCAAAGAGGAGACGTGAGTATAAGTGGACATGGGCTATTTGGACACTTGTTTCTTTACTGCTGGATTCAAAAAAATCAGACTGGAAAAGTTTTCATTTGTTTTTTACTGTGACTTTATTGGCCCTCGCTTCTTCCCTCATGCTGACTGAAATGTCTCCTTCTAGGAGGCCACAGCGTACCAGTCCTGGTGTTCAGAGACAAAACAGACACAAAGTACGTGAAGGTGCTCTCTGACTTCCCAGCCCTGCCTGCTGTCACAGCCTGTGCCCACCTGCAGTGGGACACCAGGACCCAGGAGATCGCCACCATCTTCTCCTACGCTGTGCCAGCTTTCATCAACGAGTTCCAGCTCCGGGGCTTCATGGACGAGGAAGGCTTTGTCCGTTTTGCTCTCATAGTCCATGGGCACCATTCCCCGTACCTGCCCGTGTTCCGTGCCGACGGGCAGTGGCATCACTTCTGCGTGACCTGGCAGCAGGAAAACGGGACCTGGGCCATCTATGCCGATGGGAAAAGGAGGGCATCTGCCAGTGGTTTGTGTGCTGCAGGACCAGCTGCCCCCCAAGCCATCTACGGCCAGGGGACCTTCATCATTGGGCAGGACCAAGATTCCCTGGGGGGCACCTTCAGGGCGAAGGAGTCCTTCAGTGGGAACATCACTGACTTACACATCTGGCAGAAAGTCCTCAGCACGGAGCAGATTGAGAAGGTTCGGTCGTGCTGGGTCACAGAGCAGGACCTTGTGTTTGGGTGGAGCTCAAACGCGCTGGAGCTGGAGAGCTCCGTTCAGACAGTGACCACCCAGCTTCTCTGCCCAGGTGAGACTCACTACCCTCACTCAGCACACAGGGACAGTCCGAGAAACCAGTCCCATCCTTAGAGAGGGAATTTGGTGCAGTTGGTAGAATGATGTTTCTCCTTGGAGAAGAAAAGCAGCAGCACATTCAGAGCTGGGCTGGATGTGTACAGTTTACAGGTTGTACTTGAAGTCACAGTCATCACAAAACCCTTGGTCACTGGAGAGCCCTGCAGTGCCCCTGGCACAGACAGCTGCTCAGATGTCCTGAGCTAATAATGGGATTCCTCTTCTACTTCCTTGGCAGGGATGTTTTTCCCCAGGGTTTGCAGCCAGTGCTTCATTGCTCTGCTGGGAGGGAGGAATTGGGCTCTCAGCCAGGCTGGGGGGACAATACTGATCAGTCATGAACTCAGGACCTGGCACTGCCCTCTCCCAGTTCCCTCTGGAGAGGGGGTACCAGCTGGGAGCAATTTCTGAGCCCAGTCCCGGCTCTGCTCTGCTCTGGTTCTGAGGCCACCTAAGGAGCAGCCCACCGTGTCTGTCATACTGGGCTTTGTGGATTGCTGCAGGATATTGCTGTGGATACCTACTGGGGGTGGCATGTCCCTGGGAGACCTGGCCCTTCTGACTGTGTGTGTTTCCACAGGGCCTGTCGAGGAATGCCGAGTTTTGGAAGTTGGCAGCAATGGATTCAGTTATGCATCTTGTTTGCAGACTTTGCCTTTCATCTGTCAATACAGAAAGGGTACAGCATCTGTTAGTTATTTATTCCACCACACGCACTCCTGGAGGTCCAGGATGGGGTGATGCCCAGGGTTGGGAAGGCCTCATGACTGCTCTGAAGGGATGACATGCAAACCCTGCTGTAGTTGGGACTTTGCTCCAGTTGCCTGTGCTCTGACAGGAGGTTTTGCTATTCCCCAGCTGAGCAGTGGTTTTACACATTCCATGGCTTCTGGATGCAGTGCTGTATAGTGCCTCCCAACCCAGACTCCTTGGCTGGGGGAATATGGGGGAAGGCAGAAAAAGGAGTGTCAAACTGTCTGTCCAGATGGGATCTGGTGCTAGAAATAAAATACAGCTGTGAAGTCTCCTTGTCCTGCCTGTCCTGCAGACATAGCCACCATCTGAGGACCATTCCCCAGGCTTTGAACATGGCATGTGTTAACCACACTGCTGGACAGCACGGCAATGGTTTTGCTTCTGGTTCTGTTTTGTTCTCAGATGCATACTGGCAACTGAAAAGAGCCCAGCTGGAGTCCAGCCACTCGCTTGTCAGCCATGTGAACACGCTTGCAGCGAGGTCTGTGGTGAGTCCTGCAGCCCCAGCAGTGGCAGGTGACACCCAGAGCAGGGAGAAGCTGTTGGGGTGGACGTGCTGGCACCTGCTGCTGTTTGAGGTCACTTTGCCAGCAGTTGTGCCTGTGACCTTTTCTGATCTGCTGTTGGAGATTGTGACCAATACAGCTGTAACTCATGCTGTGAGCAAACAAGCAAAGTGTTGCTTCAGGTGACTTGTCCCACCGAGGCTGGGAGCCTGGCCAAGGGATCCCTTCCCCAGGATATGCCTGGCTGGCCAGACGGGCATGAAGGGAATTGCCAAGGCACAGCTGATGGTCAGGCAGAGTCAGGGCTCTGCACTGAACTAAACCATCTTTTCCATGGCAGGTTCCTGACAGCTTCTTCGCGAGTGGTGTCCAAGACATGAACCTCTCTGTGGCTCTTGGTGCTCTTGATGCCTTGGCAACGGTTCTGAGGGAAGGAGAAATGTCCACGCTGGAGCCCTCTGACCTCCTGGAAGTGCTTCAATTGCTAAAGCAAGTTTCAGATGTGGAAGTGCAGGAGGGAGATGACCTGGAGATGTTGGAGCAGTTGGGCCAGTATTATATGGAAGTGACTGAGTTAATCCTGGAAGAGCAGAATACTGGGACGTGGTCGTCGGTCAGCCAGGTAATGGTGTCACCAGCAATCTGAATGTCATGTGCTTATTTAGTTATTTATTTCCATGTTGTTTTAAGGGCTTTTTATAAAGACCAGCAAATTTCTGTCATTGCCAGCCTTGTCTCTTTGCTGAAAGAATTGGGAACATCCTGTAGGGAAGAAATCACAGAAGAGCAAAGCCAAAGCCTTGAGTCCCAGTTTCTCTTTTTTTCTGCCAAGGACCAAACATTTAAGAAAACCCTTGTGAGCTGTGGGAAGGGAGAGCTGGCAGTGCAGGTGCTGGTTCCCATTGCTCTCTCTCTGTGTGCAGGTTGTCAGAGGGCCCATGGCTGTTGTTGAGCTCTGTGACAGAATGGTGTCACTCTTAGTCCCACTGCTGACTGCAGAGAGGACAAGGATCACAGTCCAGCACAGGAATATTGGTGAGTGGCACTGCTAGAGCTGGGGGGGTATCTCACCAGGACCCAGATCAGTCACCCTGTCTGGTTCCCAGTCCAAGTCCACTCCTCCTCTGGCTCATCTGTTACTAATTCTACAGCCTGCTCCCCATTTCCCTGTGCGGAGTGGCACAGTGTGGGGCACCTCTCACATGGGAGAAGCTGAGCCCAGATGCACATGGTTTGCACTGAAAGGGACCTGTCTGCTGCCGCTGTGGGTCTTGGCTGGGGTTGTAGTGTCCTTGTGGTACTTTGCTGTAGCAGTAGCTCTGGAGGAAGGCTGAACCCTGGTTCAGCACCTGATTTTACCCCTGCCCAGGGATGGAGGTGAGGGAGCTGGAGCTGAGCGGGCAGGAGCTGAGTGATGAGTCATATGTGGTCCAGACTGTCGAGAAGGGCAGGCATGACTTCATCGAGGTTCCTGCAGAAGAAATGCAAAGACTGAAAGCCAGAGGTTGGTTATGACACCTGAGCTTCCCTGGGTATCCCCTTGGGACTTCTGCAGCACCTTCCTTAATGGCACAAACTGTTTGCCCTGACATGTGGTCTGGAGAAGTGTGGGGAGGGAAAGCCCTTGGTGACAGGGAGATGGGCTGTGGGGGAGAGATTATCTACAGCCTCTCTACAGACACGGCTTGGAGCTGAGGGTGTTCTGGCCTCCAGTATCACCCCAAGATTAGGGCAGTGGTGCCCAGAGCTGTGTGCCTTTCCCTGCCCCCATGCTCTGTCCCTCCAGGTCTCCGCAGGGTCACAATGAAGAACCTGTGGTTTGGCTACGGGGCCCTGCAGCGCTGCCTGTCCGGCACTGCTGTGTCCCAGCACGTGGCTGCCTCTGACGGGGGATACAAGTGAGTGGAACACACCCCCTGCGCCCCAGGGCTGTCCTCAGCAGCACGGCAGAGCTCATTTCTAAGTCTGCATTGAGTCTCTGAGTCCCTCGATTTTGGGGTCACCTCCACCCTGACCCACCCCAGCCCTGGTGCTGCCTGTGTGTCGGGATGCACCGTGGTGTCTCCTGTGTGCCTCTGGTTCCCCTGGGGCGACCAGCTCTGCTGGGATGGCTGGGCACTGCTGCAGGGTCCCCTCTGGCTGGGGCAGAAGGTGTCTCTGGAGGTGGTGGCGCTGGTGGCTCCCGGAGCGGCGGGAGCTCCGAACACTAGGTGGGGATGGCCACCCGCACATCCCCGCGCATCCCCGCACATCCCCGCGCACCGGCGCCTCCAGCTGTGCCCGGCTGAACCGCCCGGGATGCTGCAGTGCCTGTCCGCAGGGTCACCTCCCGCGCTGGGGGGGTTCTGTGTGCCGGGTGTCCCAAGGGACACTGTGCCCCGTGCCCAGGCGGCACTGACTCCCTCCAGCAGTGATCTGTCCTGTGGGAGGTGAGATCCCATTTGCTCAGCACGCCCTGTGCTTCCCGTGCCTGTGAGCGGCATCCTTTCCCTGGCAGGTACGTGAGCACTGCGGTGGGCACTGCTGTGATCTCATCCACGCTGCTCTGCAACTACCAGGAGATCAGCACGTCCGTGCGCTACCGCCTGCAGCACCGAGCGCAGGTACCGGGGAGGGGCTGTGCTCCCCAACCATCTCCAGCACCGTGTCTGGGTACCCCGGGGAGGGGCTGTGCTCCCCAGCCACCTCCCAGCAGCCTGACCCGGCTGTTCCCAGCCATGGCTCAGCACCCCAGAGCTTTGGGACTTCGGGGTGTCCCATGCCCAGGGCTCTTCCCCTGACTCCTGTGTCCCTGGGGAGGGGTTTGTTCTGTGCTGGCAGAGCCTGTTACAGCCCAGTGAGTGAACTGCAACCATCTGCGTGCAGCCACATCTGTGTGGCTGTGTGACCTCTCTCCCCTCTCTGCCTGCAGGACCTGCCTGATATGCTGGTGTGGCCCATCTGTGCCTTCTGGAACTTCAGCCTCAGGTGCCTTGTTTCAGTTTGGGTCCCCAGATTTATGAGATTTTATTTCCACTGGAAAACCAAACACCACAATATAAATGTAATGGTAAGAGTAGGGATCTGGAATTCTTTGCCTTCTTTGCACGCTGACATCCTCTGTCTGCTGGAGCAAAGTGCTCCCCTGGGAAGGTTTCCTTTGGAGAAGTCACTCACAAGAGAGTGACCTCTAATGAGGTATCTATAACTAAAATGGAAAGCCCTAGTTAATTATGATTGTTGCCTGTGACAAAGAAGAGTTGGTCCAAGATATATGGCCCAAAGACACGCAGGACTCCCAGCCTCGTAAATCCTGCCTGGCACTGGGATGTGTTTTTGCTGAATGTCACCACAGTGAGAACACTGAGGCTGTGATATATTATGGGTTGGTGATTAAGTCATTCAAGAGCAAAAAACCTCCTTACGGTCCCAGACTTGTAACAGGCATGGATCAGTTTGGGGAGGGTGGGAAGAGGGTGTTTTTGGAAGCAGCTGGTTACTGTCCAAACGGTCCCACCAGCGCTGCCCTGACCCTGACCTTCCCGTGGTACTGGGGAGGCTCAGAGGGGCAGTGCTGCCAGTAGGGACAGAGCTGCCTGCTGCAGCTGTGGTTCCTGCCCCAGAAATTCAGATGGGGATCTTTGCTGATGACTTGGACAGGCTGGCTTGTCCTGAGGATCCAGAGACCAGTGGCACTGCACAGGGTTTGTGGCAGGCTGGGCTGGTGGATGTGGTCAGACATGCCTGGCCCAGGGATGCTCTCAGTGAATGGGCTGTACAGGGAGCTCTTCCCAGAGCTGTGCAATTACTGGATTCTGTTTGAAGCTGTGGTGGCTGACCTCTGCTTTTTAATGCACGAATTGACACTAGATCTATTTTCCTTTGCGTGCCTGCTGGATAAGGCAAAGCTGCTGAGACACAGGATGAGCCAAAGGGAAGTTCATATTGACACCTGTCTCTGATACCCTCATCTTCCTCCTTTCAACACTCCTTCTTCTGGGAGAATGAAATTCCCTTCATGCCTTGGCCCTCTGTGGCAGTGGGTGGTAATTTCCGTGTGTTCTCTCTGGTTTTGCTCTGTTAGCCCAGATGCTGGTGGGATGTGGTCCACAGCTGGCTGCTCTGTGGTGACGTCTCTCCAGGACTCCACTGCCTGTTTTTGCAACCACACCACGAATTTTGCCATCCTGCTGCAGGTGTATGAGCTGCAGGTATGTGAGGAGCCTTTCTCTGCCACCCTGTGGGGTGGATGCCAGGACTGAGAGCAGTCTGGTTAATTCAGATGGGGCTTTGTGCCTTCTGTTGTTTCATGGCATGGAGCAGATGACCGCCAAGGAGGAGTTCACACTGCAGACCTTGACTTTTATTGGATGTGGAGTTTCCTTCTGTGCCTTGATAGTCACCTTCATTTTGTTCTTGGTGGTTCGGTAAGAAAAGTCTGGGCACTTGTAGCCATCTCTGTATTTTCTGCTTGGTATTTTACTTCAGAACCTTTGTCAGGGGAGTGGTTGGAGAGGGGGTGCAGCCCTGGTTGTTTCTGTGGAGATGCTCATGTGAGCTGTGCACACACCTGGGTGCTCGTGGCAAGATTTTTATCCGTGACTAACAATGTTTACCATAAAAGCTGCTCTGCTAGAATTAATTTTTATAAGATAAATGAAGCAAAGACTGTTTCTTTTATTGCCAACCATTCTGTGTCACTTGGTTAGCACGGGGATCTGCCTTGTGAGCACAGCAGTGGCTCCCTCCAGTCTTTGCAGTGAGTGGCAGAGAGATCACGGGTCACCCGGGCAGGTCTGCACAGCCCAGCGAGGGCAGGGAGGACGTGGGCACCCCTTTGTCTGGCTGCAGCTCAGGGCTGCCCCTCTCCTTCCTCAGTGTCCCCAAGAGTGAACGGACAACAGTGCACAAGAACCTGATCTTTGCATTGGCTGCAGGAGAAGCTCTGCTCATGTTAAGTGAGTTGGCCAAGAGCAACCAGGTGAGCTCAGCAGGAATGTCCTGTTCCACCAGCAGGGCCAGGCCTGCTCCAGCACCACTGTCAGAGCAAACAGAAGTGTAAACCCTTTCATTAATTACCTGTAACTGGCACCTAGAACTGTGTCTCTGTGTTTATATATACACTGTGCAATCCCTCAGGAAATTCACTGCTTTTCTGACACTTGGTTTCTGACCAAAAAATCCTTCTGGAAATTTAAGTAGTTATAGAACAGCAGCACACAGTTCTGTCCCCTTCTGAGTCCTCTGCTGTGTGATTTCTCTCCAGGTGCTGTGTTTCATGGTCACTGCCTTCCTACACTTCTTTTTCATGGCAGCCTTCTCATGGATGCTGGTAGAGGGGCTTCTCCTCTGGAGCAAGGTGGTAGCAGTCAACATGAGTGAAGACAGGAGAATGAAGTTCTACTACGTGACAGGCTGGGGTATCTGCACACTCCTCTGCTTGGGTCCTCAGGAAAATGTTCTTTTTCTTTGTCTATTGAAAGTTTTAATAGGAGAGATTCCCAAATCTTTGATTTCATTTAATATGAGAGCTGGGTGCCACTGCTCTGCAGAGGCTCTCTTGAGTTATGTGTCAAATTGCCAGTCTTAGAGTACAAGTTAAACAGCATTTCTGTTATTTTTCTAAATGCAAGAGTTGAACACAAAAAAAAAGGGAGGGGAGATTTATGGTATGTTCTTGTTCTTGGAGAGCATCTCTACTGTCTGCTAGTAATTAAAATATAAATACCTTCCTGACTTACCACCCTTTAATCTGAGGGAGCCCTTTAGGGACATAGAATTCATTTGAACAAGCTGAGTTTTGTATCATAGGAGCCTCTCAAGGTCCATGCTCCTCACAGAGCACACGCCTCGTTGGGCACTGGGCAACCACTTCAAGTATTTTGGATTGTTTTATGTCTTTGATTGTCCATTTTGTTAAAAAAGCAATCCAAAGAGTAAATTGCTTTGGTTAGGACTCAGGACTTGGAATGCTTTATACCTCAGAGAATGATGCTGACAGCTTGTAAATCTGGCCCTGCAGAGCCAGGACAGATTTCAGCTGCAGGAATTGATGTTGCTCGTGGGGTTTTGGAGGCTCCTGCTGGAGCGTGTCTGGTCACGGGGGCTTTGAAGCAACTGTCTGGTGCACAGTGCCCTGTGTGGAGCATCTCTGCTTTTCCTGGGGTTTAACCTGTGGTTTTTTCTGCAGGTCTTCCAGTCCTTATTGTGGGGGTGACCCTTGCAACTTCCTTTAACAAGTACGTGGCAGCAAACCACTGCTGGCTGAACATGCAGACCAACGTCATCTGGGCCTTCGTGGGTCCTGTGCTCTTCATCCTGGCTGTGAGTGCCAAACCCTGCTGGGAAGGGGTGATTCCTTTGGGTCTGGTTCTAGAAAAGCATTGCAGAGATAGGGGTGTCAGCACCTGCTCAGGGGTGTAGCTCACAGGGCTTGTGCCTGCTGCTTCCATAGGAAAAATGTTGTTATGCTTTATACAGACTTTCAAAACACAAATAAATCTCTTTAATCAAAGCAACTTTTTGATAGGAAAAAGTGCTTGAAGAAAATTTTGCTGACCAGTTCTTGTGTTGGCTGTTCAATTAGGAATGCAGATAAATGTGTAGGCTGACTGTGACATTGCCTTAGCTAGAGGTCTGATTTAATTATGAGAACATCTAAATCCTTGAAGTAGTGTCAATACCTTTATACAAAACATAGCAGAGAAAAGGGCAGTGTTTAGGAGATCCTGAATAGACACTTAACAGGGAAGACATTCCGTAGGAAAAGTTTCGGGATAAGTTTTCTAGATTTCATACGTGTATAAATAGCTCTGTGAAGTCTTTGGTTCACTGCCTTCTTGGTACTGATACTTTTCTCCCCAAGTTCTGACACTAACTCCCAGCAGAAAACGTCTCCCCTGCTGGAGCTGAGCCCCTGTGTGCAATGGCTCCTCCCTGGCAGGTGAACACCTTCGTGCTGCTCCGGGTGGTGACGGTGACAGTGTCCAGTGCTCGCAGGAGATCAAAGATGCTGACACCCAACAGCAGCCTGGAGAGCCAGATCGGAGCACAGATATGGTGAGCAGGGAAGGGGCTGCTCTGGCTGTGAAATATCTGAGGCAGGGATAGATATACAGAAGAAATTCTTCCCTGTGAGGGTGGTGAGGCCCTGGCCCAGATTGCCCAGAGAAGCTTGGCCAAGTGAAAGACTGTGAGTTGTGGGAGTCAGGGCAGAAGGGATTCCCTCCCCCAGGGTAGCTGTGCCTCACCCAGAGGCAGTTTGGCTGCTCTAATGCCTGTGCCACTGAGCAGCCCAGCCAGCACCTTCTGCCTCAGAAATCCAGTGCTGGACTCCATCTGCACTCACACTCCTAAACCTCACCCCTTTGGGATGGGAGACCCTTGGCAGTGCAAGCCTGGGACTTGGTGGGTTGAAAGTAAGGCTGGTGGGGGTTACACACAGAGGGAATGAGGCAGTGCAGACTTCTGTAATCAGTCAATATTGAGAGACCTCTAAAAAACTGCTGCTTGAGTGATTCCTTTATCATCCCCTGTGAATCTTTATTGTTGTTTGCTGGCGCCGGATACCCCTGCTAGACACGCATTGTTCCCCTGTAGCATAAATAAATTTTCCCAAATTTACAGAACCACAAAGATAGAGCATTGCTGGAGGGCAGGGTGACATCCATATACAAATAAAACAAATACAGAAGCTCGCCTTGTAGCAGAAATCGGGGGGGAAATAGCTGTTTCCTCATGGCAAATGATGTCAAAGAGCTCCCTTCTTGCTAACTTGCAGTGATAAAACAAAAGCAGGGGGGCATGCTAGGGGCTGGGAGATGAAATGTTTGGTTTTTCCCATCTTAACTTATTTTCTTTGCAAAGGAATTTGGTCCATAGCTACTGTCTTGTTAGTGTTTCATCTCTGAAATGTGCCCGGGTAACCCTGAGCTCTTCCTCCTGCCAGGGCCATGGCCAAGCCTGTCCTGGTGCTGCTGCCCGTGCTGGGGCTGACCTGGGTGTGTGGGGTCCTCGTCCACCTCAGCATCATTTGGGCCTATGTCTCCATCGTGCTGAACTCTCTCCAGGTGAGTCCTCACCAGGTGGATCCCCAGCTCACAGCCAAGCAGGTACCTGCAGTTTCTTGTGCTTCAGTGGACTTACCTGGCCTCGTAGCCACGGGCAATTGTCAGCTCTGAAGCCAGCCCAGCCTTCCAAGCCTCTGTGCTATTTTGTCTGAGGAAACTCAGTTCATCCTCCCAAGACATGAAATACCACTCTGGACACCTTGTTCATCTAGTGACCCTTCAGCACCAGTCTCTGCAGCATCCTACTGATGCCACAGCTTTCCAGTTCAAATGTTGTTTCTCCTGTTGTTTCTTCTTTCTGACACCAGCGTGGCTTCAAAATGGCAGTTACAAACCAACATGCTCACAGGGAGCTTCATTAGAGTTTTTATTTGCCCTTTAATGGGTAATTAAAATGATACCTGTGCACTCAGATGGAGCAGACACCCCTCCTGCTGTTTGCCTCTGTCCTGCAGGACAGGCATGGGCCGTGGGTGCCACCATCCCTGTTAGAGCGGGGCTGTTTGTGGAGAGGGTCTCAAAGGTCATGTCCAGCCACAGTGTGCCTGGCTGCAGCTTAGATGGTGTGTGTTCTGGGAGGAGTGTTTCCCATCTGGCTCCTGTGCAGACGTGCTGAGAGGTCATGGCCCCAGAATGGTAGGGGCAGAGCCACCTTCCCTTCCCCTGGAGCTCAGCTTTACTGCAGGGAGACCGGGCAAAAACTGAGACTCAAGGACTGAAAATCCTTGCCCCTGAAGTCCGTGCTGTCTGCAGCCACGCAGCCACTCACCTGGGATGCTCCCAGTGCTCAGTGGAGCTGCACTGGATGTGGTGGGAGGCAGGAGTGTTCTGTGGAACAGAGACGTGGGCTGGTGATCAGAACCTCACATGGGGCATCTGCAAGTGTGGGGGCTGTTTCTAGCTCTGACTTGCAAGACCTTGGGTGAGTCATGTCATCTCCTTCTGCCTCTTTATTCCTTTTTTGGTAGCATCACCTGGCTGCGTTTTCAAGGCTCTTTGCTTCTCTCTGCCATATTTCAGAGTCATGTTGTTAATAAGTTTATGTTAATAGGGAATTCCGTGGGGCAGCAAGTAACCCTGGTGCATAAAGCAACACTTAATATTTACTTCTGAGTTTACTGTTTTCATCAAAAGACTTTAAAGCTTTAGCCAGCCTGTGTGTGGTTAAGAGAGCAAAGCAAACTGTGTAAGTCCCAGCAGCCGGGAGCACTCAGTTCTGCACTGAGCTAGGACTGTTCCCAGGACCTCGGGATAGCTAAAACTCACGGTGGCAAAAAGTCCTGGAACATGTGCTTGTCACCTACTATTCAAAGCATCGGCAGAAGCTTTGCAAAGCTCGAGAGAAGGCAGCTGTAGATGGAGCTAGAGAAACACTGAACACTGATTAACACCACCAAACACCACTGCTCCCAGCACGGTCCGAGGGGAACATGGAGCTCTCTGCAGGCAGATACTGGCAGCAGGGATCCAGCCAGCAGGGAACACAGACGGGCTCAGTCCCACCCCCGGGGCTAAGGCTATGCCTGCATCAGTAGTGCCCGAGGGTCACTCCTGTCTCTGGGCACTGGGTGTTCAGGGTCCCCTGCCCAGTGCTTGATGACAAATCCTACTCCAGGGCATCAAAGTCAAGAGAACAACTGGGCACTACTCTCCAAACCACTGGGATCCAAAGAGTTTTCCACCCGTGTCCCTGTTTTTCCTTTGGGCTCCATAGGAATTGGCTCCTGCTCAGGGAGCAGCTGAGCTCACGGTGCTTCCCTCTGGCACACTTGGCCGGTCCCAGCACAGCACTGGCCAGCTCTGCAGGGGTGAATCCAGGCATTATCACCACGTGCACAAGTTGGGTGGTTGCTCAGGGATGCTCTGCCTGTGGCTGGCGCTGCTCCAGGGCCGGGTGCTGCTCGCGCACATCCGTCGGTGCTGGGATGGGTGTTCCAAGGCCAGAGCCTCTCCACATCTCCTCTCCTAAGGATATCAGAAGGGTGGCAGGAGGCCTGTGCTAATGGGAGTTGAATATAGCATCAGTTCTCCGTGCCTCCTCATGCCATGCTTGGGTTGTTGAGCAGGAGAACTCCAGGCTCAGTGCTGTGTGGACAGGCACAACTCTGCTGTGCTCCTTTGCCTCTGTCCCTTCATTACCAAGTTCAGGGCAATCTGCAGATTACCCCAGAGGAGAAATGCTAGTGGGAAGCTGCAGAGTTAAAATAAAGCCATTTCAGCCCCCTTGCTCACTGTCTTATGGATCCCTCGGAATTCCCTTTTGGGCCAGTGTGTTTCTTCACTCGAGTCCTGAGAATCTGCTGCTGGGGTTGTTTGTTTGTTTGTTTTCTGTTTGTCTGTCTTCAAGGCTATTCTGTGCGTCCACACCAGACATGACAGCTCCTTCTCCAGCCAGGCAGCGCAGGAATCCAGCCAGGGACTGAGCAGCAACAGGGAGCCTGTGGTGCTGTGCCAGAGGGGGCTGCAGTGGCTGTCCCGAGGCTGGGACCAGCCCCATTTGGGAGGTGGGAGCACCAGCACCCTGCCAAGCACCCAGTGCTGTTAAACAGTGTTGGTAAAACCTGTCAGCTCCACTGGCACTTGGAGAGCGGGAAGGATGGTCCTGGGGCTGGCTGAGGGCAGGGGCTCACAGGCAGCTCACCAGGGAGGGTGGAGCAGGCGGTGGGGTTGTGCCCAGCTGGGTGTGTGGAGAGACAGGACGTGGCTGCTGGACAGACGGACACCAGGCAGGAGCATCCATCCTACTCTGAGGGTCCCAGCACGTGCTGTGCCTTCACCACAGGGCCAGGGCATGGTGGGCCTTGCTGGGAGAGGACAGCAGGCGGGTGGAAGTGTGGATGGGAGCAGAGGTAGGAGAGGGCTCCTCCAGAGCCGCGTCTCCGCTCCCGCCGCTGCAGCTGGGCCTCCTCTCCTTCCTCACTCTCCTCCCAGCCGACCTCTCCGCTCCCCCCTCCCCACGCTCATCCAGAATGATTCTTTCAAGGAAGACCTGCCTTGGCAGCCTGGCCAGAAATCTGGTCTGGGGGAGTGACCAGCATTGCTGGCTGAAGGACAGGTCACGGCACGGTGCCAGGGGGCTGCTACCATTGCGCCTGCCAAGAGCTCGCAGATGAGAGCAAGGCTCATTGAAGACAAGATGAATTGCATCTCTTGCTGCAGCTGATTTATCTAGCTGCGATAACAAAACACCCCACAGATATAACATAAATCTGGTGGGCTAGATAGGGCTGCTTTAAGGCCAAAATCGCTGGTCTGGAGCTGTAATTAGCCCCAGGCTGTGGCCCCCAGGGAGTGCTCACTCCAACCCTGGCCTGGGTGCTTTCCCTGAGCACATCCTGCCCTGGGTCCGGACTGGGCTGAGCGTGTCATTGTTTGCTGGTCCTCAGTGTGTGAGAGGCACCACTGCTTTGGTGAGCAGGGAGGGTGGCTGGGACTGTGCTGCCATAGCCCTGTTGTGACAGAGGGAAGGATTGTCCAGACTGGGCCTGAGCAAAACCTCTAGGTCCATCCTCACGGGGTTTGGGTCAGAGGATCTGTCTCATGCTGTGGTCTGTCAGTGCATGGGACAGAGGAACCATCCCATCATCCTGCACATGGTCTGTGGGAGGCTGGCTAAAGCCCCCCAGGGTCAGTGCTCGGCAGAAAGGGAGGGCTGCTTCCCAGATTTCAGTTCTCCTAGCAATTAATTCCCGGTGGTTTCTGTTTCTGAGAACAGGAGGTGTTTCCTGGGGGATTTCACATGCATGAGTGAATGGGAGTGTGGGAGAGCTTTGGGCTTGGGAAGTGGAGTGCCCGGTGAGAGATGCCCACTCCCCCCAGATGAAACGGAGGGGGGGGGGAGAAGGAAGAGGGGGTGGGGCAGGGTCTGTCTCTGCTTTGGACCCTCTGTGAAGAGCCCGATCTCAAGTGTGAAAGGCTGTCCCTGGCTGTGTTGTGCCCTCCGTCTGTGCCAGTCTCACCCATTCCAGTGCTCACCAAACCCATTTCCTCCACTGAAGGAGCACAAACCAGCTGTACATCTCTGACCCCTCCTCTGCTCTCTCCTTTCCAGGGCCTGTACATATTCCTGGTCTACGCAATCTATAACAGTGAGGTAAGATATGCCCCTGGCTGGGTTCATCACAGCAACAGTTAATTAGCAGTTCACAGGTAGCTGGGTTTGTAGGAGTTGCAACAGGCAGCCCCAACTGTGCTTCTGGAACAGTGGCTGCTTTTTCTCCATGACTTGCTGGAGAATCTCTTGCTGTGATAGAGCTGCTCTGGCCCTCTCTAATGTCCTTGCTCTGCTCCAGGTGAGGAATGCCATCCAGAGGATGAAAGACAAGAAGAAGGCCCTCTCGTTCACAGTAAGTTGGAAGGAATCCCTGCTGCCCCTTCATCCATTGGGCACTCGCTGGAGAAGGGTCCAGCTGTGTCTTTGGTCTGGTTTGAGGAGATTATGTTGGAAAGAAGTCTTTTTTCTAACTTTTGTCTCCCTTCTTTGCAGTCCTGTTGGACAGCACGGACCCAAAGATAATCTATCCCAATTAGGCAGCAGCCTGCTGTGCCAGGGCAGGGTGGGAGCCAAAGTCCACAGTGCTGATGAAATCGATCTTTAAAGTTGGATCTGGATCTAGTGAAGACTCATGTTACAGTTTTCACTGTCCTGTGTCTCTTCCCTGTGATTACAGAACTGCTCTCATCCCATCAACTACTTATCAAGTCCAAGAAATACGACCTCCTGGGAGACAGGGAAGCTGGGTCCTGCAGCTGAGAGTGCCCTGCCGAGCCCTGCGCAGAAAGCCCCTCCAGTGAACATCACCAACAGAGGTGGGAGCATTGCTGTCACTGTTAGCCCAGGCTGTGTGATGACAGGCAGTAAACTGTTATTCCCAAGGCTTGAATTTCAGTGCCCATTCACCTGGCACTGTGTTAACTCGTTTGCACTCTGTGTCCACATGAGCACTTGGCTCTGGTGCTGCTGCTGAAGGTGGGGAGGCTTGTCAGCATGTTAGGCAGCCCTGCATTCTCCTGAGGCAAAAATCCGTGTTTGTGTCTTACAATGAATTTTCTGCAGAAGGACAGGCAAAGGTGGCAGTAGGAAATAGGGGGTTTAGCTTTGGGGGAAAAGTGTTTTGTATTCTCCAACCAGTTTGTGGGTGCAATGGTACAGATAACCTGTTTGGTGCCTGTAAAGTATGAATATTTCTATTCTCTGGTCTCCAAACTCATTGTGCTGCTTCACCCCGTAGGAAATTTTGGAGCCAAAATTCCCGTGGGAATTTCATCAATTATGTCACCTGAGAGACCGGTATGTAACGTCTGTTACCCTTCCACCTTCACCCTCAGACAGAGCACAGCAGTTCTGTGGGGATGCCCCCTGAGCTGGGGCTGGCCTGGGCAGGGACAGGCAGTGGGGACAGCAGGGGAGGGCACATTTCCAAGGGCAGGAGAGGAGGCAGCCCCAGAACAGCCGATTTCCAAGGCAAGGGCTCAGCCCTGAGCCGATGGGGAGCCAGCCCCACTGCCATGGCAGGGGGTGGTTATTGCAGGGCTGTGCAGCAACAGAAGGTGCCAGTGAATTTGAACCATGAAGCACCAAACTGAGGTGGGCATGGATCAAGGCAGGAGACTTTTCCCAGGGACAGCAAATTAAATCAGGCAGCAGGAGCTTGCTGTCCCTGCCCTGGGCAAGTTGCTTCTGTCCCAGGAGGGCAGGCTGGGTTGTGCTGCCTGCAGAGGGATGAAGAGCTCAACAAGGCATGGCCTAAAGCAGGAAACAATTTAAATTTGACTACTGTACTGCCACTTCCATCTCCCACTATTGAAATGATCATCAGTCCTTGTGCACTTGACATACAAGTGCTGTAATTTCCTCAGAATAAAATCCAACACTACTTTCATGAGTCTCTCACTGAAGGATCTCTCTTTCCCTCTCTAATATTTATCCTTTGAAAACCTGTGTCACATAGACAGCTCTTATTTATCCAATAGATAATACTTCTATAGCTGGCATATCATTTTGAAGCCACTCAATAAAATCCATATTTCCATCTCTCATGATTTATATTGTGGTTAATGCTGTTCCTCCCTGTGTGCTGAACAACACCAGGACTTGGAAGCAGGTGATGCTTTTCCCAGCCAGTCAGGTGCTGGCTGTGTGAACTGGGGCCAGGGCTAAGCTCCTGGCACCAGATGTGAGATGTGGGACGCAGGGATTAGCCCAGGGGCCCGAGTTCCCTAAGGCAGGGGCATTAGGAGACAGCAGATCTCCTAAATGCCAAGGCCGTGGCATTTCTGAGCAGGCAAAGACAGCAAGTGCTTCCCACCATGTGAGGGTCACCGAGGGCTTTGCTGTATCTTTGGAGCATAAACATGTTTTTAATGTGCTTGTTTCCTTTTTGCCTACTGTGGGTGCAGCCAGGGCTGAGGCTGTGCCGGTGCCAGTGTCGGTGCCACGGCAGCTCCCGGTGCCCCTGCGGGGTCGGTGTGAGCCCCGTGGTGCTGGGCTGGCACTGGGAGGGTCTGTCCCGGCCCCAGCCCCACCGCAGGGGTGGTGGGCACACTTGTGCCCCGCGTGGTGCCACCCCGTGCTGGTTGGGGGCTGCTTTCTGCCTGCACAGGGGCTGCTGTCGGTGCTCGTCACTTATATAAGCCAGGGCTGTTTTTCCTGCTCCCCAGCTCAGTGAGTCATGGCACTCGCTGGAGGAGCGGCGGATTCAGAATGTCACTGGCAGCTGCACAATAGTTTGGATGAAGAGAAGCAGCTACTTAAAAACGTTTGAAAACACTTAAAATGACAAAACACTGAGCGAGTGAAGATACAAACACAGACGAGATGTTCTTCGTGTTTCAGCTTTTTTAAATGTTGTTTGGTGATATTTGTTGTTGTTGGACTGGGAATAGGAATTTCACATCTCCCAGAGCATTAACCAGCCCCTAAGCACAGACTGTGCAGGCTCTTTCCACCACAGCACTGAGGGACAGAGCTCCCTCTCCTCCTTTCCTGGATTCTCCTGTGGTCTCCAGGATGCTGTCCAACCTGGTGGGTCACCACAGGGCTGGAAGGGTCCCTAGAGTGGGTGTGTGGAGCGGGGTGCCAGCTCACCGCTGCTGAGAGGCGCAGCTCTGCCAGGGGCCCTTCCCTCGGGGCAGGGATGAAGGCTCTGGTTCCCAGCCTGGTGGTGGCTCAGGGGTGGGACAGTGCTGGGGAGCCCTACCTGGCCCCAGGGTGTGTGGTGAGGGGCGACCAGCAGCAAAGCAGTCAGACCTGCACCTTCTGCTAACACATGTTCTCCCCTCTTTCAGGCCGTAGAGCTGACAGCGTTCAAATCCTCAGGTAACATTTGCCCACATCATTTTCCGTCATTTTTGTTACTGCTGATGCTGGGTTGTGTGGTGGAGGGCTGTCCAGAGAGCAGCTGGTTTCTGCTCAGTCTTCAAGAATCATTTTATTTCCAAACTGCCCTGGTGGGTCCTGTCCTGGCCAGGCTGGTGGGATATCTGAACAGATGAGGGAGAGGGGGGGGAATATGGAGCCCCAGCAGCTCTGCCAGTGGCACTGCCTGTCCCGGCAGCACTGGTGGCTCAGCTGAGGGTGCCTGTCTCTGGGCACCCCCTTGGTTTCTCCCCATGTCTCTGCACCTTTCTTGCTGCCCATCTGGGCCAGCTCTCACTGCCCAATGGCTCCCTGGGCTCCTCTGTGCCAGCAGAGCTGCGGGTCACAGGCATGGACAGGCATCAGAGGGGCAGGGGGGACCTGCAGGTACCTGATGCTGAGCTCTCTGCCTGCACCACCCAGCACAGCTCCTTGGGGTGCAGCAGGGACCTGCCCTTGCTGCTGGGCAGGGCCTAGGCTGCTTCCAGGGGTGGCAGCAGCTCTTTGCTGCCCTGGGGTATTTTAAACCAGCGGCTGTGGCAGAAAGTGCTGGCGGGTCCTGGGAGTGCCATGATCCCAAAGAAGGGAAGCCAGGGAAGGTGGGGTGTTCAGACAGAGCTGGATTTATGAGCTTAAAAGCAGCCATTTAGCATCTTCTGTTTCAGGTTGTAGAAAGGCCAATGTCACCATGGAGGTGGGTAAAATTAAAACCAGAAATCCCTCCTAAGCCCCAGACCTCTGCTCGACAGCAGCACTGGGGAGAGGCCAGCCAGCCACAGCTCCCTGCTCCCTCCTCGGCTTCCCAGCCTGGCTTTGGGCAAATCTGCAGCTCCTCAAGAGACAAATGGAGCATATTTAGCTTTATTTTCTTTACCAACAGCTGCTGGGCACTCCCAGCACTGCCAGTGCAGCCTCTGGATGGGGCCCCTCAGGCAGACAGAGCAGTGAGGAATGATCATATTTTTTCTGCATTGTGATATTTTCTTTTGTCAAGGGAAGCAGTGCATTAGCAGGTTTCTGATTTTGATCCACATGAAGTGTTTAAGCAGGGCATCCTCAGACTATTTTCGAGACGATGCCACCCAGAAGCAGTGCAGCTTTCCTCCTCCCAGTGGACACGTGAGAAAGGCAGAAATGGTGGCACCCAGGAGTAAATGTGCCGCAGCATTTCGGGCATAGGAGCAGCGTCTCAGAGACAGCAAGGGCTGCACCCAGCACATGCATTTGTGCTCTGACCCACCCTCACCTGCTCCTGGATATTTTATGACCCACATATGTTATTAAACTCCAACTGTGCAAATAGGTGGGTTGTTAAATTTGGGTTTATTTTCTCAGGTAGGCCCTCAGTGTGTTTTTAAAGGCCCGTGTCTGCCTGGAGAGTGATGGACACACCAGGTTGGGCTGGGTTGCCGTGGCCGTGGCAGCAGGCGGGGTGTGCAGGGAGTGCTGTGCAGGGAGTGCTGTGCGTGCCCACCCCCACCAGCCCCCTGAGCGGCTGCTCCACCTGGCCCCGGGGCCAAGGTACCCGTGGCTGGGCAGTCCTTCAGCCCGGGGTGAAGGAGAAGATCTTGAACCAGAAGAGCTCTCCTCTGTGCACTCGTGCAGTGGAGCCGCGTGCGGCGCAGCGCCGGTGCCGGCCCCGCTCCAGGCTCAGCCACAAGTGCTTCCAGCCATTACAGCAGATAATAAAAGGCCGTAGCACCCAGCTGCAGGGGTGCCTGGGGGACTCCAGGGCAGCTCAGCCTCTGCCTTCACAGCTTGTTCACAGAGCAAGGTGCTGTGGAGATCTTGGGTAAGAGATGCCAGGGTCAGCAAATCCAAAACCAAGACCTTGCTGATGAACAGGGACAGATCATTTCAGCTCAGACACCATCCCCTCTTCTAGTTGTTGTCTCCCAAATTGTTTAATGAAAAGAGACATATTTTCCTCAGGTATCTTTATTTCAAAGTTGCCAGCCCACTCTGATGAAAATGGTGCTGCCAGCAGCAGATCCTCTGGCAGAGCCAGCTGCCCCTCAGGGCAGTGGGGAGAGCTGGGGACAGTCCATGGGTGTGCTCACAATCTCCCAGGGAAGTCTACTCCAGGGCCTCAGCCATGCTCCTCTGAGAGCTGTGGGCATGGCACTGACTGCCAGCTCAAGAGATGGCCAGTGGGTCCATGGGGAGGTAGGAGATGAGGAAGAGGGTGGATAAAACCCAGGTAAATCCCATGCTAACTTCAGAACCAGAGAAATGGGGAGTTTTGCAGCATGGTTGGGGCCAGAGGCAGGCATGGGCTCTCCCCTTCCCAGTATCTGGGCACCCCCCACGAGGGCTCAGCTCACAGAGTATTTTCAGTAACAAGCTCCAGCCCAGCTGTACAGAGCTGCCCTGTGCAGCGAGTGCTGCCGCCTTCATTGCACCCTTTTTGTGAGCAGGGGATGGCTGGGGGGGCTCACATATTTGCACAAACAATAAGTCCCATCTTCCTTGTCTTGGCAAACAAGGGCTCCAAGAGGCTTCCACATCCTCCATCTCCTCAAGTGATGGCTGCTTTGTTTCCCCACGATAATTTCATTATTCTGTTTGAATACGTTTATATGTTGCTAAGCCACACATAGCAACGTGGATCTTGTCTCCACGGCCCAGCCTTCCTCTGATCGATACTGAGTAATTCTGCAACTCTCGCTGTATTGCGTTAAACAAGATTGGTTTCAGAATATAAGGAATTTATGAGTCTTTGGGATTCAAAGCCAGGCAAGCGCCTGAGTGTCGTGGGGAGAAGCACAGGGCCCCCCTGTGCCGCCCCTGCTGGGCTGCCCTGTGGTGGGATCACTGCTGGTGCCACGGTCCTTCCCGATGGGCAGCGGGTCCCTTGTGGAGGAGGTGCAGCCCGTCTGCCATCGGCGTTTCCTGCCATGGCAGTGCTGGTATTTCCATTGAATCCCCTTTAAAGCTCATCCTCCCGTGCTTTCAGCAGCGGGTGCTGTGCTCAGGCTGGTGACTGAGCAGGGAAGGTTTCTCCTACAGCCATGGCCCTGTGCATGGCTGCTGCTTTGGCTCCCTGCCCTAAGGACCGTGTTACAGAGACCCCAAAGGGGCAGGGGGGGCTCTGGGATGGCAGAGCTCTGCCAATGACAGGCTGTGCCAGACCAGTGCCACCTCCACCCGTTGCTCTGTCCTGAGGCAGGTTTGGGCTGTGCTTTCTGCCCCTGTGCTTTGGGACCCCGCTCATGCTCCCACTGCCCTGGGAGGGACCCCTGCCCTCCCCCTGCTGCCAACACAGCTGAGACTGTCCCTCTTTTGCTTTAGGTTTCTGAGAAGTTTCTGGGTGACAAGCCTACAACACTGAGGGTTTTCCAACAGTCGGGAAGGACGGCAGGTTGGAGGAACTGGCTTCCCCGGAGGGCTGTCCTTGTTACCTGCACTTCTCCCCAGCAGCATGTGCAGGTGAAACCAAGGCAGGACTGGGGTACTGTGGGGTCTCGTGGGGTTTCGTCTGCTGCTGCTGATGGCTCTGCTTCTCTTCTGGGTGTGCAGCCAACAGCAGGGACTTGTGCTGGGGGTCCCTGTGGCTCATGCAGCCTCTGCCGGGGCAGCCAAGGCTGGCCTGGGGAGTGCCCCATGTCACTGTCACCACCGGCAGCACTGGCAGCGTGGTTGTGTGCACTTGTTGCTGCTTCTAACAGAGCTCATTTAGCCTGGGCACCTGGAGCAGTGGGGTGGGAACAAGCCCAGCTGTGCCCGTGGCAGCCGTGCCCATGCTCCGTGCCAGTGAGGACGGCTGCCTTCCCCAGCCCCACTGCCAGCCCAGCACATCACTGTGCCAGGGCAGGGCTGGGGACAGGCTGCATAGGAAGCACATGCACTAGGGAAGCCAGCAGCTGGCTCCAGGCCTTTTCTAAACCAGCTGACATCAATAGCATCTTCTGCTGTTTATGACAAAAATCCTCTCCCTGCTCTTGCCTGGGCGCCTGCCTGAGCTCCTGCCTGGCTGGTGTGGCCCCTCCCAGCTGGGTTCTGTTTTCCCTCCCTGTTCTCCTGTTACCTCCGTAGTGTTTAGAGCACAGACAACGTGGTGGGTTTTTGCTGATTATGATGACAGTAAATGCTGATTTTAAAGGCAACCTTCTCTCCCTGTTGCACTGTGTCCAAGGGAAGGGGCTCATGCAGTGGCTCTGTGCAGCTGAGCACAGCAAAGGGGTTTGGCTGCAGTGCAAGGACCAGGGCACTGCCCACTCCCCTGTGCCCTGTCCTGTGTTCCCCGTGTTCCCTGATCCCAGCACAGCGTGTGCTGCCCAGCCTGTGTTTACGTGTTGGGCTCTGCAGCCCTGGAGCTGCCCTGTGCTGGGCAGGAGGTGGGATTGGTGTGTGGATGTCACTTGGCTGGAGTCAGCCAAGCACCTCCAGCTGCCAGAGTCAGGGAGGGGTGGGCCTTGGGGCACCCCCAGCACCGAAATCTTACAGACAGTCACCACATCTATGTCAGAGGCTGTGGCAGAGCTCTGTGCTTTGCCACGGCTTTGCTCCCTGCCATGGTGTGTGCCACGCCAGGGGCCATGGTAACCACCAAGAGCTACATGAGCAATCCAAGTCTAAGATAATTGCTAAGATAAATGTTGCCATTCGTTAGCTCGCTTGAAAAACACGCTCAGAGTCACTATGGCAGTTCCCTGCAGCACTTTTTACCAGACCTTGAGGCACCGATGCCTTGAATCCCGCAGCCACAGCGTCCCGGGCCCACAAAGACAGGCAGCACCCTAGGAGTGGGCACCAGGAGCCAAGCACTGCTCCTCTGCCCACGGGGAGCTGGGGAAACACCAGCCAGGAGGGGTAGAAAGACAGTCAAAAAAGACGAAGTTTGTGTTTTTAAATGAACTGCAAAATTTATTACAGTGGTTTGCTCCTGACAAGGAAGTTGGTAACCTTCTGCCTGGGAAGGAAAGGGGAGTAGTGGGGAAGGGGAGGGAAGAGAGGGAGAAAAGGATGTGAGAGACAGAGAGAGAGACACTTAAGGACACTTTTCATTTTCTGAAAATAAAACATCTTTACCTCCCAAACCATTTTCTCCAGTTCTTTAAGTTCACAAAAAGAAGAAGGTGAAACCAAACCACAGACTTCAGGAGGAAAATGCACAAAGGTGTTAAAGCAGAGACAAACATACTCTTCTGCATCTAACAAGCTTCACAAACCACGCGGCTCCAGGCGCAGCCTCTGTGGCTCCTCAAGGCACCGGCTCTGCAGAGCCACGGCGGGTGACGGCCCCTGGGACAGGGAGACCCCCCGCCCTGGGGACAGGGAGACCCCCCGCCCTGGGGACAGGGAGACCCCCCGCCCTGGGGAGCAAACCTGGCCAGCCCCTGCCGTGCGGGAGGAGCCCACGGAGCCAGGGTCGGGCCGGGGCAGGGGCTGCCTGGTGGGGCAGAGGAGAGGAGAGGAGAGGAGAGCATGGCTGAGATGGAGAGAAAGCAGCAGTCAGAGTCCAGCATGTCCCAGTTCGGGGGGCTGCAGCCCCCAGTGCTCCCAGTCCTGTCCCATGATGGGAGAGGAACAGAGAGCTCTTTGCCTGTGGCTTCGCCACAGCATTTGCTGTCCCCTGGGGACACGGCAGACCACAGGAGGGGGTGTGGGGGCCCAACACGAAGTGCAGGAAAATCCTTATTCCTCCCTGCCCATGTACTTGGGCCAGTAAATGCAGGGAGGGGGCTGCAGAGCTCGCCAAGCTTCCCCAGGCTCCTGGGCACGTGCCTGCACCTCCCTCCTGCCCGGCTGCTCTGCCACCGTCAGCTGGGGCAGGACAGAGCTGTGCTGCCCGTGAGCTGTGGGCTCTGGGCACTGCGGCTGCCACGGCCTGCAAAGCCACAACTGCTGCCTCCAGCACCAGCAGGCACTGGGAAAACGAACCTCAGCTGAGGACTCAGCGCTGCCCACCCCCTGCCTGCCCTCGCTTTGCTGGGGCAGTGGTGGGACACAGCATGTGCACCTTGGGGTCACAGGACTGAATAGGGCCAACCCCTCCAGCCCAGCCCCAGTGCTCTGTGTGGCTCCTCCGTGTGCTCCCCCAGTGCCTGGAGACGCCCCAACCACTACAAAACCACAGCCTGGAGGGGGTTCACCTCACCTCTCCCCTGCCCTGTGCACAACGGGCCCTGAGACATGGGGCAGGGCTGGGAAGGTGAAGAAACAGCTGGTAGGGATAGGAGAGGAGCAGAAATAGGAGAAAAGCCGGGACAGGCTTTACCCTTCCTTGGTGCTGCTGAGCCAGGTCTGTAAGTGGCAGGCTCAGGCACCAGGCGTGCAGTGGAGCTGGGGCAGCGCGGCCAATGGGGCAGCTCAGCAGCCGAGCCCATGGCCCTGCAGCCTCAACCATCCTTGCTGTGTGTTAAACCACCTGGGACGTTTCCAATAGCAGAGGTTAAATAGCATCACTGAGGAAGGCAGGGTGGAAGGCAGCCAGCCCCGGGCACCAGTCCTGCCCCTGCTGCGCCAGCGGTGGCACTGGGGCTGCGCCGGGTCGTGCTGGCGGCCACGCTCAAGTCCGCTTGGCATGGAGCATCTCGATGAGGAGGTTGTTGCAGGGCACCTCCCCGCTCAGGTGCTTGTGGTACAGGTACTCCTCTGCCTGCATGCTCAGCGCCCGGACCTCCGCCAGCCACAGCAGCAGCTGGCGGAACTTGTCCGTGGAGTGGGGGTAGTGGCACACCGTGTACTCCAGCAGCGCCGCGTTGGCCTTCTCCTGGGCGTCCTTAGCCAGCGTGTGGTTCTCCAGGTACTTCACATCTGCAAGGAGGAGGAGGAGGATGAAATGGTGCCAAGCTCATGTGTCTGCCCCACCCACACCGTGCTGTGCTGGGGTGAGCCAGGAGGGACCCATGCTCCTGGGTAATGCTCCTCATGCAGGAAAACAGTGCAGGAGGAGTCTCGTGCCCCATCCCTGTCCCACCGTGGACTCCCTGTCCCTGCTCTGCCTCCCAAGTCAGTCTCCCCTGATGCTGAAGACAGATTCCAAACCCCCTGGCAGCAAGACTGGTGTCCCCCTGCCCTCACTGCCCAGGAAGAGGCAAAGCCAGAAGGTGCTGCCAGCTGTGTTTGCACACTGGGAGCCGCTGCCATCAGCCCCCTTTAATTCCTGAAGGTCAAGGAAGCGGCTGAATTAATTCCCCGATAAACCTGGTCTTTCCAATGTGGCAACCAGGCTCACCAGCCTAGAAACCCTAATCCTCCATGCCTCACCAGGGCTGCAGCAGCTTCCCATAATCCCACTGCCAGCTCTGCTGCCAGCAGGGTGGGAAGCAGCACAGCAGGCAGTGGCACCAAGATGCAGGCAGGGTCTGGCAGCAAGAGGCTGCTGCAGACCTGAAGGCAGAGCTGCAAGAGCTGGGGCAGGCACAGCCCCAGGGAAGGGGTGGTCTCCTGTGACTGCGGGGACAACCTGTGCTTGTGGGTTGGGAGTTCTCCAGGATTTAGGATGGCCTGAGCTGGGGTTTGCTCTCCAAGGGTGCTGCCTCAGCATTCAGGTTGCCGGGAGTGCTCCATGGTGAAGTGTTGACTTCCAACCAGCACACACGTTCCACTGGCCCTGCACAAGGATTTTGGTGGCTTTGGGGAACCAGTGCCGTGCGTTGCCCCATCACCACCTACAGCTATACACAGCAAAGTACCAGACCTGCCCGACAGTGACCTTGCTGCCAACCCTGGCCCCGAGCCCAGCTGGGGCAAGAAGATTTAGTGGATTTGCTGTGCAGCACGAGGAGCCCGGCAGTGCTGCCTTGGTCACAGCCCCGTGGCCCACAGCCGCTGATGCACGGCCACATTCAGGGAAACAGGGCATCATGGGCATGGGTTCTGGCCAAGGCAGCTGAGAGTTTGGGGGTTATTTCTGGTTTTCATCCCAAAAAGGTGGGGAGCCAAACGTGGCTGTAACCCAGAGGGCTGAGCAACATGTGGGAGGGCAGACTGCAGTGCTGGTGACGGAGCTGTCTGAGCGGGAGGGAGCAGATGGGACCCCCACGCCACTGGGTGGGGGTGTCTCTGGTCCCCCCCACTACCTGGCCCCGCAGGGCTCCCTCGAAGGGACCACGGCACCCAAGGCTGCTGCAGCCCAGCAAAGCCAGGAGCCCCCAAGGGGCAGGGGCTGGGGAGCAGAGGTGCAGCTGGGGGGAGTGCAGAGCCCCCAGGGAGCAGAGGCAGAGCCAGGGGGGGCTGTGAGCCCCCAGGGAGCCCCAGGCTCCGGCCATGTCCACGGCCAGGACAGGCACTGTGGGTGCAGGCACAAAGGGCACAGGTTGTGCCAGGATGCACTTTATCAGATCACCCTTCCCTTTTCACTGGGCGGCACATTTGCTCCTATTGTCTCCTCCTATCCGGGTTCTTGTTACGAAATCTCTTTATCTGCATAAGGTTATTGTGCATGTCATTAAAAAAAAAAGAAGTTATATTGATAAATGTCAAATCTATCCCCTGAGTTGGCTCAACAATAGCTAGTTCTACTCGATGAACTCACCTGGTTCTCTGAAAGACCCTATTCACTGTTTAATTGAATATTTGAATAATCTTTTCATTCCTGCAAGGAATAAAGAATGTTGTCCAAATAACATTGACTCACTTCATTTAGAGACACTGCAGCAGTTGCAAAGACTGTCCTGTGACAAAGCCTCCCATCACACATACAGATATGCCTGGGATTATTTCTATGCCCTCAAGTGTTCTTCCTATTCACAGCTCCTTTTGTTTGGGAGAAGCTGCTGATAAATTGCAAACGCTTAAGGGAATGTGGGCTATAAAAGCCTCTCTTCCTCCCCTCCCCAAGAGTAGCTGCTTCATGAATGTAAGTCATGAAATCGAATGATAGGTCAATCCATTAAGGCTCTATTAAGCCCTTCTGTAGAACAAAGCTAACCTGTGCCGTCCTCATAAATATTGCTATTTTGAGAAGCCCTAATTTTAATTAAATCTCTTTACCTGCTCAGGAGAGAAATCTATTTAGAACTCAAATGGCAGCTCTTGTGAGCAGGGCTTGGCTTTGACTGCGCTGTGGCAGAGTGGTAAATGTGGAAATTCTCTTGTTAAAGGCAATTACATCCTGCACATAATACACAGTCCCGTCCTCTACAGCTGAGCCTGCGAAGGGCAAATTACTCCAAGTGAGCTCTGCAATATGGAGAGAAAAAGTTGCATTTGGGGCAAAATGATGTATGGGAAAACACAGCTATTGGATTCCATGCCCTCCCTGAAAGCCACTGCTCCAGGGAAGCCATCGGGGTGGACGCTGTTCCTGCTCGCTGTCCCGTGCCAAGGGGGTGAGAGGGACACAGGCAGCACGGTGGGGACACAGCTCTGCTGGTGCTGAACCTTCAGGGCAGTGGCCAAGGAAGGTCCCGGCTCGGGGTACGAGCCCCCCCAGCTCCTTCATTTCCCAGCCCGGGCACTGTTTGTCCCCCACCTTATCACTGTTCGAGCACTGAATTATCGCATCTTGTTTCTCTGGATTTCAAAACAGCTCCAGAGGAAAGGAAAGCTGAGGGAGGAGATGCCGCAGGTGCAGAACGGGATGGCAGCGTGGCTCCCGCCCCTGGTCCCTAGATAGGACCTCATGGATGGAGAAGTGCAAGCACAGACTAAGGCACTGGGGCAGGGATGGGCTGGGATAGGAACAAGAACAGAGATGGAAAACAGGTCTGCCACAAGCTGGGCTCACCATCCCGGCACCAGCACTCGGACGCTGCAGGGACCCCAGCTTCCCTGGGGAAATGCCAGTTCCTGTCCCATCCGGTGGGTGCAGGTATCAGCCACTGAGCAGGTGTGGGAAGGGAGGCAGCTGCAGTGGCAGGGCCGTGAGCCAGGACTGTGGCAGCCACAGGAGCCCCTCACCGGCCTCATGCCGGGACAGGAGATCTGCCACCGAGGGGAAGGTGCCAGCACCTGTAATGATGGCAGCTGGGCACCCTTGGGGTCCCTGTGGGGCTCAGCACCACCCACAGCTGCACTGCCCTGCCAAAGGCTGAGATCCCTCCCATGGGACTACCCTGGGCACCCCTGCCTCAGGGAGAAGCCTGCAGGGAATGGAGGCACATCCCTGGCTGCAGTGTATGTGGAGATGCTCCCTGCAGTGTGGGCAGGATGGCCAGGGTGGGAGGGGGGTGGGAGTGGGGCCAGAGTGTGGCAGGAGCAGCGTTGGAGCAGGGCAGGATCAGAGCTGAGCCGCTGTGCCACCCCAGGGAGGTTTCAGGCTCTGCCAACAGCGCCTGCAGCTCGGTGTTATTTAGTCTGGGTGAGGTGGGAGTGTGTGAACCCACTGCCTGGGCCCGGCCACAGGCTCCAGGCTGAGCCTAATCAGGAGCACACGAGCCCCGTCCCAGTGCGGCGCTCGGGCCCTGTGACGCAAATCCCGGGAGATACGGCGGGCCCGGCCCGCTGCCGCCGCTGTCAACACAACTGTTTTGCCGCAGCCATATCAGCGGTTGTGTCCCTGCCTGGCCTGATGGGCAAGTGACCAAAACAGGCCCCACTTGGCCAACAGGATGGCAGTGTCCCCTGCAGCTGGAGCAGAGCCCAGCCTGTGGCAGGAGACATTTCGGATCCGAGGGGGAAAAACAGGTCCCAGCCGTGGCTCCTGGCGCCTCATTAAAAGCCCCTTCATCACACAGCCAGACCCTGGGCTGTGTGTGCTCCCTCCTGCTCTGCTCCCACCCCCCAGGACCCTGCCCCCAGCATGGCCATCCCCCCTGAGAGTGGCTGCCCCTCGTCCCAGTGCCCCGCAGCAGTGCTCACCAAGGCTGAAGAGGATGAGGAACTTGAGGCAGACGAATTCATGCCGGTCCACCTGGAGCGAGTGCAAGTGCAGGACGAGCTCCTGCGCCCGCAGCACCAGCGTGTTGAGGATGGAGCCGGCCTGGGCTGAGATGGTCGACATGTCCACCTGCGGGGATTGGGACGGTGTCAGCTTTGGCAGCCCCAGTCCCCCATAACCTGCTGCAGGAAGCCCCACACAGAGCAAGAGCTGGGAACCAACTGGGAACTGGCCCTGAGTGCCCACTGAGAATGAGGGGTGTCAAAGAAAAGGCCAATGGGTGAAACGGGAACCTCATTTCAAACAGGCAGGCCCTTCATGGGGTGCTGACATTGTAGGCACCCCATTTCCAAAAGCCACCCCTAGGGAAGGAGGGGGCCCCTCTTCACATCCTACCTCTGAGAGTACGGGTAGGGCTGGTGATCTTTCCATACAAAATATTTTTTTCCAGAACCGGGAGCTGCGTGGTGGGATGGGATGGGATGGGATGGGATGGGACGGGACAGGACGGGATGGGATGGGACCTTCTGCACAAGCAGACCCATAGCGTAGCAAACCAACCCACGTACCCTATGCCTGGTTGGCCACACTGGGCCAGAAGTGAGAAAAAAGTCGCCCCGTGCCCGCAGCCAGCCCCCACCCCTGCAGAGCACAGTCCCTGGGCCATTGCTCACCTCCTGGCCGGTGACCAGCAGCACACTGTGCTCCTTGCCGTGCTGCAGCTGCCGGTAGACGTGGTCAAACACCAGCAGCTCACTCCAGCAGTTCTGCAGCAGCTTCATCTGGTCACCCACCTGAAAGGGAGCGGGAGCAGAATGGCTGAGACTCACCACACTGCACTGCACAGCACCCACCCTGCACCTGGCACACATTCCATGGCAGGGGGGCCCCTTGGATGAGCAGGGAGAGCTGGAGCTGCATCCCAGAAAGGGGGACCCTGAGCTGGAGGGGAGGAGAGGGGCAGGTGGTTGTGCAGAGCTGGCTTCAAAGCAGCTCAGTGTGTTTCAGTGGCACTTGCTGGCTCTTATCAGCACTGGTTTTCCCCCACCAGGCACAACCTCCCCGAATTGCACACAAATTTTAACAAAATGACTGCAGGAGGGGTGTGCAGCGGCTGCACAAAGGGCCTGTGTGTCCAGGCAGTCCCTCTGGATACTTTTAAACGAAAGCAGACAGTGCCCATGCTCACCTCCCCGCGGGGATGGCGGCTCTGGGGGGGCAGCAGTGCCGTGGGGGAGCGGGGGCATCGCTGTGCCCTGCAGCTGCCAGCCCAGCCCCTGCCCACGCACCAACACACGTGGTCACGTGCACACTGACACTCGTGCTGTGTGTACCTGCAGGCACAGGCCCAAAGGAACACCTGAGGCTGCCCCTGCGAGGAGCTCGAGCCAGGACACAAGCAGTAAGGGTCCCCAGAGGTCCTGCAGGGTGTCAGGGACTGCAGGCAGCACCACTGACTGGCAGGACAAGCTGCCAGAGCCAACGGCTGCATATGGCAGAACTAAGAGCTCTGCCAGGTCCCTGTACCCAGAGTTGTGTCAGAACATGGGGCACACTCCTGTCCCGGCACGGGGAGCTCAGCTGCCTTCCCACCACCCTGCTGAAAACCACCATGAGTCACCAGCTTCATCCCCTCAGCACTGCTCTTCTCCAGACCCCAACTCCTTTCCACAGGGAACTGAACTCCTGTCCTGCCTGGACCCCCCCTCTCCTGCAGGGCTGGTGTAGGGAAAGGGCTGGGATTAAGGTACTACCTCCCTGCGGAGCAAATCCAGTGCCAGCAGCTGAGCTCTGCAGGGCCATTGTGCTCCCCCTTTAATAGAGGGAAGACAGATGCAGCATCACAGGGCTGGATAATGCCCTCGTTTTGCTGAAGAGGCTGCAATAAACCGGCACTGGGAGATTGCAAAAGGAATAGAAGCCAGATGAGAAAGAGCTTTATGGTCTCAGAGCCTCAGAGCCGGCGCTCCCCGCGAGCCGCCGGGATTTGTCTCTCAAGTGCAGTGGGTGGTCAGAGCGGGTCCTGCGGCAGCGCGGGGAGGGGATGGGGTGGGAAGGCAGCAAGGTGGGGCTGCAGCACCCACTCCTGCCCAGCACTGCAGGGAGGGCAGGGGGCACAGGGGGCTGCTGCCCCATCGCCCAGGCCAGCCAAGGAGCCGTGGTCTGTGGCCCAGCAGCTCAGGCTGTGAGGCTCCTGTTCAGCAGCTGAACAAAGGCCTGGGGAAAAGCTCATTCTGCACCAAAACAGAGCAGAGACTTTCTGCATCCGTGGTGACCTCTGCCCCAAGGCTCGTGGCCCTGGCAGGGCGCTGGGGTCCCGGTGCACAGCTCCCTGCCAGCCCAGCTGCACGCTCCCGCACCGTGCCGAGTGCCTCCGCTCCGGCTGAGCCGGGGCGTTGTTTTGGAAGCTCCTTCCTGTGCCTCATTCCTGAGCGAGATGAGCTCCAGAAGGGACAGACAGAAGGTTTCGCCTCGAGAAAAGTTCTAAAAAAATTTAGCTTTTCCAAAAGAAAGCACTTTGACAATTTTGAAATCTTTTCTTCCTTCAAAAATTGCTGATCGGCTCCTGCCAAACTCTGCGGGGGGGTTCTGCTCCCTCCCTGCAGCCCCTCAGCAGCACATGTCACCCTGTGTGGCTGCTGCATGGCTGCTCCCTTGCCAGCACACCCCGGTGTGCCGCGGTGCTCCCTGGGAGCGTCGCAGTGCACCAGAGCCACACGGCCGTGGCGTGGGGGGTGAGGTGGGTGGGGGCACGACAGGGTGGGCTGGGGGCTCAGTGTGCCAGTCAGGGCTGGGGGCCATAGAGAGGTCCCCAGCACCAAGCTGGGGGTCCCTGTGCCCCAGGCTGGGTGGCAGCAGGCAGGGCCCACAGCCCCGCTCTGGCACTGTGGCTCTGCTGCAGGGGGCTCTGGCTGGGGGTCACCTGGCTGTCCCCCGCCCTGGCCTGGCCTCCCGGAGCAGAGGGCTGCTAATGGAGGGGCACTCAGAGGCAATCAATCCTCGCGGTGAGGCGGCAGCACACACACACTCCCCGTTAAAAGTTAAGCAAAGGATCTTCCTCTTTTAATGTCAAGGCTTTTCCACGGAGTGCTTTATCGAGGGCCTAATGCAAGCTGTCTTTGAGAGGCAATTTTTACCTTTTTTTTAAAGCAAGCATTTATAACCCATTCACAAAACACGCAGCAAACGCACCCCCCACCTCATGCTGAGAGAGCAATCCCCTGTCACCGGGAATTCTGATGGGCTGTGACCTACAGAAAATCCAATTCCCTGTGGGAAAGGGTCTAGGATGGCGCCAGAGGGGAGAGAGGGTGTGCAGAGTCAGGGGTGATGCTGCCCAGGCAAGGGCTGCAGGATCTGCATGTGGGTGTAGTTTTAAACTCCTACCACCCTCCTTGTGGGTTCACAGGTGTGAGGTGAGGAAGCCCCTGGGAGTGTTGGGGCTCCCAAAACGTTCCCAGGCCATGTGGGGACAGTGCAGCCCCACTGTGCTCACTGCTCCCTGCACAGCCGGCTCAGGGCATCCCCCACCTTGGGTGCCACTGCTGCCCTCCAGCATCTCTGTTAGGAAGCAGAGTGACCACCAGCAGTTCTGCTTTGACAGGAAGCCCTGAGCAGGTCCCAGGACATTGATTCCCAGACACGGGCACAAGGAGTGCTCGGATGCCCCCGACCTGTCTCCTGCCCACAGATGCTCTCCAGGCCTCCACCCAGATCTCAGGTGCAGGATTTGTCCCACAACCCTCACACAGGTGCAGGACACACGTCAGTGCCCCGAGCCCCAGCAATTACTGGGTGTGAGCAGGACCCAACACCTCAGCTACCGAGAAGTGAGAAAGTGAATTAATGCCCACCAGCCACCTGCAATGGAAACCTCACACAAGCCCAAGGTGTTAATGGTGAATGCACGTCCCCATCCCCCTGCCCAGATACCACCACGATGGGCAGCTTAAAGCAAAAACCATCAAAACCAGTGCAGCAAGACCAGAATCTCGTCTCCCTGCTGGCTCCCATGCTGCTGTGGCCCAGGCTGCACGAGCACCATGGCTCTGCAGGCAGGGCTGTGCTGGCCAGGACACCACAGGAAGGGGAAGCGTCACTTTTCCCCCAGTGCATGGGATGCTAAACATTGCTGCAGCATCCATGACCAGAAGGAGATTTTAAATCTGCCAAAAACGGTCTGGCCATTGGCCAGGAGATGGGGTCAAGATGACCCACACATGCTAAAGGCAGAGAAGCAACTGACTGCAAATAGGCTTCGTGGTGGCTCTGAGATCTCTGACGAGGACAGAGGGAGAGCAGCCCAGCAGACAGACCCAGCGACCGCAGGGACCCCTTGGTCTGTGGGAACGGTGCTGCCCTCAGCATCCCCCCATCACTGGTGCTTGCCTGTGGGTGGGAGGGCAGTTTGCCCCAGCCCTGTGGCATGAAGGGGCCAAGGAGGGGGTCAGCATCATCCCACCACCCTGTGGCTGTGCCGTGCCCCTCTAGCAGCACAGGGACCCTCTGTACACCCAGCCCAGTCTGGCCTTCGGGCTGAAACCGTGGCAATTTGTTTAACATTCCTGGCTGCTCATCCCAATCTAAAGGTCACTGCAACCCTGTGTGCACAATATTGATATGTAGGTATGGCAGTGACACCTATATAAACCAGGCTGTGCAAGACATGTGCATAAACCACTCCAAAACCAGACACTGTGAGTGTACAAGAGCACATATATGTGTGCGTGCACATCTCTCTGTCTGTCTCTCTCCACATATATATATAAAAAAATTACATCTGAAAGGACAAAGTTGCCTGAGACTCACGACCCAACAAAATATATTTCACCCCCGGCCCATATTTTTCTTCCTGAAGAGATGCTGCAAATCTTCCCTCAGTCCTGACACATCTCATCTAGACTCAGTTAAAGTTCGTATTTATGGGCGTCAGCGCTGACCTCTTCCACCTCCGCCCGCGCGGCCTCGCGCCGCGGCTGCCTGGCCGGCCCTCGATAAACAAGCGGGCCCCCAAATCCCCCTCTGCCGCACAGCGTTATTAGTCTTGCCTCCGAAGGCCAGCGCAGTCCGTAATTCTCCTCCTGGTGACACGAGATGAGCGCCGCGACATCAGTCTCCCGGCGGATTGGCATGGGGACCCTCGTTTGTCAGTGGCAGACTGACAGAATTACTGGCCCTTAAATGAAACGATATATCTGGGAAGTTAAATCTGTTTTCAATCTGACTGCCCCGCGCCTGCGGGCGGACGTGGCGTGTGAGCCGATGTCAAGAGGCCATTTAGCCCATGGCCCCCCTCCTCCCCTGGGCGCAGCGGCGGAGCCAAGGGGCCTCTCCCCAACATCTCCCAGCCCAGCCACCCCCTCAGGAGGAGAGGGCAAAGCACCCAGTCTGCCCTTCACCAGACTGCTGGGCCAGGAATGAGAATGGGAACAAGACTGGCCAGCTCCAGGGAAACCTGCTCCCACTCTCCTTGGGCAGGGACCAAAGGCTCATCCTGGCCAGGCATGAGCCAGCAGGTCCCCATGTCCCTGAGAGTTTTCTCCTTCCTCTCCAGGCCCTCTCAGAGGCCCTGGATTGAAGCCAGCTATCTATCTGCAGACAGCCCTGTGGAAGCACATGAGTGCTGGGAGGGTTCAGGCAGGGCATGGCATGATGGGGTCATCAGCCTGCACCCCCCTTCTCACCTGCCTGCACCCCCTGTGTGTGATGTGAGCCCTGCACGATGCCTGGAGCAATATCCCAGCACAGTGCCCTTCCAGCCTGCATCCCTGCACTGGCCTCGGCCAACAGCCCATCCCTGCTGGGGTTGGGCACCCTCACTTTCACACAGACCTTCCCAGGGGATGGAGAGGGCTGCTGGCATCCCTGCTCCGAGGAGCCCTGAGCACTCAGCAGGGACTGCCTGCAGCAGTGGCCATCGATCTCAGAGATTGCCATGTCCCTCTGTGCTGGCTTTAGGGCACAGCCAGGGTTTACCCTGCATTGGCAGGAGTTTGTTTACTGCCCCAGCAGCCGTTTGCCCATGTGCCTGCAGGAGCAGGGACTCGAGATCTCAAACCTACTCCTTCCCACCGGCTGCTCTCTCCAGGGAGAAGCCACCACCCTGCACCAGGGAGTTTGCACCGTGCTGGGGGGGCAGAGGGCAGCCCCAGCACCATCCTGGGGGGCCTGGGCACCTCCACTCTGTGCTGGGGTTTGGACCTGCCCCGTTGTGCTGCAGAGTCAGCACAGGGAAGGGAGCCAAGGACGGCGACACCGCGTTCCCCCGCTGGAGCCACAGTGGGACGAGGTGTCCTGGAGTCCCTGGCCCTGCAAAGTGCTGGGAATGCACTCCACAATCACCATGTGGATGAAGGCAAAATGCACGAGCCCCTGAGATGGCAGAGACGGATGCGGATCCCAGCTGAGCTCCCATCCTTGATCACTGAACCCCATGTCCTGGGCATGGCAGGGGACATGACCCGCTCCTGGCAGGACACAGCTGCCCCTGCCCAGGTGAGACCTCTGGCACTGCCATCCCCCCCAGAGCCCAACGGTGGGAGGAGCACCCACCAACAAGGATTCACACAGAAACAGCCTATTTTGGTGGCACAATCAGGCTAACAATGGAGTTACAAGGCTACACAGCAATACAGCCGGGAACTGAATTTACACTGTTTACAATATCTCCTGGAAAACAACAACCACCCTGTTCCCAAAATCCAGGCTGGACACTGATATGATTGAAATGAGCCCGACCCACCCCCACAATGCCGTTTCCTGACACTGTTCTGGCAGCTGGGGACTATTTTGAGCTGTGAGGCTTGGCCACACTCAGCCCCGTGGCGCCCCTGGCACCATGGCACAGGGAAGAGCCTGGTCCTGTCCCACAGCACCATCCCCACAGCCCCACAAGAAGAAGGTGATTTTGGCCAGAGTCAGGCAGCAGAGCCTCACGCTGAAAGCACTAGAAGGCACCCATGTCTCTCAGATGCCTCGGGACGTGGCTCTCTGGGTTTTGGCCACGACACAAATTTTCTTTCCCATTTTTGCACCAGTTTGGGAACTTGGGTCAGTGCAGGGCATGAATGGAAAATGTCTGAAAGCCTGGCAAGGTGTGCAGGATGGCAGAGGCTGCCCCAGCCCTGCTAGGCTGGGTCCAGTAAATGTTCAGGGGCATTTGCTAAGTGGGTGTCCCGGCAGGATGGGGCTCAGCTGCACGTCCCCCAGCCGAGCACACTCGTGGGCTGCCGGCAGCAGACATGGTTCTGGAGTGGGGTCGGTGGTGTCCCCGCCCCAGCCAGCCCTGCCCCGGCTGCCTGGCACTAATAGGACCCACCTGACCACATCGATTTTCCTCCTAAAGGCAGAGGAGAGAATTGTCTCAACTATAATTCCTCAACGTTACATTTTTCAATTATATCTTGAGCTTGACACCGCAGTCACTCTGCCGGCGATTGCCTCCACACCTGCCCCTGCCGTGATGAATCTGAAATCATTAGCCCCACACGACAGTGGGAATCGCTCCGGCACCGCAGCTGGGCCCCAGTGTCTCCAGCCCTGCCGTGCAGGGAGCTGGGAGTGGGACGGGGATGTGCCAGCAGATCTGCTGTGACAGCACCAGGCTTGTGCCCACGAGTGTCACCCTGCCCTCGCAGCATCTCCGCCTCAGTCCTGCCCACAGCAGCACCCCATCCTCACGGCATGGCAGCCTCAGTCCTGCCTGCCCCCCATCGCCCGCCCAGAGCAGCATCCCTCCCCGCTGCCGGGCTCCTACCTCCAGCTCCTTGAAGAAGATGCAGCTCCGTGCCCACTCCACGATGGAGAAGAGGGTCTGGTCAGCCATCTTGCACATGAGGCCGAAGGTGCTGAGCTTCTCGTGCCGGCCCTTGCCCTGCTCTTGCTGCAGGCAGGCCAGTATCCGTGCCTTCACCTGGGCCTCGTCAGGCTCCAGCTGCAGCAGCTTCAGGATGACCTCGGGGATGTCGGGGGGAGAGCTGCTGGGGTAGGTCTCTGGGTACACGTAGGCGGGCACGGACTCGTGCACGTTTGTGTAGTGGTCGGGGTACTCAGACTTGATGGTGCGGTTGGGGAAGGAGGGGTAGTGGTATCCGGGGAGCGGCGCGTGGCCAGGCACAGTCACTCCCAGGGAGGGCGTCCCGTAGGGGCTGCGCTCGTAGTCGACGGGCGTCAGGGCAGCGGGGTTGGGCGGCAGCGTCTTGGACATGGCGTGGATGCTGTGGATGGTGGAGGACAGACTGTAGTCGCTCTGCACCGGGGACATGATCTGAGGCACCGTCTCCAGCTTGAAGCCATTGGCACGGATCAGAGCTTTCTTCTGCTGCTTTAAGGCACGGTCCCGCTTGTACATGGGGCCAAACTTGTTCCTCCCTCCGCGCATCCGGTCTGCACGGACAGCTGGGGACAGAGAGAGGGCAGAGGCTGCAGAGAATCCTCACAGAGGAAGACCAGGTCTTCCACACGGCACAGAGAAAAAGGGGGGTTGGGGACACACACGGCTTGATGGTGAAAAGGGTTTGTGGGGCACCAGGAAGACCTTCCCACAAAGTGGACAGCAGGTTGTGCCACTCAGCCCAGCTGATGTTACTCTCAGAGCCTCTGGGAATTGCAGAAAAGGAAAAGACATTTGGCTTTAACTATAAAACAAGGTGGGGGATAAAGCGGATTCCATCCCCCATGAACTGAGAGGAGAGCCCTTGAAGCCTGAGCAGACGAGGGGGTTTGACGTCCACTTTCGTTTTAACAACTCCTGACGCTGGACCAGCCCTGAGATTTCCTTGTTTCTGCAGAGCCTGGGACCCCACAGCCCCCTCAGGACCCTGGTTCCCTGCATCCAGGCTGCATGTGCTGCTTTTCTGCAAATCTCTCCCTCTTTCTCGAACAGCATGGCCGGCAGGTCCCAGTGGGTGCACTTCACCCCGGCCTCGGGCAGGAGGCTGCCAGCCCTGCAGGTACAGCCTCACCGAGGGGCTGTGCTGGAGCATCCCGCTGGCACAGTCACTCCGAGGACCCATCGCAGTGTCCTGGCTGCAGCAAAGCAGATGTTCCCCTTGAACACCGAAAGAAACCCACGAATATGTCAACAATCAAGGGAGCAGGTGCTTCTCTGCAGCAGGAGCCTGTCCCTCTGCACTGCCTTGCTGTGCTCCCAGGGGCTGCTGCCCTGACATACCCCTTGGAAGAGCCTCAGGCCGCTGGAAGCCGGGAGCTGGGAGCTGGACGGCAGCGCAGAGGGACGGAGTGAGCCAGCGAGAGCAGCTCGCAGGCTGAGCATCAAAGGCAAAATACCCTCCGCTAGTTCATGTTCCTGCTGACAGCCAGCGGGTCTCGCTTTGTGTCTCATCTGTTACCTCTGCCTCTCTTTCGCCTACTTATCCTGGGGCGCACAGCCAGCCCCCCCGGAGAGCCCAAGCACCTCCCCAGTGCTCCCCAGGCAGGCTGGAAAGGCAGTCGGGAGCAGCAGCATTTCCAGGATGAGCAGGAATGTGCTCCCAGGAGAGCCGCCCTGGCTTCCTCCCTCATTCTTTATTCATGAAAACAGCATCTCGCTGGGAGCGGGCAGCCAGCGGCAGCCTCTGAAGCGAGGGGTGCTGTGGCCCCCGCCCCTGAGACCTCCCCCTACACCTCTGGGCAGCAGAGAGCTGCCCCGGGGCAGTTCCTGACTTGGGGGCACGAGGGAGGTGCCGCAGCCAGCACTGTGCATACCCAAGCCGGGGTGTCCTGTGGGCAGGCACGGCTGGCAGCCTGAGCTGGCACAGGCAGGCCTGGCAGCCCCAGCCACACATCCCAGAGCCAGAGCACACCGAAAGCCCAAATCTCACACCCACTCAAAGTGATGTGTTTCCACCGCTGCTTGAGGTCGGGCCCAGCAATGCCCAGGAATTGTATCCCAAAGGGACTCCCATGGCTCTGGGCAAGGGTGCACAGGCAGAGACCCCCCTGGTGCTGCCTGCACCCCCCCACAGCACAAGGTGCTCACAGTCCAGTCTCACAAACCCTCTGCAGGCAGCCGCATACACCTCCTCCCCTCTCCCAGCAAGAACACAAAGGGAGAAGAGGCCTTTTAATTCCCTTCTGCTCTGCTTTTCCTGCCATTTGTGCCACACTCGGGATCAAGAACAACTTGCCATTTGCTGTGTCCCAGTTGGCAGCTAGGAAGGAAATGATGTGCCCCGACCTCCAGGGCAAGAGGGCCCAAGTGGAGCCACCCAGGAAGAGTCTTCACCCCCAGCACCCCCCAAAACCCTCTCCAGGTGACCCCCAAGCCACACACCCACATGGCAGCAGGAGGGGTCTTCAGCACCCCGCAGGCCTCACTTCCCACTGCCACTGCCTCGCCTGCCCTCACCCCCATGCAGCCCTCAGCTAGGGCAGGCTGCTGGCCAGGCTCTGCCTCCCCTTGTCCAGGCAGGGGCATGGAGGGTGCCCAGGCTGGTGCCCGTGGGCTGAGCAGGGCTGTGGGCAGCCTTGGGCCAGGGCTGTGCTGCTCCCGGGCTGGGCTTCCCTACGGCCTCCCTTCAGGCACTTTGAGGGGGGCCTGTGTCAACACTGCCCCCAAAATCGATCGCCTCGGGCTTGCTCTTGTTCTGTGGAGCTGGAGACTCACCTCCAATGCATCACCTCGGATGCCTTGCCCCAAAATACTAAGAGCTGAGGAGAAGCGATCCCTGTTTTTTACCACAAAAGAGATGGCTCCATAGAAATATCACCCTCCGCTGGGTGATCCCCCTGACTGCCCAGCTCAGCTAAGGGACCAACAGCAAGAAAAGAAACAAATAAAGGCTGTTTGAGACAGCCCTGGGACCGAAGGACCTCCACAGTGAGCAAGACAAAAACTGCTGGAAAGGGATAAAAAGCCATGCCTGTCTCCCTCGGGCACCCTGAGCGCTGCCCCTGCCCACTGTCCCAGGGCCCCCAGCCCCTGCTCAGCACCCAAATCCCCCTGAGACATCGATCAAAGCTGCCAGAGCATGCACGGAGTGATTTAGGTCACCAGTAACTCCAGCCCGGGGGAAGCCAGCCCACGCCCCGAGTTTGCTGGGGCTGATTTTGCAGCTCTATGTTGTGTCTTACTCCTGTGCCGCTGCTCGCAGGCTCCCATCCCGCTCCCGGAGCGAGCGGCCGCCCGGCGAGAACACGGAGGACTTTCCGATAAACCGCGCTGTGCCCCGCGCAGGGGGCCCGGCCAGCGAGGGGCTGAGCCCGGCCAGCGAGGGGCTGAGCCCGGCCAGCGAGGGACTGAGCCCGGGCAGTGAGAGACTGAGCCCGGCCAGCGAGAGACTGAGCCCGGCCAGCGAGGGGCTCAGTTCGGTTCCCCCCCGCTGCAAAACACAAACGATTTCAGGGGCGAAGAGGTGGGGGGGGGCGGCTGACTCTGGGGGGGGGGGCTCCTTCTGCCTCTGCGTTTGCTCTGCCATCCCGTGCGAACGACCTGTCCCCCAAATATATTTCGTTGCCGCTTGCTGAGCGTTGCAGAAGCCACAACACGCGACTCGTGGCTGTCGGGGCCCGACTCTGATGCCGGGATCGACTGCGCCGACAGGAGAGAGGTGGCGGCTGTGGGGCTGGAATTGCCCCCTCGAGGGTCAGAAATCCGTTATATTAAATGTCACCGAGAGGAAAAATATAATTCGTGGTGGGTCTGCGGCAGTTTTATTGCGAGCCCTATCATTTTTAACGTTTTCCTTAAGTCTCGGCTTCTGGAATTATGTGCTTAAGGAAAACAATAATTTATTTGCTATTTCTCAACCTTCCTGCCAGCAAAAAAAAAAATCCTGGAAAGTTGAAGCCGTAGCAGCCAAAACCCCGGGGAAAAAAAACCCAAACAAAACGAAACAAGGAAAAGCAGGAGGCGACGCGAAAAAACGAATTTTTTCTTAACTTCGAAAGGAAAAACGGAATCGAAGCGGCGACGGGAATGACCGGTCCGGGGAGGCGGCGGCAGCGGGGACAGCGCGACCAGTCCCGGGAACCGCACCGTCCCTCACAGCCCCTCACAACCCCTCGCAGTTCCCACACAGTCCCGGACAGTCCCCGACAGTCCCGCACGGTCCCCGCACAGCTCCTGGCCCCGCCGCCGCCCCCCGCCCCGCCGTGCCCGCCCGTCCCTACCTTCCAGGCGCATCCCCACGGTGAGGCACTTCTGGAAGCGGCAGTAGGGGCAGCGCTTGCGCTGAGTCTTGTCGATCTTGCAGCTCTGGCTCTCGGTGCAGGTGTAGTGCTTGTTGTTCTGCACCGTGCGCTTGAAGAAGCCCTGCGGCGGCGGACGGCGGCGTTGCGCGAGGCACCGGCACCGGCATCCCGGCGTCCCGGCGTCAGCGCCCCGTTCCCTCCACCCGCCTCCGACGGAGGGTCCCGCCGCCCCCGCCGCTGTCGGGGCTCCCGTCGCTGCTCCTCTCCCGCCGCCGGGCGCGAATCCGCCGCTAACGAAAACGGGCGAGAGCAGCCCCGCGGCCGGTCCCGCTGCCCCGGCCCCTGCAGAGCCACGTCCCCGCTCCCTACAGAGCCCCTGCCCCCTTTCCCCCGCGCAGCGCTTCCCGCACAGCCCCGGCCCCGCTTCCCCGGCCCCGCATTCTCGGCCCCGCACAGCCCCAGCTCCGCACAGCCCCAGCCGCGTTTCCCCGGCCCCGCACAGCCTCGGCCCCGCAGCCCCGGCCCCGGAGCCCCGGCCCCGCACGCCCCGGCCGATCCTACCTTGCAGCTCTCGCAGGTGAGCAGCCCGTAGTGGTACCCGGAGACCTTGTCCCCGCAGACCGGACAGAGCTCGTCCAGGTCCTCATCATAGGAATAGTCCATCCCCTCCAGCGGCCCTGCTGCGGGACGAGCCGCGGTCAGAGGGACGGGACGGGACGGGACGGGGAAGGGGACGGGCGGCGGCCCCAGCCCCGGCTCTGGGTGAGGAGCAGGAGCGGGCGCAGCGGAGACCGAGCTGCAGGTGCGGGAGCCGGAGCTCTTTATAGCGCCTGGAAGAGCATCTCCATGTTGGTGCGGGCTCACGGCCAGCCCCCCGGGGCTGGGGAACCTCCTCTGGGAGAGCGGGCGGCTCGCGGCGGCGGGGACGGGGCGGGGGCGGAGGGACCCGCCGGCCCGGGGACCGGGGACGCGGCGGCCGGCCTGGGGAGCAGCTCGGCCAGGCCTCGGCAGCACCGGGGATCCCCCCAGGGACGGGCAGGGGCCACCGTTCTGCGAGAAGGGGCACAAGACCCTCCTTGCTCCCCTGCATCATCTGTGGGGAACAACAAGCCCCCCAGCCTCCCCGGATATCCGGCCTGAGAGTGGCACAATCCACTGGGAACCAGGAGTCCTGGGGCTGGAGCACAATTAACCGTGTCTGAGCATGAGCCTGCTCTGCTCGGTGCACATCCCTGGACCCCTGGCTTTGTCAGAACTCCCCGTTACCCTACACCAGCCGGCCCTGCCAGCCCAGGGAGAGCTGCGTGGGGAGCACCAGGATGTGCAGCAGCTCCTGACACCTCCTCTGGGGCCACTATTAAGGAGATGACAGTTCAGACCTAGCACCAGCCACCCCACCTGGAGCACCCACTGCTAACAGCGTCCTGGTCTGCCTGTCAGACAGCAGGGATCAATTCAATGCTTAGGGATTCTTAATGAAATGTTCCATGACGGCTGCAGAGCAGCACAGGAGCACCCTGGCTATGGGCATGTCCTGTTTATCAGGACGCTCCCAGGCCACACACCACAGCCCAGGCACTTCACCATAGGGAGCTCGAGGCATGGAGCTGAGCTCCCACAGGAGCCTGCTGCCAGCACAGCCCTTGGGCAGTGGCACAGGAGGGCACGAGGCTGTGGGTGTCTGGAGCTCTGGATGACCGAGGGCTGTGCTGCCGGCAGTGCCCTGCAAAGGGGAGCCATGGCTCATGGCCCCACATGGCTGATCCCGCACAGCTGATCCCACATGGCTCGTCCTGCAGGACTCATCCCACTCATCTCATCCTGCCTGGCTCATCCCCCCCGCTTGCCCCACACATCAGCTGCCGCCTGCGGGTGCGGCGTGTAGGAAGCAGCACTGGCAGGGAGAGCGGCAAACAGGAAACGGGCTCGGCGCAGCATCGCTCCAGAGCCCTCAGGACTGGAGCCTGGGCTAAGAATAGGAGCAGAGCAGCCCACGGTGCGGGTCGGCAGCCATACGGCCGGGAATGAGCACTGCCACCACCAGCAGAGCCCCTTGGCCATGGCCCCCACACTCACCATGAGCTCCCAGGGGAGCTGCTGGGCAGCCATGGAGCAGGGCCTGCCATCCGGGAAGACAAACCCAGGAGGGGCTGTGGGTTGGGAGAAGAACTGAGCAAACACTGCGAGGAACAAAAGCAAAAGCAACTCAGAGCCGAAGGCTCTGATCCCTGCCAGTGTGGGCTGGAGGGGGATGTGGGCTCAGCCAGCATCGAGAGTTGAGGGGTCCCGGACACCTCCCACGCTTGCTCCAGGGTGTGGGGGCTGCCTGTGCTCCCATGGGCAACACCCAATCCTTGGGTGACCAGAGCCCCCAGCACCGCTGGCTGGCCTCCCCTCAGCAGCCGGATCTGTCATTTCTGGGCAGCAGTGTGGCTGAGGGGCCAAGGCGATGGTGAGGCCTCGCCCTGCTGCCCGTGGTCTGCAGAGCCGCCATCCCCACACCCGCTGGCGGGGAAGGGGCGGGAAGCGGAGGCCCACACTCGGCTCTCGCTTCCTCACCAAGCCCTACCGTGTCCCCAGCTCTGGCCTTGGCTGCCACCGTGACAGGGAATGGCGGCAGTGGCTGGGAGAAGGGCGGGATGGGCGACCGTGGTTCCCCCCACGGACTCGTACTCACCGTGAGGCGGCTGCACGGCTGCTGCGTGTGGGGCCGGCGGGCGGGAGAGCCTCGCTCGGCCACCGGCCAGGAGCTGCGACCCGAGGAGCCTCTGTGGGGTGTGGGCACCGCTGCCCTGTCCGCGGCAGGCTGGGGGATTTATGGGACCTGTGTCCGCCGGGAAGGTGTCGGGGCTCTGGCTGTGCACACACCGCCCCGAGCAGGACACCGGCCAATCTCCTCCCCATGGGGGCCAGGCTCAGACGGGATGGACCCACTTTGGTGCCTTATTGGCTTCTGTGGCCACGTGACCGTGCTGAAAAACATCATAATTAAGCTACAGAACGCTGCCCATAAACTAGCATTAGAAAGTGACAGCGAAGATAAGTGGGACCCCCACAGCAGATAACAGGGCCCAGGAGGGAGACCCTGCAGGGAGCAGGGGGCACTGGCGGGCGGCAGGGAGTGCACCAGCACCCACAGACACCCTAATTTACAGCCCAGAGTGGGAGGGAGGGGGACGAGGGCATGGGGCAAGACACCTCTGGGAGGAACGTGAGCCCACTTCACCCACCCGGGACTGGGACACAGCCCGGCCTCCTGGCCAAGGGAGGTCTCCTCTGCAGGGGAGAGTGGGAGGAGGCTCCTCCACACTCAGGGCCCACTCCTGGGTCCCCGGGGCTCACTGCGCCCATGGCCAGCAACTCTGCTTGTGCCAGAACAGCACTGGCAGAAAGGCAGCGTCCCTGGGCCTAGGCAGCCAAGCTCTGGCTGTGTTTGCCATATCCGATTCCCCACGTTCCTTCACTGGGCATGGTCCTACCCATGGGCACCGTGCCAGCTACAGGGCCTGGGTCCCAACCACCCCGTGAAACATGGGAATGGCAATGCTGGGGCAGGAGGCTGCATAAGAGACCCCCCTATCCCAGCAGAGCAGGGATCCGCCCCCACAGCCGGCCCTGCGCTCCAGCCGTCCATCACCACCGTGTCTTCCCACATGTTTGTGCAGTGTCCTCTCCCTGCTTTGTCCCAGTGACGACAGCCCCAGGAAGGAGTGGCTGCCGCGGCCTCGAGCCCCACACCAGCACAGCGAGGGCTGTGCCACAGCTCTGCTCTGGCCAGGTGGCTGCTGGTAACCTGGGCGGCACAGCAGGGCCCACAGTCCTGGGCTCAGGGGTCAGCAAAAGGCTGGTCCCCTCCCTCTATCAGCGCAGCCCTGACGTGGAGCAGCAGTGACGTGCCCTGCAGTGTACCCACGTCGAGTCGGGGGAGCAGAGAGCCCCTGGTGCCACGGGGAGAGGAGCAGGAGCATGGGCTGCGCAGCCCTGCTTGTTTTTTCCTTGCATTGCAGCTGAAGAGAGGAGAAAAACTAATGAAAACAGAGCTCTGGAAGAAGCGCCAGGCCCGGAGCGGCTTCCGCCCTGATCCCCAGCAATTATCAGCCACATGCCAGATGTTCCGACGCGATGCCAATGTCAGAGAAAATAAATCTGTGGCAGGTTCAAGGTCCCTGCCGGGCCGGCACGCAGCGGCTCACGGCTCAGCGGCCTGCGAGGCGGGACGGGGCTGTGGGGCGGCCGCAGCCGCTTCCTCCTGCCAGGCATTGTTCCCCCGGGAAGCCCCGGCCTCACACCGGCCACTTGCTATTTTTGCAGCAAGGTGCTTTCGGGGGTAAATACGTCCCTGCCGGCCTTGGGCACTTTCCTCTGCGCTGGCCCTGGCCAAGGCTGTGGCCCAGCTCCTGCAGTATGGCCACGGTCAGGGCCAGCACACGGGCCGCGGTGCAGCCCGGCGGGTCCCGGCTGGTGGCAGGAGGGTGGGTCTAGAAGGCTGAGCTGCAGCGGCCACACAGGCACTGGGTAGAGCCACCTCCGGGCAGCCTCAGGGGTCCCTGGGGACAGGGAGGAGGTGCAGATGGGTGACATTTTGGGGGTCATAGCACCCAGGAGGGACGGACGAGGTGGCTTGTGGCTTCCAGCCACACAGGATATGTTGGGGAGGGGAAGTTCAGGGCTGGGGATAGGCCTCAAAGTTGCTGCCCTGTCACAGTGTTGTCACATCCAAGGGAGCAGCACAGCCTCTGTCTTGTGCCACCGACAGGCCCAAGCACCGGCACATCTGTCACCAAAGCCCTGGCTGTTGGTTTGGTGACTTCGCTGCTCCACGTCCTCCCAGCATGGCCCCGGCACAGCTGGAGCTGTGGATCCACACCACCCGCTGCGGGCCACGGCATGCTTTGGCTCCTTGCTGGTGCGTAGCCTTGATGCTCAGCAAAGCATATCTCCTGCTCGGATTTTATCTCCATCCACTCAGTTTATCGGCGCAGGGCAGCCCTCCTGCCTGCGCCACGTTCCCGGAGCGTGCCTGCAGCAGGTGTGGCCAGCACTACTGTTTGCCAAACCCCGCTGCCTGCCCGCAGTCCCTGACTCCGGGGCCGTGCCGATAATTCGCGTGCGGTGAGGACGCGGCGATAGCGCTCCCGATGACATTACCTTGTCCCCGCATTCCTGCGGTGCCACACACCTGGCGCGGGGCGCGGGCGGCCCGGCACGTGGCGGCGGGTGCAGATGCTGCGCGGGCAGCGCTGGGAAGCGCTGGTGGTCTCCTCCCGAGGGGACTCATTGACATATCAGTCACATAGTTCTGCATAATTGGGACTTGGATGCAGCCTCTCTTTATGTTTCCTCTTGGCAGTTGCCAACAACATGAAGCACTCCTGGGTCAAAATGACAGCCTTTTGTTTACTATTCCTGCTTATGTGCCTCATTTTCTTCAAGGATAAGAGCTCTTTATAGGAATCTTTATTGTGATGAGGTTAGCAGAGAGAAAGATTTCTTTCCAGCTTTCTCTCTCTTTCACAGCTGATTAGCAGGGTCAGCCCACAAGGACAGCAATGTGGAGCACAGATCCAGCACTTGCCTCGGGGTCCCTCCAGCCATGAGCCACATCCTCTCCAGCACAGTCCTAACCTGCAGACCCCTCAGCACCCAGACCCACACAGGGTGCCCAGGCCCTCCTGTGGCACCATTCCCCTCCGCCTTGTGGGGGCTGCAGGGAGGGGATCCACCACCCCAGCAAAGGTACCACAAAACCCAACTGCCCCCTAGAGCTTGTGCAGGAGCTTACCGGGAGCACACACCTCCTCTCCATGCTGTTACCAGCCTAGCTGTGGTGACGTCCTTCATCTGACCTCTGCAGCGGTGACCAACCCCGTCAGAAGCACCTGCACTTGGCAAACCGAGATGTGAGAGACTTGTGATGGTCCAGCCAATGGCGACCCACCAGTCTGCTGCACTCAGCAGTCTGGTTTTCAGGTCTAAACTCCAAAAGGACAGTGACCAGGCAAGAGATGAGATGTGGGAACAGTTGGTGACAAGATGGAGGGAAGCTCATGGATTAGATACGGGCAGGGATGGACATCAATGGAAAACCTTCCCCAACCCTGGAAGGGGCCTCACAGGACCAGCCCAGCAGATCCTTCACCATTGCTGGGCTGACCCCAACACTGCAGGGAGGTGACCCAGCTGACCCCACAGCCCTGTCCCAGCTAGTACCCATGGGGTGACACTCCTGGGAACAGCCACTCTTGTCAAGAGGAAAGCAACTTACCCTTGAAAGTTACTTTGCGAAGGTCAAGAGTGGGACTGTGACAGAGCAGCCTGACAAACACATCTCCCAAAGTCCTTGGGCCCGATAATGTATGTCCCGTGCAATGTTGACACTAGTGATCCACCAAAGATCAGGTTAACAAGTTTGACGTTAGCGACAGTGTGATTTGTTCCGCGCTGGCTCTGAATTCATAGAGCCGCTGGCCTTCGGTGATAAACTATTGCGCCGCGTGCACGAGGCTGTGGCAGTTGTCACCCGCTGGAGCACCGAGATGAAAAGGAAGCAGAGCTCTAATCAAAATACAGTGGTCAGTAGGGGTTGAGCTGAAAATTAAAATGTGCTGGTACTTTTCCCACTCCAGCCCTCCTTTCCAGGCAGCCCCTCATGCCAGAGTGAGGGGAAAAGCCGCCTTGTCACCTCTGCGCAGCTCCAGCTTGGTTTGAAAGTGAGGACAAACCCATCACCCCACGTGCATGGAGCATCCTCTGCCACCTCCCAGGGAGCCCCTCTACTGCCGACCTTCAGGGCCCCCCCACAGGGGATAAATCCCGGGTGGCACCGTGTCAAAGCCGCTGGAGCTGCTCCGCCGAGGAATGCTGTCAGCAAGGAAAACGAACACAATGAGAGGGCAGGAGCCTTGAGAGCGCTCGGCAGAGGAGCGGGGCAGAGGCTCGTGGCAGGACCGGGGGAGCGGGGCCGGCTGCTCACTTGGAGCTGCCTTTGCAGCAGCACAACTCCTGAGTGTGCTCCCAGGCACAGGAGTGTGAATGTGGAAAGTGCTGCTCAGGCTTTTAACACACCCCCCTCAGCAACACCAGGGATTGCTAAATGATTCCTGCAGTTCCTCTCTCCGGAGGGCGCTGGCCAAGCATCTCTGGTGCATTTGCTTCTTTGGATTACTCCTCCTCCTGCTGCTGGTGCAAACCCTCCTCCTGCTGCACCCCGTGGTGACAGTGACCCTCTGCATGTTCTGGCCATCCCCCAGTTTGGAACCTCCTGGTGACAGCAGTGCTGTGGCTGTGCCACGTGTGCAGTGACTGAACGGAGAAAACCCATCCTCCTGCCTTCTCCTCCTGGAACCCAGCCAGGAGACGGGACCACCACACACTCATTGTTTGGCAGGGCCCGGAGACTGCGAACCGTCACCCTTTGCACTGTCTCCGCTCCTGTCACCCCCAAGGCACAGGGTCCCCCCAGACAACCCTGCTCTCAGCAGAGGCCACTGCCAGTCCATGTTGCAGCTGCTCTGGGCAGGGCTTGTGCCCTCATGCCAGTCCCAGCTGCATCAACAGCACCGAGGCCTTCCCCAGATCTGCAGATGATTCCAGGGCAGCAGCAGGCAGGGCAGTGCCGTGGCTGCCACCCAGACCAGCGCTGGGCTCCCACACCCTGAGGGTGCCCCTACCCCAAGAGAGAGCCGTTGCCAAAGGGGGAATATGCAAGGGACCAGCAGACGCCAGCGCTGCAGAACAATTCACATTTATTAGTTCATACAGCTAAACACTCGCTAAACATGCATTCAACACTTATTGGTCACATTTCCACAGGTAGTCAAGTCCCAGAGCAGAGCAGCGGAGCAGGGGCAGGTCGGGCTGGCGTGGACGGTGCCACGGCGCGCCCGGACACGCCGGCACAGACATTCATTTGGTCATAGCAGTGACGAGGGGCAGCTCCTGGGCACAGCACGGGGCCCGCTCCTCCTCGGGCCGTGGGGCCAGGGCGGCACCAGCTGGACACGCTGTCCTGCCCCAGCCCCGGCTCCGAGTGTGCCAGTGTTCACCGTGTGTCATGCCGAGGCAACATCCTGCTTCCCTGATTTACACAAGGGATTGTGGGAAAAATGAATGGGAGAAACCATCACTTGGGACATCAGCAGAAGGACCTGACAACCGGGACCAACCCTCCTGGAATCATCCCACAAGCCAGCGAGGGGGCGACACAAGCACACACAGCACACCGGACCCGCTGCCTCCCCAGGCTGCCCAGGACGGACACGCAAGGAGCTGTGGGGCCCAGGACACCAACACACCCTCTGCACCAGGACTGAGCTGGAACCAGGCCCGTGGCTTGATGGGCACCAACAAAAACCAAACTAACATGAGCCACGACCTCCCCAGGAGGGACACCCACAAGGAGGGAGTCACAATTTCAGCCATCACAGCCCCTGTTCCTCGCTGGCAACAGACACTGACAGTGTTTAGTTTTTCACACAATCCCTTTGCGATGATAAACAGGATGTCACACAAGGTAGTTTAGTTATGGAAATTGAGTCAATAATGTTATCAACTATTACAAGACATTTTATAAATTGAAAGAAAACAATGAATCACAAAAGGCTTTGTTAAGGTTGATCGTCATCTGGTTTCAATTTCTGTTTCTTTTTGCCCTTGGAGGCTTTTCTTCCACTGAACCATGTTGCTTCTTTCATGGACTTGTCAGAGGCAGCTTACAGGAGCTATTTATAATCTTTAAGTTTTTTTCCAAGGGGAAGACACTGCCTAGATTGGCCTCCCCTGCTTTCTGTGGGCCCGTTTAAGCTCCAATTTGCAGATCCTGGCTGAGGGTGTTGGGAGGGGAGTTTCAGCCCTGCAAACTTTCAATGCCTTTGGCTCAGTGCTGGCCCTGCCCATGGCTGGACAGGTCATTAGGTACTGGTGGATTAGAGCTGCTACAAGTGTCCATTCTCAAACAGTCTGACTTTGACTACAACCTTCTGACCATGGTGAGAAAGTTGTACTGAGGAAAATTAAGATGCTGTAATTCATAAGCAACAAACAGAGTACAGAGCCCTGGGACTGGCTGCCAGGGACACAATGAGAAATTCCTGTTTCCCCTTTTCCACAAGCACTCAAAACACATTTTAACACCAAAGGCAGAAGGATGAGGTAATGCAGAAATAGAGACAAACCTCCCCCAGACCCAGGAGCTGATGTGCTGGCAGCACCACACACCTTTGGGGTGCTTGCCCATAGGACCACACCTGAGCCTTCAGCAGGCAAACTTCCCACAGCCAAACCCAAAGCTTTTCCTCCAAAATCTCCATATGGGGCTTTGGTCAGCTCTCAGACAAGTCACGAAAGAAGCAACTGTTGCAACATCAAAACTAGGGTTTCTCTGAGTCACATTTTAAATACTTATCCCTGAGCTTCTGTGTATTGAAACAACACACCGTGAACCCAGAGAAACGCCACAGCTTGACACTGACAGCTATGCATTTCCCTCCATTTACACATCATCTACAACTTAAAAATTAGTTTCATACTTAAACTAGTTCCCCAAGTTTCCCCATTTCTCCTGCCTTTCACGTGGCAGGGATGATTGCCGCTTATTATCCTGAGAAATAACAACATTTTCACAGACACCGAGCTTCATAGCTTCAAATCAAAACCAAGAAGGAAGAAAGAACGAGTGGGAAATAGCACATTCACAGGAGAATCTTTTTTTTTTCCTTTTTTAACTTTTAAAAAAATGTAGTAAAGGTAAAAGAATTCAAGTTTTTTTAAAAAAAGTTGGTTTGAAGGACAAGACTTAAACTGCTTAACCTGAGGTGGCTGTGGGTCTGTGCAGAAACCTGAAGAGCCAGGGCAGATCCTGCCACGTGTGGCACAGGAGGGACAGCAGCGAGTGGCACTTGAGCCTTTGCAGGGTGGTGACACGGCCACCCAGGCCTCCCTTGGCAAGCAAGAGCAGTCCAGGAGCCCTGTTCACACCACTGGGACCCCTCGCTCTCAAAGCAACACCCCAGCACTGGGAACACGGGTGTTACTGGGGCAGCAGCTCACCTGCACTGGCTGGTGATCCCACTGACCATGGCTCACCCCGGGAGCGCCGCGTTCCCCCCATGCTCTGTGTGCGACGGGAGATGGCAAAAGGTTTAAGAATTAAAGCTCCAGATTTAAGAGTTACAGAGGAGTCCAGATTGCTCCCTGATGACCCAAAGCACACGGTGCCTCTGCAGAGCGTGGTGGGCACGAGAGGAGAAAGATGGAGGCCACTGGCACAATTCACAACTGAACAGTATCTGATGCACGTGCAAAGCAGAGGAGAGTGAGCTCCTACCGCAGCAGTTCTGCCGTGCCCAGAGCCCAGCAGTTTTGGGGTACCCAGCACCTCCAAGCATCCTGGCTGCCCCTCATCCCCTGCCCCCCTGCAGGGCTGGACATGTTGAGGACAAGGACTCGCTACCCAGCAGGAGTCTGAGCTCAAGTGGAAGAAAACTCAGGCACCTTCCAAAAGCTGTTGTTGAGGCCCCGGGGTCTCACACTCCCCCCATCAGCCAGTGGCAGCAGGTCCTGCTCCACTCCTGGCATGGGGACACCTTCAAACTGCACAACAGCAGCGAGGACCCCTCAGCACCAACCCTCCGAGAACGTGAGCCCGAGAGCTTCAGATTTATGTCCCAAATCTCTGCTCGGATTAAAAGTAACTCTTCAGCTTTCCATCTGCACAGACGCTTCGAAGGAGAGGAGGGGGTCAGCCAGCCAATTTATCTTTCAAATCGGGGATAAAAATTGACTTGTCATGGCAGAAAATTCTACCAAAGACTATTATTGTTGATTGATTCCTCTATGACAGAAGGTCAGATAAGCAAGAGCAGATAGATACCTAAGATAATGAACTTCCCCCTACTAGCATTAAGCACAAATAAAATATGAGTCCCTGTAAACCGAATGTTACGTGAAGAATGGAACAAAAATTCCAACCTTTCCAGGGTGTCCTTCAAACCAAATTCACAAATACATCTAGCGACTGACCTAATGTCTCTACATCTCTAGCTACACTCCTACCTTCTCATAATACCTGAGTTTGCAATGCAACACATTCACTTTACCCTGTTTAAAAAATACAAGTCGTTAGAGGACTTGGTGCAGAAGATATCAGGAATGACTGTCCAGTGATTCTGTTCTGTTTGCTGCTTCCTTACCTGTCAGTTCAGGAAGGATTTTCTACTCCCTACAGCAAATGAGTACTTGGGAACGGATACTGCTGCCAATCAACCTTTGGAAAATTTGTTTTCTACAACAGAAAGTAGAACATTCACGTCCGTTCATCATCATAACTGAATTTAGGTTTTTGGTTGTTGTTGGTACAGCATTAGTCTTGGGAGGCTATTTTGGAAAACCACAGATTACCCAATAGATTATTTTGTTGGATAGCTGGCAATAAGATGACTGTTTTTATGTACACTAATTAAAACACTTATTCATCAACAGATAATAATAATTCAGTAACTGTAGAATAAAATTACTCCTATGCAATTTTAACAATTCCTTGAGTGTATAAAACAACAAGCCAGAAATAACCCGTAATAAAAAGATCATATCAAGCTATTCAGAAATTAAAAGCTGAGAAATACTTTCTAACTTACAAACAGGTACACTACAATCTTCCCCTGTACACGTGAGGTATAGGCTGTATGCAGAAGGCTTTCCTGAGAATACACGTGTGTCTCATTGTACTGTCAAAGTAAATGAGATTTACGGAACCACCTTTGGGTGTGAAGCTCCATCAAGCTGAGCTGCTGCTGGGCCCAGCAGCTGTTACCCGTAACATCCTGTTTAAATAATGAAAAATGAGCAGCTATGGACTTTTAGAAAAGGGAAACCGTCGAGCTGGAAGATGCCCAAGCGGGGTGCCCAGCCAGCAGCGGGGCCCTGGCGCGGGGTGAGCGCGGTCACCGGCACCGGCACCGCCTGACCAGGACGTGCCAAGCCAGCGGGTCACCGTGTGCCAAGGGCTGCAACCCAGGGAGTACCCGCTGGGCCAGGGGGAGGGAGGGAGGGGAAGACGACTTTGGTGAGTGGGATTTCTCTCCTGTTCACCACCACATTCATCCACGGTAGCCGCAGCCCCCCGGGCTGTGCTCGCCCTGTGCCACGCTGTCAGCGGGGCAACGCGAAAAGGGAGCGACTCGTCCCTCCGGCCTGAAGGGTCAAAAGCTGTTTCCCCAGATATTTTTAAATCAGTATTCAAACAATTGTTGATGAACCATCTTGCTACACGAATGTCAGATCTACATCTAAGGAGACAGGGAGGGAAATCTAGCCAGGACTGTCTAGGAGAGTGACTGAGTCTTTGAACATTAATTTCTACTGCAGGAGATGAGAACAAGAGCATCTCATCCAACCTCCCCACCACGAGCAGGAAGCCATGAGATCACTCATGAGAATGCCCAAGTTAAGCTGAACACCAGCACTCAGCAATCACTCCATCAACTAATCAGTTGCCATCAAACCAGTTCTCCATCTGGAGGGGGGGGAGCTTGCGAGATAGAAAATCCAAGCCTTGCAATATCTAGGACAGAGCGGGTCACCAAGGACTGCAGTAATGTTGTTTTTCCTGAGATTCCACAAGCAGCAGAACAGTTCTGGCAGGATGAAACTATGGAACACACATTCCCTGAGTCCAGCAGAGAAAGCCATGCCAGACGACACTGGAGTCCCTCACCCCATTACACAGGTCACATTTAAGCACAGGGTACATGAACTGCTCCCAGAAATGGGGACTGCTGCACTGCAGAAGCCTCAAGAGTCAGGTACCACCTCAGATGAACACAATAAGGAGGGCAATCCTGACTCTTCTCTAAGTAGGTTTTTCCTGCTTTTGTGAATCTAAAATGGATGTTAAGGAAGTGAAGAGAAAGTACTTGCAGTTCTCTAGCAACAAGAGCACCTCTGTGTAATGCCAGGAGCCTGCTACGAACTGCAGGAACAAAATTTCAGTGGAATTGGAACATATTGTGGGAATAGTGAGAGGGCAGCTGGCCAGGAGGGGCTGGGGCAGACCCCTGCCCACAGCTCCCCAGAGGGGGACAGGGGCAGCAAGCCCCTCACAGTTCCAGACACTGCCATCCCACTGGGAAACCTGCGTCTGGAAACTGCCAGGGGAAAAGAAACCAACTGCACAGACAGACTTCTCCTTCTTCTCCGCTCCCTGCCTTTTTAAAATTAAATTTAAAGAAAAAAGCTTGGCACTTCTCTATTACCCACTTCTCCAAAGTCGTCCCTTTGGGATACTAACAGCTCTGTCGATGCGGTGAGGCCGTTTGCTCTCTACGACAAATGCTTCTGGATAAAAAACATGGAAAGAGCAGTGCATGAACAGCATCTTCTCCTTGAGGTAGTCTTAGTCATCTCGGTCCCCAGCCTCAAATACAAAAGAACTAACCCTAACAAACACTGTAACATTAAACATCTTCACATTCTGTAAACCGCTGGAGAATGCATCTGCTGCATTCCTACAGAACCATGTGCATCGTGTTGAAGATCATACATTCAACTCTGTCGTGAAATAAATATATAGGAAAAAGAGTAAAAAAACAAAAACAAACAAAAAAGACTCTTGCTACAAGGGCAGGGACACCCCTGCCCCATCTCCTGCCTGGATGGCGTTTGCCCCTCTCCCAGGGTGAGCCAGCTCACAGCGTAAGGCACCGGCCGGGGCCAGCTGGGCTCACTCTTTGCTCACACTCGTCTTGCAGGAATGTAGAACAGCCTTAAAAAGGAGAGGCAGCTGCTCCAGGGGGACATTCACCATTTTTCCTGGTAAGAAAGAAACCAGAATTAGCAGCCACTCCTGAATCAGATTTCAGAGACACCTAAGCCAGCAGTGCTGGAGATGGTTTTACCTTGAACCTTTCAGAGAAACAGTTAATCATCCTACAGCTACATTAGACATTTGATATTCATTTGGACACAATGTGATTTATTATTTACTGAATAGAAAGCAAAATAAATGGGCAAAGTCAGATCAAAATGATTTGTCCACAATGGAGCAGTATTTATAGAAAGTGGGAAGGACTAAATCCCATCTCTCCTCAAACCCCCTTGTTGGTCTCCATGAGTAAATTACGAGAGCTACTCTGAGATTATTATCTAGTTCGTTATGACGGAGTAGGATAAAGCATATGGAGCCTTGACACGGGGAGGCAAGTATCCCTCCTTTGCCATAACATTCAGGAACAAACAGTTTTAGTAACACCAGACCTTGGAGACCTAATTAGTGACGACTGCAGTTGAGGATTCACCTGCAGATTTCTGAGGTCCAAATGAGCTGGGGGGTTACACTGCAGGTCTGCCCACTGCTCTGATCCCCTTCTCCTTAATTCAGCAGCATTTCAGGGATCTCTCTAGTTCTTATGAGATAACTACTCAAACCAGGATTACACCCATTTGAGACAAAATGCCTCTGAGTTGGGATTGAAAGAAAGAAAAGGAGAACCTGACCAAAGTACTTAAAGGGTGTCAGGTCAGAGCCAGGCATATCTTCTGGAGCAGGAAGGAACCCTGTGCCCACCATCATCACCAGGACACCTTGCCAGTTGCTGCTCTGGCTGGGTGAGCTTGAGCCAATGCCTTAAAGGTGGGCGAGAAGCTCTGACAGCAAAAGGTCCTACACAAACATCCTCCACCAAAGTCAACAAGAATTTCACCGTTATAAATTAATTTTCTTTTAAAAGCACATTTCATAACTTGCACATGATCCTGGTGGGAGAAGAGCTCAGGAAGTTACCTGCAATATATCGTATCTCTGGCAAACACATCATTAAATCCGGGAAGCGGTTTGGCTGGTGTGGGTATTTGTACTCCGTGAAGTCCTGGCAAACGTACCAGTACCGCTTATTCAGCTGCTCCAGTTGGGATGCATTGGTCAGCCCCCTGATGTCTGGAAGGGAACACAATACAGCAATGAAAACATGACAAAAATACCCCAGAAGAGCAGCAGCCTCGCACTTACTGCCTCTTCCTCAGGACAGACTGCTTTCTGTCACTCTGAGCTGGGTCACTGCTTCAGAGAGTGGCTTCCAGCACCCAGTTACACCAATACTAAAATTCCCAACTCCCCTCCTGCCATGCCTGCATCGTGGATCTTTACATGCATGTCTGGATACAGGATTTCCCTCCACAAAGGGGGAAGAGAACAGCTAATGTCCTAAGCTGCTCACCTGCAGCTCAACAAACGCTCTCAGAGATAACAGCTCCAGCAACCTGAAATGCCTGCCTGGCACAACGTGGCCGTGTGTCAGGGTTCAGTCCTCACAGCAGATCAGTGTAACACCTCCTCAGGCAGGAACACGCTGGTTTTAGTTGTACCATCTTGGCTGAGGACAGTGCTCAGCTCTATAATTCAAGGTATCACCACATCTCTCTCCTCATCTGCTTATGAATTATGTCACAAGAGCTTTACAAACTTGTCAACTTCTTATTTTTGAATTTAGCTTTGGCCATGTCAGGCAACACACACAAAGGACAAACGGATGGGCAAGAAGGGCCACTGGCACCGTGACCAACAGTGTGGGCACCCTGCTGGGGCCTGGGGAGGACCCTGCACAGCGAGGGAGCTGCAGGCCCTCGGAGCAGGCTCGGAACTGTGGGACCATCTGACGGAAGAGGCATTCATCTGCTGCCCAAAAGCTGACTTTTAAAAATAAGTCTCAGGTATTTCACTTAAAAAATTGCAAACTTCAACTAAAAATAAAAGAAGACAGGAAGTTAATGAAAATACATTTTGGAAAACAATGGAGACAGCTCGAGAAGTGCATTATCCAGTGTCAGGAAACTGCCCAGGGAAGCAAACCGGAACCTCAGCCCGGCACAGATTGAAGTGTCAGCACTATCTCCTGCTGGAAATGAGTGGGGGAGGAGGGAGCCTGCAGCACAGTTTTACAGACTGCGACTATCTTTCACAGTACAAAATACTTTGGGGACATTTATTTCCAAAATTACAGACGAACACCATCTATTGAGCATTTGCCTCTGCATGGATTTTGAAATGCCCAGGGTCTTGAAGTAGCCAGGACTACCAGCTTTAGTGTGCTGCTTAATCAGCAGATTTACAGCCCTTTCCTAGGCTGAATTCATGGCCTGCACATAAATACTTCATCCCTGATCACCTTTCACTGTGAAGAGTCAGATTTAGGTACTGAACCTAAAATGCAGGAATCCAGCTAAGTGATCTAAGGATATCCTCAAGGTAAATGTTTTAAAGAGTCAGAAAAGCTCTAAAAAAGGGAGTACTGGTTTTACAAATTCGCCCTTTAAAGCACAAAAATGAACAAATACATTTTCTAGCTGTGAATCTTTAGAAGGTTGTTATGCAAGTAGTCATCATTTACTTCAGAAAAAAAGTCATGCAAATTAACTGGTTTTAAAGCATCATTTAGGTAATTAACTAAACAGTCACCTAAAGCAGTAATATTTTCAGATGACACGTCTGCTGCCTATGTTTAAAGGCAATAAAAACTTCATCCCATTCCAGGTTTCTCCACGTGGGTACCCAAGCATCCCATGTGTGAGCATGATGGCTCAGACACACTGAGCGTTCAGGGTTTGAGCCTCTTCCTGGCTCCTGGACCCTTCCTCCCATTTCCCATCAGGGAAGCAATGACTGCTCAGACTGTTTCAGAGCCCCTCTCTGCAGACTCACCCTGATTGAGGAAGTTGATGGCTTTCATACAGGCATACTCCTCGTTGCTGACCTTCAGCTGGTTAAATTTGCGAAAGAGGTAGATCAAGCGCTCCATCACCTCCATCCCCTCTTCACTGAATCTGCAGGACAGAGACCACACATCAGCACATGCAGCACGTGGACCGTACCGTAAAGGCAAGAAGCTTTTTGAAGTATTCAGAGATTTTAACATCTTGCAAGAGAATTAAAAAAATTTGCCATCAAAACTGCCCAAAGTCTGTTGGCATTATTAAATTAAAGTAGAAGTAAGGAGGAAAATGTCTCAGTTACAAACTTAGAGTCATAGAATCACTGAATGGTTTGGGTTGGAAGGGATCTCAAAGATCATCTCATTCCATCCCCCTGCCATAGGCAGGGACACCTTCTACTAGACTGTGTTACTCAGAGCCCCATCCAGCATGGTCACACTAGGGATGGGAAGTCCACAGACTTGATTGATACAGATATTTATAGCAAAAAAAACATCTCTTGGTGATTCAGTTCACCACCAGCCTGCTTTGACAGTGGAGATGGTTTGATGGAGCCAGGAATCTGCAGCAGAGCCAGTGACAGTGGTGGATAGGACAGGGCACACTGATGCACGGGGAATGCAAATCTCCCAAAAGTCCCCTGGGAAATTGCCTGATGGAGATTTTCTGGTTGCAGAACCAGGTCCTCCTGCTGAAGGGGGTGACAAGCCTCTTCAGGAGTAAATACCCCACGTGTGCACCATGACTAAGCCACAGGGTAAGGACCAGGCTGGAGCAGAGCAGGAGGGTGTGGAGGGCTGCCAGTGTCTGCAGGTACCTCCAGACCATCCGACACCCGCTCAGGACCAGAACGGCCTCTCAGGAACACATCTCACAGCAATACCCCCGGCTTCAAAGAAACCACATATTAAAAAGTGCTCAGAAGTGGGACAGAAGTGTTTCGGGAAGCTTCAGCGTCCTCTGGCATTGTGAAGCACAAAGCACAAGAGCACAGCCAGCAAGCCATCTCTGAATAGAACAGAAATAGAACCTTTTTCACTGAATAATACCTTATTTTGGCATGTGTGTTTGTTTACTTCAAAGTTATTTGTAAAATGCATGGTGGAGTTTAACCTCTGCGAAGTGAAAACAAGCTGTCTGAACTCCAGGTCACTTCTTCAAGAAAGTAATATTGTAAGTGATGAAAGCCTTGTCGGCTAATCTAAAGTTGTACAAGTTTTCTTGCTCTCCAGTTGACATTAAAAATCTTGCAGGTGCAAGATTGCAAAGCTCAAGAAGTTAATGAGCACAAAGACCACTCAGTCGTCTGTTGGGTTTAATTGTTTTTAGAGCATGCACATTTTTACCAGCCACTCATCACTCCATAAATCCAGGAGAGCTCTTCTCTCATTCCTTCCGTTGAACTGTCTTACTTTCTGCACATACTTTCCTCCCCCCTTTCAAACAAAGCTATTCTGTTTTTCACAGCCCTATTTCTTCTCGAGGACTGACTCCTCCACACTTTTCCTCGCAGTTTACACCAGGCGAGTTTCTGGCTGGGAGTTATCGGGATCAGCTGGGGAGGAGAGGGAAGGGAAGCACTATCAGGAGTGCTGGGGGAGGTCAGGAGTCTATTCATTTCATATTCATCTTCAGAAAAACAGCACAATAAAAGAAAACATTTGATCTAGCAGGCTAACAGAACATTTAGCCAGTTGTTAGAAGCGATTAAAACACAGGGGCTGGGGAGCTCATCCTATGCCTTTGTTTGTCACCTACGCATTAGCATTGCTCTTGTCATTTTGTTAAGAGCAGAAATTAACCCTGAAGTGCCAGACTATCCCTGCTCAGAGAGATTTCTCCAACCATCTCTGAAGTTTGCTTTGCAGTCATTACGGATCAATGTCGGAGGAACCAGGGGCTCTCTGAACGCATTGGACACCTCTCCGAAAGAGCCCCTCTCAAATCTGAAAGGACTGGCTTTTTCACGACTGCTTTGGATAGGGAGCTATCCCACTGCTGCTGGCAGACAGTGAAGCTATGGCTGGAGGACCATGGAGACAGGAGTGAGAGAGCCACACAGCTCGAGGCCCCTCATCTATGCAACTTCCCGCTAAATGGCTTTTTGGGTGTGCATTCTCCCAGGTTACTAATGACAATTAATGATACTTGAAAAGCTAAATCAGAAGAGATTGCAGAAGCATTCCTCTCCCAAGAACACCTATTTTCATCCATGTGCACAGATCTTCTCTGAAGGACCTTTGAGGCGACCAGCTCTGAATTGCCGGTTTCTGCAGGGCGAGGATTCCTCCTTTGTCTCGCTGTCTTAGCCCTCACTTGTATTTATCACAAACCCAAAATGAAAGAAACACTTCCCTCGTGAGGCTCTGACCAGGACAGCAGGAACAAAAGGACAGCTGAATGCAGGACCAAGTGTCATTGTGGTTTTCTATGACCCTCACTGCTCCTTGCAGAAGCAGCACCAGATGCACGATGAATGGCCGGGCAGAACAGCGGCGTGGAGGAACCTGCCCCAGGAAATGAGACACCTGGGGCCAGCTCTCCACTCCACTGTGGTCTCAGCCCACCAGTGCCTCTGGTTGTCACAACAGAAGCACAAAGGTATCTCAAAGAGCTGTGAGGCACCGCAATGGCTGAGGAGCACAGCAGTGTTGTAAATCCCTGCTCATCAGACATCGGATCCCCGGTGACTCCGGCAGCACCGCCGAGCCCAGCGAGGGCAGAGCACACGAGGCAGGTGTTTAAAGGGAGAGTAGGCAGCAGTTTCCCTAAATCCTACCTATTCTGCCAGAATATTGTGAGATTGTGACTCTACTACCAAAAGGAGAATGTGTCTGGCACCGAGACTACAAAACAAAACATCCAAACCAAAAAAACAACACCCTGACCAAAATGATAAATGAAAGGCAAGTTCCCCAGAGCATCAGATAGTCTGTACCATGGAAAAAACGAGAGCTAAGTTGCAACATTTTTAAATTTATGTAATCAAAACAACGAAAAAGCAATTAATAATGAACACTTTGATAATACAGATAACCAGCTTTGTGAACAGCCTTTCCACTGGCCCAATGGGTTTTTAAATAAACTTTCTTTCAGGTATCTCAGGGTTACCAAAAGTGTTGGTTAGTTTTACTCTCCTCATAAAAAGGTGCTTTGTAGGGCTGTGCTGGAGGACAACAGCATTGCTAAGGGAAATTCAAAGAGCACCATGCTGCACCATGGCCCTTTCCCTGCAGAAAGAAGGTGTGATCCAGCACTGACTAACCATGGTGTGCTTTCTAAGCCTGGAACAACTGTTCCCTAAAGATCAGAAAAGGAAAACAGGTGCAGGCGAAGTGACAAGAGAGATGGTCACAGAGCACCTGACCACTGTCCTTCCCACGGCTCCTCCATCTCTAGATCTCACTGCCTTACCCGTGGGCTCAGCCTGACATCTCACCTGTGCAGCTCATCGTCAGAGGGAGAGTACTTGGAGGTGACATCTGCCAGGTCACCAAAGATCTGCTTGCTGTAAACAGTCAGGGAGGAGAGCAGGATCAGCTCCTGCCACGTAGAGCTGAGCAGGCAGGTATAGTCCTTGATGGAGAGTTCGCAGAAGAACGGCAGCTTCTTGATCCAAGCAATCTGCCTGAAAAGCAATTCATCCGCCAGACGACACAACAATGCAAACAGCTCTGCCTGGGTCACTTTATACCTGCAGGCACAGTTAAAACGAAGGCAAAAAACGTTAAAAACATTGAGTGACATCACCTGATGAGGCACTTGAAAACAAGGCAAACACACAGGAATTTGTGTTCAAGTGGCCAATGTGCCAGTGCCCAGGGTGTCACCTGGTGATGGGAGCCAGGATGGTGAGCACCCACCCTGCCCGACTGGGGGCTATGAGGGGATCCCCCCCAACCCCAGGGGTCACCCAACTCACCAGCACCCAGCCTGGCCAGGCCACATAGCCTGGAACCCCATCCCAGGTCCATGCACCCCAGCTCCAGCACCAGGCAAGGGTACAGGATACCCATGGGATGGGGTCTGGTTTGCTGCCTGCACTGTGCAGCTGCAATTTCTCCCAGGGCACCTGTGGCCCCACGTCCCAGCAGGAACACACAGCCCCGGTGCCGTGCCGGGTACACACTGACCCGTCCTCGATGAGCATGGGCGTCCCCAGTGGCTCCAGGTCCTCGGCAGACACCAGCTGGTTGATCAGACTGTGAGACTGGGGGTCCAGGCTGCGCGTCTGGGGGGGCACCAGGGCCGAGTGAGCAGAGTAGCTAAAAAGGTGCGGGAGGTACTGGTAGTGCGTGGACACCGGCGTGCCGATGTACTGATCCCTGAGTGCGGCGAACCCGTTCAGCTCCACAGACCTACTGGAAAAGGAACAGCTCTTCAATATACCCCAAAAATTCCACTTGACTCATTACAACGTTGCATCCAGCTCTTTCAGAAATGCTAATAAAAACAGGGAAAGCAAACAGAATGGGAAATGCCTTTGTATTTAAACCCTGCCTTGGAAATAACTGAGTGTGCAGATCAGAAGCCACGCGCTGGCTGCACGCTGAGCCCAGCCAGGCACTGGTTAATGGAGATCTGGGAGCTGCTGCTGAGCTGCCATTCAGGGAGCAAAGCAGAAACCTACCTGTGCACAGCTTTTCCAGCCCAGCTTTCTGAAAGGGCCAGAATTTGGGACTGTACATTAAGTACTTCCACAGCCAGTGAACACAAACGTGGCCATGCTTAAGATGCAGCTGAAAGCAGATGGGATCAGGTCTGAGATTCTCACTGCATCAGGAGGTTTGCACTCACAGTAAGTGACTTTAATATTAAACACCACCAATTATTAACCTAAATGGAGTCTTTTATTTTCAAAATCTGAGCACAGTGCAGAAAAAGAGTTTATGCAGAGTGAGCAGTGAAAGGTAATCAAGTACCCATGATCTGCAGAAAGTATGATCAATACAAATTGAGATACATTTAAAATTTAACTCGAGTGCCTTTTTTTCATCTGCTCACAAGCATCTCACCTCCCAGTTCAATTCTTTTCAATCCAGTCCTGTCTGTCATAAAACATAAGAGAGGTAGCTGGAACCTGCTATGCCCAGTTTACACAAAGATGCACTTGTGTGTTTTTCCTACACTGACCCCAAGTATCACTCAGGGAAAGACAACCAAATTCTCCCAGAGGTCATTCCCACCTTGAAGATGGCGTAGAAACAGGTGAAGGCTGGTTGCTCTCAGAAACTCCATTTCCAGGGGAACTATGGTCACTGTCTCCGTTGTTGCTCCATGACATGTTTGCCTCTCCCTCAAATTCTTGCCCAGACATAATTCTCTCAATCTCTTCCTCTGATATCTGTCAAATATAGGACATGATGGTTACTTTGGCTGAGAACAGAAAGGCAGAGCCTCTCTCTGCCTGTGAACACCTTGACTGTTCACTCACATCCAACAGGGCTGACCCCCTCCACCCCTCCTGCAGGTACCACATCCTTCCTTTGCATTTAACAACATACATGAAAAACTTCTATTTACAGCCAATCGTGGTGACCCCCAGTTCCTGCAGTACCATTCAAGTGATGGTAATGCAGCAGACAGGAATGGACACGTGAAAAGATGATGTCAGATGGACACTGTAAATCAGCCACTGTCACACCGTGAAAAACCTGGGAGTAATTGAGGCCAGTGCATCAGGAACATCACTCAGGACTGGCAGAGGGAAAGAAACAGAAGGGGGGGCAGGCTCTGGTTTGATAAAGCAATTGAGAGAAGCAAGGTGACACATATAAAATCAGCAAGGAGAACATTTACAGGGAACCACGGTTCTCTATTTTTCCCCAGCTAAGAACCAGTTGCCACCTGAAGTAGTAAATCAAGCATCTAATACTTAAAACAAGTATATGAAGCTAAAATGGATTAAAAAAAATTTAAAATCGAATTCACTGAAATACAAAGTTTCAAGAAAGTGCTGGACATGCTCCTGGAGGAATGTTACACCAGTAGTGGGGAAAATGCAACATAAAAGTTCTGAGGGTTTTTTTTTTTCCTATTCTGTGCATGTCCCTTAGTGAGGTTGTCACAAACCATTAGAAGACCTTGAGTCAACGTGTGACAAGAAAGCACAGTGAGCCCTGAACATCATTTTCAAGAGCCAAACGTTGCTCAGACAGTTTATTCCACTCTTGCAGAAGAACTCGGTGGGCTCACTCGGGTACAGGACCTGGAGAGTGCAGTACCTAAACAGTCTCAGCCCAGGAAATGGAGGTGACAGCAGAACCTCTGGTCCAGCAGGGACAGATCACAAACACCTCAGAGGAGCAAGGGCCCACTCTGGTGAGCAAAGGCTGCTGGTGAAGTGCAGCTGCACTGCTCAGAGAGAAGTGAAAACTGTTACCTGGCCAGAAATGAAATGTTTGTTGTTCTTCAACAGACTAAATAGGCTTTAAAAACCAGTAACTAGTGCTGTTATAAATATGATGCTTGCAAACAGCAAGGAGGATTTTTGTTGTTTGAGGTAGGCTCTCCCTGGTGCTGACCCCAGGCACGGCTGCACCATGCAGCTCTCCCCACAGAGCCACTCACTGCGCAGCCTTCCCACTGTTTGGGTTTGGTCTTTCCCAGGCACTCAGACTCACAGAAAATGCTTTCAGTGTTATTTCTGTTTTGTTAAAATAAACAGTAAACTTTTAAAAGCCCCCTTTTCCAGAAGTGAGCTGGAAATGGCCATCATTTCTCACGCGTGCGGCACAAGCTGCTGTGCTGAATTACCTCGCGCTTTACAAGGCATCTCTGGACAAGCTGCACCATCAATCAGAGAGACATTTACTGGTGCCCCGCTTGCTACAACTGAAGGGATTGCAGCAGGCAGCCGGAGATTTACTGGGAGCCATGGAGGGACAGACGTCCTTGTGCAGCTCACAAAGGACAGGGCGCCGTGAGGCTGCTCAGGGGTGCACGTGACACCCTGGGACCGCGCCGGGTCCCCCCTGGCACAGGCAGCACCAAGCTCTATTTACAAATCTACAGTTCACACGCATTTCTAACACCTGTGGAGAGTCAAAGCCCTGCCAGGCCGGCAGAAGGCACGGGCAGGGATGACAAGAGGCTCAACAAAACAGCCACAGCCCCATCCCAGGCCCAGCTGCTGCCACGGTGCAAGCCCAGCACCACAGTCTGAGCCGTGTGCCACGACCAGGAGGGCAGAAGCTGAAGGGAACCGGGGAGAGACAGCCAGACATGCTCACCTGGACAGGTCCAATGCTTTTGTTTCTGCCTCCTGGCATGCCATCCTCTCTGATTGCTGGAAGAAACAACCAAACCTTGGTGAGGAACACTACTTTGGGTATTCCAGACGTACATAAGAAGGTATCTACTTACTTTGAAAAAAAATCTTTCTACCTTAAAAGGTTAATTTTTTTCATCAAAGAAGTTTACGGAGAAACCTCCAGTGCTTTCCAGGGCACAGGAAACCTTGAGCAGCACACACCATGTTCCTCAACCCAAAGGGCACAGACACATCAATGGGGCTACAAGCATTCCTCAGGCACTTGAGTTTCTTCATGTGATCCTTGAGTGACAGGTGATGAAGGAATAGCAATCCTTTATCCCAATTAATTCCAGCATAATTCCACAGAGAAGTGGCACATGGCAAGGAACCCTACTTCACCCCTGCATATAACCCAACCAATGACCAGACTGCTGGAAAATGAGATGTGAAGGTCAGCACGTCTCACTCCACTGCCCACAGCCCTGTGAACCACCACGAGCCAGAACCTGGAGAGACACCGAGCAGCGCTGCCACCAACAGAGACAAAGCACTTCACTGGTGACTGCTGACCCTGCTGTCACTTCAGAGGGTCACACCTCCTACAGCCACTACAGAAAATGGAGGGGAGACGTTTGACCCTGTCAGTCTCTTGCAAAGCCATCATTTAAAATTCAAGGTACCAGGCTGAGCTGTGCAGTTCCATTTCAGAAGGGCGGTCCTGTTTCTCAGTACAGCAGCTGCATTTTTAAGGCTCTTTAAACAACTTCCAAGGAGTTTTAGTGAAGTCTAATTAAAGGGATTATCCTGGAGCAGCTTCTCTACCTTCCTCCTCCCTCTGCTTTCCTCTGCAGTGACAGAGCAGCTCTGCAGCAGCACAGCACTCGAGGACAGCCCTGCTCATGTGCCTCCCCTCCTGGGCTGGGTCCCCCGTTTATCAGGTCCCAATCTCTTTCCCAGCACGACCTGGCCAGACTTGGCAGGAGGCTCTCCCCAGCTGCACGGTGACCTTGTGGCTGCATGGCCTCACCCTGCTTGGCACTCGGGGCTGCAGGAGGCCCTCCCAGAGCAGAAAATGACACAGAATTTAAGGAAAAGCTTCCGCCCCAGAAGAGCCACGCTGCTGCTTGGTTTTGGATACCCTCAGCTCAAACTCTCCTCAGTGCCTCAGGGCTGTGCCTGCAGCTCAGGGAGTGCACATAGGCTCAGCCAGGGCAGAGATGTACACTCCCTGCACTGGGACCTGAACTGCACCTTCCCAAACCCCAACCACCTACCCAAGCGAGACACAGCACTCGAGGAAAGGTCCTGGTGACTGACAACTGCACCAGCCCAGGACCAGCAGCACAGGGATCCCCACAGGCCCTTCCACCACCACTTCATGGGACCAGCAATAGTTTTAATTCTTCTGACAGAAACTCCATTCCCTCCATGTAACAGCAAGTATTTTCATTTCAGACACCAGGTAACACTCATTTAAGCACACTGAAGGAGCCACAAACACAGGATATAAACCAGCTTTGATTACCTTTGAAATCACACAAATCTCTTACGATATCGCAAGACAAGAAATTCATTTTAACAAACAAGGCTGTTTATTTCCTATGGAAGCCCTTCACAAAAACCACCAGTTTCTCATTAAAAAAAAAAAAAAAGAGTGATGTAAAAAAAGCTGTCATGGTTAGCTGTTACCCCCTTTAGGTTTTTTTAACTTAATGGAACTACAGAATCAGTTTCCCATTTCTGGGGGAACTTCTCTCATTTTCCAAGATATTTCACTGCTAATTGTGACTCAGAAGCTTCTCAGCTTCTTCACCGGTGGGGACTGAATTTCATGCAGTGTTTGGGTAAGGAAGGAGGAGGAAACAAGGCAAGGCAGGGAAGAGGAGGGAAGCAGGACAGGCGGCTCTTGGCGCCGGCAGGTGGCGCTGCGGCCCCGCGGGTCACCCAAAACGGGGGTCCTGGGCCCCCCCGGACCCCAACCCACCCCTGACCCCAAAACGGGGGTCCTGGGCCCCCCCGGACCCCAACCCACCCCTGACCCCCAAAAAGGGGGTCCTGGGCCCCCCCGGACCCCAACCCACCCCTGACCCAAAAACTGGGGGTCCTGGGCCCCCCGACCCAACCCCCCCCTGCCCCCAAAAAGGGGGTCCTGGGCCCCCCCGGACCCCAACCCACCCCTGACCCCCACAAAGGGAGTCCTGGGCCCCCCGGACCCCAACCCACCCCTGACCCCAAAAAAGGGGTCCTGGGCCCCCCTGGACCCCAACCCACCCCTGACCCCAAAAAGGGGGTCCTGGGCCCCCTGGACCCCAACCCACCCCTGACACCACCTGCCCCACCAACCCACCCCCTGACCACCGTGGGCCTGAGGCCAGCTCTCCATCTCGGCCCCTAATGCATTTTCTAAGGAAGATCCTGGTGGATTTGCAGGGGATTTATGGAAGTTTCAGTGTCTCTGACAGAAGGCTTTTGCATGAGTGATGGCCTGGAGGCATCAACAACCACATCTAAAACCATAAGGTGACACTTCTGTTTGGCAGGAGAAAGGGGGTCCCTCCACCACTCCACTGCACTGCCAGGGTGAGCACCAGCAGCCCCCACTTCTGCCATCAAACCAAGAAATCCCTGCTTTTAATGGGTACCAGCAATTCCAGAGGTTAAACAGACAAAAGATGGAAGAGCAGAGACATGACATTGAAAACAACTCCAGTCTATTCATTATTACTAATTTCAGAGCTATTTCAGACTTTCCATCCTGAAGATGGTACCACAGCATTCCGTCACCTCTGCACACGTGGGGACCAAGAGCTGGCTGTCCCTAACCCAGAACACACCTGGTTTAACCAGGTCAGTGAAGACCCTAACACTTTACCCCTGGGCAGTAGCTGTGAGTGTAAGCTCTCACTGCAGCAAACAGGTAAAGTCTGGTACAGATCTCTTGGGATTTTAAAGGCCTGCTTAAACGCTTTCATTCTTGCCACGTTAGCAGATTGAAGCATAGAAATAGTGACCACTTCGCTCAGGGTAAGCAGTGCAAGGACAGATCTGTCAGGAAGGAACTATTACCTTCCCTAAATCATATAGATCAGTTCTCCAAATATTTATTCACGGTTTCAATTTACACAGATTGTGGCTCAAACACAGTAATGAAGTAGTTCAGAATTTTGTATCTGTGCACAATTTTTAATCCGTGCACGATTTTGCTGAAGTTTCATTTTTCCTCATCAAAGAGTTTTAGAGGCAGAATTGCAACACAAAATGGCAGCTGAGGGAGGGGCAGCACACGCTGCTAACACCGGCCCCAGTCTGTACCTCCACCCACAAAAGGCCGTGTTTTCGTTACCTTTCCGGTTCATTCCCATCTGGAGGCATTTGAGCAGCCGGCAGTACTGGCACCTGTTGCGCTGTTTGCGTGACATGACGCAGTTCTTGTCCCGGCTGCATCTGTAGACCCTCTTGTTGCAGATGCTCCGTTTGAAGAAGCCCTTGCAGCCCTCGCAGGAGATGATCCCATAGTGCAGCCCCGTCGCCCTGTCCCCGCAGATCAGGCAGGTTCGCTGATCCACCCGCTCATCTGCAAGGCAAGAGCAAAGACTGAGTGGACAAAACAGCATCACCGAGGGATCACAAACTCTCCTGAGGGGATGGGGAAGGCTCGGCACGCCGTGGCCTGCCCAGACTGACACCTGTGAGGCCAAGCATGGCACTGGCTCACCCAGAAACCTGGATGGGAAAAAGGGTCTAAGGTGTCCCATCCTCAGCAGCACAGACCAGGGTGTGTAAATACAGGAACTGTGCTGGGCACACACACCAGTGACTGCAAAATCCTGTCACACCTCGCATGTTCTGGGGGCAAGCACCTCCGGGCTTCAAACAGCCCCACAGCACAAGTCGCTGCCCAGAACCAGAGAACACCATTACAGAAACCATTGCACAGTCAAGCCACAGTGATGTGATTTTACTCATCCTTTTCCAGATCTCTGGAAGACCTTTGGACAACAAGAAATGTAAATTGCAGGGCTCCCCACAACAGGAGCTGTCACATTAAATTCAGAATTTTAAGACTAACACTGCCTGTGAGAGAGTGCAGGGACGATGCTCGGTTCAGCGAGATCTCCAGACATAGATATCAAACAGAAAGGAAAAAGTTAATGATTGCAAAGACACCAGGTAGTTAACCCAGAATCTTCATCACCTTGTCTTGCAGAGGAAGGCCTAAACTTTGGTTCACACCAACAGCCATCTAGTTTAAAATAATGCCAGCAAGTTGCATCAGAAGCTTTTCTTCTAGCAGATGTTTCACACCCAGCACTTTAACCCCTCTCATGCCAGGCCAAGCTGCCTCCAACCCCCATCCTGCATTTTAATCCATTAATATCCCAACAGCTGCAAACAGAGCTGCGCTGCATAGGTGGGGCTATTCCAGCAAACCTGCAGTATTCCAGGACTCTCCACGGAGCGGCTTTCCCAAATGTGAAACAGGCATTACCAAGATGATTGGATCCCTCTGCCCCAGCAAGGCAGAGGCACCAAGGAACAGAAAGGAACCACACTGCTGTCTCTCACTCAGTCATGCATTTCCTAGGGATGCTGGTTGAACCAGATTGTTTCCAGTGTTTCCTGGCTTAAAGGCAGGATGGTGCCTCTGCCAGCAGGCAGAAATGCCCACAGCTGAAGCAGGACCTGGGAGGTGGCACTGGGAGCGAATGGAGAAGCTCAGACTGGGCAGACACACAACTGCACAAATCCACATCGTGTCTGGAGTGCTGCCCACACCCTCTGTTCCCCTTTGGATACAGACCTTGAAAAAACCCAACCTCAGGACAGCGCTGGCTCGTGAAGATGAGCTGGGTCAACCTCACTTCAGCACTGGCTTTCCTCACTTAGATTTGGCATGGGAGTTTCCTGAGACAAAGGTGTTTATCTACAGGATGGATTTTTGGAGCAGCAGGAGGTAGGAGTCACAGCAAAGTCCTGTCCAGCCTTGATAAAGCCTAAGCAAGCTGACAGACCAGGGTGTAGCTTTTTACTACTGCAGAATATGTGAATGCAACAGAAATTAATAAGCCCAATGTATTGGGATCAGAAATGAAACCAGTATTCAGTTACACAAGCCAAGTAAAAATCTAAAGCAGCTGTTCCTACTCACAAGCAGCTTTCTCCAGAGCTTAAACCTAGTAGAAACCAGAACCAATCTGTGTTAATCTCTAAAAGGTTTGCTATGCACAGCATACACATTTGCACTGTTCTGCAAATTTCACTGTTATAAAACCTTAAAATAGAAGGATGAACAAAGGAAACACAAACTTTAACTGAAGAAATGTCCCTGGTTCACACCAAAACATTCCCAGTTCTACAGGACAGACCACCTCAGGTATGTGCTGAGCCCAAAGGAATGTGGGTGCATTTCAGGAGTGGGGCTATCTGAGCATCTCTGAAGGGAGGTATCTAAACATGACTTTGTAGTCACCACGTGCATAATCTCCACCTTCAGCAATCTGATAAACGAGGGGAGGGGGCTGGGGATTAGCCAGGACACAGGAGTCCTCTATCTGCAGGGTTTAGCTCAGCCTCAGCTTAACTCCTGGCCCTCCCCCTGCTCCCACAGCAGTGCCATAAATCCCGGGGTCAGCAGCAATGCCGTGCCACGGCCGGGCAGGACGAGGGCCTGTGGCAAGCACGGCTTGCACAGCGGGGCAGGCAGGGAGCACATGGACGCGGCAGCACCGGGCACAGCACCGGGCACAGCACCGGGCACAGCACCGGGCACAGCACCGGGCACAGCGCCCAGGGCTCGCTCCTCACCGGAGCAGCCCATGGAGGCTCATTTCCAAGCACAGCTTTTTTTGTTGTGGGAAGAATAGGGCCGTCACCCGGCCAACGTGGGAAGCCCGGATGATTAAAGCGAGGGGGAACCAGAATCCTTCCCGCGCCGTCCCCATCTCCCAGAGCAGGGCAAGGCGAGGTGCTGTGAATGGCCCCATCGCCACAGGAACTGCACGTGCCTCCCGCACAAACTGTTCCTTGGGTGCGTTTTCAGATTAAAATCTGCCGTAGAGCAGCACCGTGAACAAAGGCACAGACCCCAGGGACCACGGAGGTGTCCCCACTCCCCGCAAACTGACGCTCCAACAGAACCGGGAGATGAAAAATGATGGCCTAAACCAAGTCTTAGGGGTTTACATGTTTAAAAAATCCTGCAGGGACCATGGCCAGGCCCACATCGTTCCCCTGTGCCCACGAGTTTGCTGCTCCTGACCTTTGCTTGTTTTCACCCTACTTAATGCAGTGCCTGGTGCAGGCAAAGGGCGGGAGAGCCAGGGCAGAACCACAGCAAACTTCCCAGAAATGGTAAAGCGCAGGCAAATCTGAAGCAGTTTTGCATTGGGGGTGCTCTGAACTCCCTTAACCCTGAAATTTCATTAGAATATCAAAACACATACTAAGGACAGTCATTTTTAAGTGAATAAGCCCGCCTTCCTTTCTGGCTCTGTCACCTCTCATCTCGCTCATTCCTCCAGTTTCAGAAGCTACACAAGACAAGGCAGATTACGAAACAAAGTATTTGAGATGAAATTTTTTTCAAATACCTTGCACATGTTTTATTTCAGAGAGAGAGCTGAGGAAGCTGCCCCCTGCCCCCCTCCCCAATTTTCCTGATGGGTCTTACATTTAACAAACTCATACACGGGATATTCTGGCTTTGTTCTCCCAACCCATTGTAGCAGGGGCCACTAAATCAAACAGTTGCTGCTACGACAAAAGCACTCACAAAAATCTCAACCTCATCTTGAACCCTGAAGATTTTTATGGCTACTCCCTCGCTAGCCCCTCCCCGAAGCCACATTAAAGGATGTATTGTTTTCAGAGGTCATGGTAGGTTTCATACCACATACAATGTAAATTCTCCAAGAATATGATGATGTTACACAAGAGTCACAGAAGATGGAAGAGAAGGAGAAGGAATCTCCTCTTTTCCATATTTAATAAAGCAAACAGTAGAAGCAATACACTTATTTTTCAAAAGACTTGCTTTTCCCCTCAGCAAAATGAACAATCTTGATAATTCTTAAAAGAAAATTGCTATGCATTTCCAAAAGGAAATACCTTCAAATCCCGCTGAAACACATGGCAAAGGCACATAGAGAAAGCACCAGGGCACATGAATGAGATTGTAAAATACACAGCAAATAAATTAAAGTATGGGGACACACCCTCAGCTCCCAAGCAAGCCCGTGTCACCACTCCCACCTCTGTCACTCCTGAGGGCAAACACCCCGAGCAGGTGAAGGGAAGCACCTTCAGTGTTCGGCCGCATTCCAGGAGGGGACCAGGTGTGGCTGCATCTCAGCAGTTCCCCAGGCTGCGAGGGGATCACCCCATCCCTGGAGACCCAGCTTAAAACTCTACAGCCACTACAGCTCCCTGCAGGATTTACCTTGGAAATCAGGCAGCATGTTGGTGCAGCTGGCTTGTGAGATTCTCCATATCGGTGCTTTAGGATGGAGGAGAAACAAAGACTTTATTTCCCAGAGTGAGGCCAAAAGTGAAGGCACAGTCCCTCACCCAAACCCCAGGACAGACGGTGCTGGGATTTGGTCTGGCTGGAAAGCAAGAGGAGGCCAAGCTGCTGCTTGCAAAACATCACATTTATACAACAGAATGTGATTTACAGCTAAGAAAATCTTTTGTCACTGAAAAAAAAGATTACAGGCAACGCTCAGCACTGCAATTCATTAATATATTTAACATCTTTTCAACTGTGTACCAGTTAGTTGCTTCTTGATTAACTGACCCTATCACACCCCCCTGCAGCACCCTTTAGCTGGGTTTAAATCTCAAGCTGCTAAATACCAGCTGTTTGGAGAGGGAGGGCAGAGGGGGAGATCTCACACATGTGTTACTTAAATCCCAACAGCATCTCGCTCCCCTCTCGCCTCTGATGATGACTCAAACACAAACAGATGTGTTATGTGTTGGGGTTTCCTTCTCCCCTTATTTTTCCTAACGATTTTTTTCATTGTCAATTTTTATTTCAAGAAAACCATCCTGTGAAAATCAAGCCGCAGAAGTGGAGGAACTCCCCCCTTGCTGCAGAGCAGTTGCATTGTCCAAACAAGCCCACCCCCAAACCAGGCGCCTTTGCTTCAGGGGCCTTTTTTTTTTTTTTTTAACTTACAATCGATGAACACAGGGATTAAATTTTCTGTGTGCCGGCCCCTGCTCTGGACAGAAGCGAGATCGGCACGCAGTGGGATGGGGCATCCCACTCGTGCTCCCCCCATCGACCCCGCACACGTGAGTTGGTCCCAGCCCCACGCTGGAGGCGGGAGAAGGCACCCGCGTCCTGCCTGGCCAGCCCGGCTCAAAGAGCAGATTGTGCTGCCCCAGGATCAGGCCGGCCTTGGCGAGAGCTGAATAGAATTAACCCTCTATGAACTAAAACAACAATTTTTTGTTGCCCAGCTGGGAGAAAGGTTAATTTAAAGGGACAACCCTCCTGAAAAAAAAAAAAAAAAAGGAGGAGAAAGAAAGAGGCGGCCTGCAACCTTATTCTCTGTACTGTAAAATGATGTTCTTCTCACAGAGAGTCGCATTTTAAAAAGCAGCGAGGGAGCACTGGAAAGAAAAGAGGAGAAACGCTGCACCAGAGGAATGGCCAGTGCATCTCACTCTGCTCTTGCTTTCCAGTAATGAAACCCCAAACTCGCAGTCTTATTCCCTCCTGACTCTGTTTCTGCCCAAGAAAAGTTCAGTCAAAAGAAAACCCTCATAAAAACCCAGAAATCATCAGCTGCTCTTTTTCGGGTCGGTATTAATCAAGAGCGGGCAGCTGATGAAACCCATCACCCTTCCCCGGCCTGGGACCCATCTCCATTTGCATATCAAAACCTCATCTGTGAAATGCAACTTCTCCCGGGCAGGGGAGCCCCGGCCGTGCTCCCTCACCCCGACACCCACCCCCGCGCCCCACGGCGCCCGGCGGGGCTGGGAGCGGCCGGGGGACACGGGGCGCTGCGGGACCCTCACCCCGCTCCATTGTGCGGGATGGGGAGAGGATGGATCCCTCGCTCCAGCCAGTTGTTGCACAAAGAGTTTGGAACAAAAGCCAGCGCACCAGAACGAGCCCGATGGCCGGGACGGCGGCCGGGGACAGGCACGAGGGTCCGGCCGCGCTGCCCCCGCTCACAGACCCGCTCCCGGCTTACGGTCGCTCTCCCGAGTGATCGACTTTCTCTAATCCAATTTAAGAAAAATAAAGCTCCGTGCGCGGTCCCTGCCCTCGCTCCGGCGCGGCTGCAAATCCGAATCAACGTCTGAATTAGACCATTAATTATTTTAATTGATACATTATAAAGCAATAATATGAAGAACTGACTTACCTGCCTAAAACCAATTCTCTTGCCCCTAATGAAGCTGTCTAGATGTGCAACCACAGAGAGCGATGCAGAATTAAGAAAACCTGAGCCTAAACCCACCCCCAGCAGTCCGGGCTGAGGGAGCAGGGCCTGGGCACAACTGGAATAGTGACTTCTCCAACGTGTGCTGCCAAACACACCATGTTCTCTCCTGAAATATTTCATCCTCGCTCTGAAGAGGAGCTTTGCCGCTGTTTTCACTCACAGGGGGTAAAAAAAGGCTGCAAATACCGGGGGGCAGCGACGGTCCCGGGAGAGCCGGGCAGGCGCTATCGAGCGCCTCCGTGACCCCGATACTATCAATAATTAACGATACTAAAAAAAGCTCCTCCAGATGGTCGGAGGGATTAGGAAGTTTTAAATATAAACAAAGTAAGCCACAAAACAAACTAATGCCCTCCCCTTTTTTTTTTTAATTGCATAATCCCGTTCGCAGCCCGGGGCCGCTCTGCCCGGCCCCGGGAGCCGGGAAAAAGGCAGCGAAAGGGGAAAGCCCGCACGGCTCCTTCTCCCCCGCGGGTCCGGACAGTCCCGACCCGCACGCCGCGCTCCGAGCCCCGCCGGCCGCGGCGCTGGGACGGGGCGGCCCCGGGCCGGTAGCGCCGGGGGGCGGCGGCCCCGGGCCCGCGCAGCCTCCGCGGCACCGCCCGGACAAAGGCCCGGCCCCGCTCACCTTCCATGCAGGTCGAGTCCCGCTTCATCCCCGGCCGGCTCTAGGGCCGCCTCATGGCGGCGGCGGCCGGGCAGCCCCGCTCGGCCATCGCCGCCGCCGCGGGCCGCCCTATGCTAACGACGTGATGTCAGCGCCGCCCCCGCCGCCCCGGCCCGCGGGGGGGCCGGGCCGACACACCGACCGGCCGACAGACACACCGACCGACCGACCGACTGACAGACAGACCGACTGACCGACCGACCGACAGACAGACCGACTGACCGACCGACTGACAGACAGACCGACTGACCGACCGACCGACAGACAGACCGACTGACCGACCGACTGACAGACAGACCGACTGACCGACCCACAGACTGACACACCGACCGACCGACAGACACACCGACCGACCGACCGACAGACAGACCGACTGACCGACCCACAGACTGACACACCGACCGACCGACTGACACACCGACCGACTGACTGACTGACACACCGACCGACCCACAGATTGACACATCAACAGACCGACTGACAGAGAGACCTACAGACCGACTGACAGACAGACCGACCCACAGACTGACACACCAACCGACTGACCAACTGACAGACCGACCCACAGACTGCCAGACCTGACCGCCTGACAGACCAACTGATCAACCATCTGATGGACAGACTGATCAACAGACCAACTAACCACTCAACTGAGCGACAGACCGACTGACCGACCGACTGACTGACCAACCACTGCCCCCGCCACAGGCACAGCCCAGGCAGTAGCCACCAGCTGTTGGACACTGGCCATCACCACCAACCACTGGCCATCAGCCACCAGCCATTGGCCACCGCCATAAGCCACCAGCTGTCCCCACTGGCCACCAGTCCCAAGCCAGAGCATGGCCACCACTTTGCATAGTCCTTCCACCAACTTCCAGGGCAGTCAAGAGAACTGCCCACTGCGGTATGAAACAGGTACCACTGACACACATCCCCCAGCAAAATGAGGGATCCCCAGTGTGAAAATACAGGTTGCCCAGAGAAGCTGTGGCTGCCCATCCCTGGAAGTGTTCAAGGCCAGGTTGGACAGGGCTTGGAGCAACCTGATCTAATGGAAGGTGTCCTGGGCCATGGCAGAGGGTATAATGAGATGGTCTTTAATGTCACTTCCACCCCAAACTGTTCTGGATTCTGTAACTCTATAAAAATTATTTCTTTATACTAATAACAACTCTTGGCCAAAACCTGATGTTTAGTTTTTAATCACAAGTGAAAAGCGAACTTGAGATCAATGAGTTTGACAACTCAGCAGACACAGGCAGCACCAGCCAACAGGCACAGCCACTCTCAAGCCAGTGTGGGCCAGATAGCACCATGCTGCTCTTGAGCAAACCCCTTCCCATGCCCACGCCTGGCAGAGCACTCCCAGGGCACAACCAGAGCTGCTGTGAACATGGAGTGGGCTACAGTGCAGTTCACCCGTCCTTAGGGCTGCAGACATGAGGTGCCTGATAAACTGTCCTGGTGCTCAGCTGTATTTGACCAAGCCCAAACAAATGCTCAACACACTGCGGCATTTAAGGGAATGCCCAAAAGCATTTCTGCTGATGCCCAATCCAACCTGTCCTCCAGATGTCTGGATGTCTCAAAACTGGCTCTCCTCAGAAGCCACAGTCTGCTCTGTTCCTCATCCTGAGGACTGCGGGGTTTAAATGCGCTCTCAGAAATGGCTGACTTAGAATAAACAAGGCACAGAGGCAACAAAAGAGGTCATATTTCACTTCTTCCCGAGCCTGAAATCTTATTGCTTTCTGGTGACATCCAGCAATGCAAATAACCTCGTGTGCATGCAGGGCAGAGCTCAGTGGCATCCTCCTGGCAGCCCAGGCACCCTGCTCTGGCTGACACCACCTGGGCAGGGGTCTGGCCACACGGTCTCAGAGGTCCCTGCCAACCCCAAACCCAACCTCAACCCTTCCGTGATTCTCTCTACTCATAATCCTGTTCTAACCCAGCATTTCTGCACAGCAGGTGCACTTGCAGGAGCAAGCTGTTGCCAGCCCGCCCTGCACCAGCCCAGTCTCTGGTTTGCTGATGCTGCAAATCCGTGCAGTTGCCGTGTGGGTCCGTGACACGCTCCTTGGACTGACCTCTCCTCTTCACCGTGGCAGTTCCCGGGGCTGGGCTGTGCGAGGAGCCGGTGCCGTGCCCTCGCAGCGCATGGCCAAGGTAAGCCAGGCCTGGCTGCACTATTGACACAGCTGTTTGCAATTGTGCTGCTCCCAACGCTCTGCATTCTTCATCCCATGTGAGCCCTCCGCTGGCTCCCGGCACCCCTCGGAGAAGTGTGACCAGAATGCAGAGCGCTTATTTTGTAACGCTGCAGTGTGATGTGGACACAGAGGGCTGAAATAAAGCAACTTAATCTCAGAATAACACAAAGTTGCTCCCACAACTGCTGTTGGGGCTCAAAACAGAGATACACCAAAAAAAAAAAACCCAAAAAACCCCCCAAACAACCAAAAAACCCCTCCTAATTCTGAAATTGCAATTATAAGACAAAACCTGGCTGGGAAAAGGGATGATTGCCCTAACAACCCAAATCTTCCAAATTACTCAAACTTGCATTAAATACGCATCACAGTTTGTCCATAATAAATCCCCAAGGGCAGAAAATAATTGCAGAGATCTGGAACTATTCTCTAAAATCAGAGGCCAAACTGGAAATGGGTAGAGGGCAGGCAAAGAGAAAGGAAAGATGAATTCCCTCATCTGACCCAAACAGCCTTGCAGCAAGTCTGGGCGAAGGAAAAAGAGAGTGGCTGGTTCTTATTTTGGCCTGAATCAGCCAATTCCCATGCCAGATGGAAAAAGCTGATGCTACCGTAACCAACATCTAAAATTTTAGAATGACACCAATTCATAACAGTAAAAGCCAAAACCATTGCCCAAAAATGGGCAAATGGCATTGCTGCCTGCAAGGGATTCATTGTCATGATTTAAAGCCATGAGGGATGGACATGGGAAGCAAGAGGAGGTGCTGCCTCTCTCCCCAGGCATGTGCCATGAGGCTGCCCTTCCAAAGAGAACGAATTCTTAAGACATGTGACGGTTTCAGAAATACAGAGCTAAACTGGAGTCACAAGACAGAGCCAAAATGGGTTGAACAGTGCCAGGCCAGGCCAGTGCAGGTCTCTCAAGACACTTTCTGCCAGTACCATCACTCACCACAGCCAATCCCTAAAAGCTTTGATGAAAACCCCAAATTTGGGCAGAGCAGGGCTGGCAGAGCCACGTGGCCCCAGGACAGGGGCAGCCCTTCCTCACTCTTGCTCTCCCACCCACAGCCACAGTTTCATAATTCCCAGGGCTCCAGCGAGGCTTTGCCCATTTTCATGACAATCGGGGCTCTGTTGTGTCCCTGCAGTTTGAGCCATCAGCCCCTTTGTGGCACGAACAAAGTCCGGGCTGTGGATAACAAAACCCAGCACATCTCGGCACTGAAGGCGACAAACCCCGAGCTGCCCCACACCACCGAGCTGGCCACGGACCAAACTACAACAACAAAGTGGATTTGATTTCAAGCAGCAAATAGATCCTAAGGAAATACTCAACTCCTGGCTTTGTTTTCATTTTATCAACAAATGGTGCCACTGGCAGCACCTCTGCTGTGCGACACCAACCGCCTGAGCCCGCGCGGTTCGGCAGGCGCAGGAACGGCCCCGTGCCAGGGAACAAGACCCCTGCACCAGAACCAACCTGGTTTGCAAATGTAGCTGAATAAATTATATAAATTCTGATGAATACATCTCAGCAGCCTCAGTACTGCGGACGTTACCGCTTCCAGCCACTGCAGTGAGAGGACTGGTTGCAGGTAAACACAGCACGTACTTTCCCCCAAAAATCTATTCCCCTCTCCCTATGTATGCAGGTATTTCAGAGAAAATTAATAAAAAAAAATATAAAATTTCTAGAAAAGCTGTGGAAGGAACTGCATGGAATGATAATAAATATCCACCTGACGTCCTGTGATAATGGTTTAACAACAGATCGGGTAATTCCTCTGCTCCCCAGCATTAAACGCACCAGGAGCGTGGAGTTAATAATTCTGCTGAAGGTGGTCACTTGGTGCACATAAAATTAAGCAATTTCCTCCTTCTTGCTAGTTTGATAGGTCACTGTGTAAATAGAATCCTCTTATCAGTTTCCAGAGTTATCTGTTTTTTATATTTTTATTTGCCTGGCTACCGAATTTGCCGTCCCAGTCTATTGAGCGTTTGCAAGAAGCGTTTCATTGCACCTCCCTTGGTGGGTGACAAACAGCAGAGAGAGCTCTGTGTAACAGAGGAAAAGGCAGGGGGAGGTTAAGGGCTCCTCAGAAAGGTCGCCTTCAGAGGAAAAAAGGAAAACAAATGGGATTGTAGGCATGGGAAGTATATGGTTTTACTGCCTTAGCAGGAAAGTACAAGAAAGGAGAATTGCAAAGGGAGAAGCTTTACATTTCTATGAGCAGGCAATTGAGCTCCATTCCCTTCCTATGGGATGACTCCATCCATTCTGGGAGCATATCTCCTGTAACTCCCAGTAACCAAATCAGGTCACACAATGTCAGATCATTCTGGAAAACATGGGGAAGTCCTTGGGCTGGGTCCCCATTGCAAATGTCAGCCCTGCAGTTGCATTATACTTTGAAGATAAACTTTCAGAGATCTACCCAGACAAGACCTTCCAGCCTTTGCCTGAATTTGAGCAGGAAGAGGATGATGGTGAAATAACTGAGGACTCTGATGAAGATTTTATACAACCGTGTAGAAAATACCTAAAATCAGATGAGAGACCAGTGCATAGAAAATAATCTAATGATATGGACCTGAAATTTATTGTAAAAACTGTTATTTAAGTGTTCCTGGAATATTATTATCAGAACCAAGCGCTGCACAGCCAGGGCAACAGTGGGCCCAGGGCAGGATCCGACCCTCACACCCCCATCCTCCTGTGGTCAGTTCTTTCTCCCACAGGCTGAACTGCAGGCACAGAATCCATCAAGCAAACACTGGGTGCAGCAGCAGGGCTTTGTCCCAGCATATCCCACCCACAGAACCAGTGCACCCATCAACAGCGTGGGCACAAATGAGCCAAAAGCTTTTCATCCCAAACCTGGGCAGAAAATTATGTTTAGCAGGATGCAGGAAATGAGGAGAGGCCCATGGGGCAGGAGGCAGAGAGTATCTCCTGGGTTTGAAGAGGCAGAAAAAGTTTTGTGCATTAAAGTGATAAACTGAAAAGCCAAAAGATGATTTTACGGCTGACTTAGACAAACTGGATTCGCACAGCTACAGCAGCCTGCTGCAGTTGCTGATGTTTTTAATAATATCAACAACAGACCAACTTTGTTATTATAAGTGTAATTATTATAGTTCTCAGCACTATTTACAAATCACAGTTTGGTGCTGAGCAGCAATTTTTTGTATACCCAGGGAAAAACAAACAAACAAACAGTGAGGATGTTTCCTCAAATTTCAGGTCAGATGGCAAAACAAAGAGGAAAAAACCTTCAGAACTACAGATGTAGATCCTGTACCTGCACCAACACATTGCTGTGACCACAGAGGCTCAGGAGCTGCTTTGGATCATTAGGAGCTGGAGCAAGTCCTGTTTGGGAACAACCTGGCTGCTCCATGCCTCTCATATACCGTGTGTGGAATGCAGAGGTGGCACCTCGTTACTCTGTGGAGAGACGTGGGGGACGTGTGGGACGGGGCTGCGATGCCAAGCACAGGGAGAGCATCCTTGGTGTGGCAGGGCTGTCACCAGGCACAGAGAAACGCCTGGATTCTATGGAAAGGGAGAAAACATCGACAATCCTCACCCTTGGGCTTCACAGCAGGTTTAACACGTGCTGTGCTGAAGGGTTCCTGTGGGCTTGCGGAGATGGGCCCCCAGCCCCGACCCCGGGCAGGGGCTCAGCCCCTCCACACCCGCTGCCCCTTCCCCGGGCGATGGTGCCGCGGCAGGGCCAGCGCTGCCCCCGCAGGCCGGACAGGCCGGACAGGAGCTGGACAGGAGCTGGACAGGAGCTGGACAGGAGAGGGCAGCATCCGACCGGCGGACACGGCCGGGCCGCGGGGACCCCGGAGCGCCGCCACCAGAGCCACGGACCCGCGGAACGGGCTGGGCTGGAAGGGACCCACGAGGATCACCCAGCGCAAGTCTTGGCCCTGCACAGACACCCCGAGAGTCCCGCGGACTGGGCACGCCGCGGATCGGGCTCGGCAGAGCCGAGCACAGTCCATACGAACCTGCATTTCAGCACCAGCTCCGGCCTCAGCTTTGGGGCGAGAGCCCTCCTGGCCCCAGCACTGCCCCGAACAGCTCTGCAGCATCCTCACCTCCGGGGTGCCAAGACGCAAATGGGTCCTGCTCATGGGCTGGCACCTTGGTTTTATTTTTACTGCAATTAGCTCTCCTGTCATTAGGAGTAGGTATTTAAGATGTCCTTTTTTCCCCCCCAATCTTCTTTGAGTATTCCATTTAACTTGTCGAAGTTTGTAATCCTTTTTTTTTTTTTAACAAGAAAAGGAAAAGCTGATCAGAAAAGTCCTTCCAGAATTTACAAACACGGGAATAAAATTATGGAGGAACCATCTGGTATACCCTGACAATACCCCCAGACTTCCCCTTTGTTCCCAGGTAGTCGGCCAAGAATACATCCATGCAGAAAACAGCATATTGCACTCAAAAAAACTCCATCACCCCAACTCTCAGCTTCTGTAAGAACCCCTGCCAACACCTCAGCTTGGAGACTGACGATTTACCACCTAAAACATATCTCACCGCAACCCCCTATAAACCACAATTACTTCTCGAGATGTTGGCAAGTTGAAATAAAATTGTGAAATGTCAAAATCTACGGAAAATATATTTGTTAGAATGGCAAGGGCAACTGAGGGAAGAGAAAGTGGCATGGGACAACAGGGCAGGAGAAATCCCATACTCAACAAATTCTTATGTAAATTCAGTTTCCTTTCTAGAGGGCTTCAAAGTAGAAAGGAAAGGCAACCAGCACAGCAAGGTGGCCCAGTGACACACCTGGCCCTGTTTTAGGGGGAGGAGGGTCCATGATTTGTCATCCCCTTTCGCTGTCCAGCCACAATGTGAAAGGCCCAGCTCAAAGCTGCAGTGGTGGCTCCTCAAGAAAAATGCTTTCATAATTTTGTTTCTGCTATTGCAGATGTGAGGGAAATGTTGCCATGAGCTACACAGGTTGTCCTGGCTGCAAAGTCAATTCCTTGTGTGCACAGCAGGTCCCGTGATTTCAGCACAACACGGCACAGGAGGACAGTGCTTGGGAAGTTAAATCTCTGTATTCAGTCCACTCCTTTGGAGGAGCCTGGAAATCTGGGTACTTCTGCTCTGCTCCCCCCTCCTACTAATATTGCTCCCACTTCTGAACGAGGTAAGAGCTGAATCCTGAAAAAATACCTTTTACCTCCCTGTATTCCTTCTGCTAAACCCGATCCTCATCCTTTCCTTCTGATAAACTAGATAATTCACACATCACCTCTACCAGCTGCTCCTAGGCCCAGATACCACCCACCCCAGACAGCACGAGGTCCCAAATTAAGATGTACGTGACTCAAAGAAGAGCCAATTTTATTAGACTAACACCAGAGGAAGAAAATCTTCCATCTTCCTGTCGTTCGTGAAGCCTCACAGGACAAAGTATTCCCATGCCTGCTCCTGACAGGGAGCGAGCCTGCCCCGGTGCAGGGACTGCTGCTTTGGGTGTAAAGGCTGAATCCAACATGCAGTATTTAAGACAATTAGGTTTTCAAAGAAACTACACTAAACATTTCTTTCATGTGTAATCAAATTATGTTAAAGCAAACCTCATAATTTAAACCATTCCATTGGTCAGCTCCTATTTGTTTTCCCTGCACCCTCATTTTTGCTCCAGATCTGTCACATTACATTAACACCTTTCCTACTCACTGCCTACAGAAATAACAGCCTTCGACATGCCTGCACAATCCATTTGTCCTGCTCTAATTACTTTTTGACATAGCCTCTTCTGCTGTTATCTTGCCTTTTCTGACCTCTGTCTGTATTAAAGCCATTTAAAACAATCTTTAAACTCGGTATCTATTGTGATGTGTCTTATATGATACTGCTGGAGTATCAGTCAGCAACATTTTGTAAATCAAATATTTAAATCTATGGTAATAAGATAATGTACTTGAGCTGGAAAGCTACTGCATGGTAGTAACAGCTACAACTGGCTGCTCACAACACAAGCCCCCAGGACTGCAGCACATTTTCAGGATGGAATTCCCATAGTCATAAAACTGTTCTACATAGGGAAGCTGCTCAAAGATAAACAGGTCTTCTGTGTACTAAGGAATTTCCTTTAATTTCACGAATGGGGAGGAAAGCAGGAGAAACTGAGAAAAGTGGTCATCCTGCACAAACAAACCCAAACAACCTCCAGACAGACTGAGCAGACAGGAAGAGGAGCAGGCAGGCTGCACCAACAATGCAGCCCATGACAAATCACACTCTTCTCCAAACCCAGAGAAGAAACCATGAATCTCTAATCCCAATATCCCTCTGTTTTCATCAAGCCCATTCAAAAACTGTGCCCTCATTTTCTTTTGCGGTGATTCACAGATGATGAACCTCTAATTACCAGCTACTTCCCTGGCTGAAGCAGCAGAGGATCTGCTCCGTGCCAAGTGTCTGCTTCGGAGTCAAGAACTTATTCCACATGGTGGAACTAATTTTTTGGATATCAAGTTGATCCCAACGTACACACGTCTCACTATACAGCCTAACTACATCTTCACATGCTATTTTCCACATGATCCAGCCTCATGCTAACTTAATTGGTAGCTAGTCAATATTTTACTCACATTAGAAGAGACTTCTCAAACCTACATTTGCTCTGGTTCATTTACAGGGTAATTATCCAGTTCACACCAAGTCTGGTCTTCTAGATCCAGCCAGTGCAGACACAGGCACAGCTCTGCTGGGAAAACACAGCTCTATACTTTGTCTTCCAGATGACAGCACTATAAAACCAACGGGGGACAAAACCAGAGTCAATTAAAATACATTAAATGCAATGCAACAATTCTATGATTTGTCATACAGATTTTATTTCTTTGAATTCCTCTAACTGTGTCCTCAGGACATTAAATCCCATGAATGCTGTGTAAAGCTCTTCTCACAACACTTTCCTATGCTCATTTTTATTTTCCCCTTTTTCTTTCCTGTCAGCAGCCCTGACCACAAACCTCAGCCTCATTAAGGCATCTCAACAGAGAAGGGACCCGTGGATCCAGGACCAGAGCAGTCTGCTGGAAAAGCAGGAGTGTGAGATGCTGCTGTGCTGGAGCACAGCTGATGGAATGGCTTTTCAGCAATACTGACCTTGCAGGACATCTAGTAGCAGGAGTGGGTCATGCTGAAACATTGATTACTGAAACAGTGAGTACACAGGGGACCAAAACCAACAGACACCAGACCTGGAACTGAGGCCGTAGATATTTCCAAATTTCGTGCCTCATGAGTGAAGAGGCTCCAAGCTCCTCTGTACAGTGGCATGGAACAGCATCTCCAGAGCAGCCGCAGGCAAAGTCAGGGACTTAATTCCTTGTGCAGGAACCTCGTGCTAGGAGGACACCCACATTAGGACTGTGATTAGTTCTTAACAGATGCCTCTAAATTGCCTGCTGGAGGAAGCCACCTTTCCCCGTGACTGATGCTGGCCCCCGAATTAGGGGGGTTGATTTCCCCTCATTAAGCCTGTCCTGAGCTGCTCTCTGCGGGAACAACCGGCCTCACCACGGCTCCCACCGCAGCTCCAGAGAAACACTGGAACCTCAGGGGACCCCCGCGACCGCCCTGGCTTTCCTGGCTTTGGGAATGTGAGGATGGCAGATCAGCTGAACCAAACGAGCTCTCCCCGTTCCTTCTCAGAGCGCTCTGTGTGTGCTGGACAGACAGACAGACAGACAGAGCTCCCTTCCCAGCTCTCCCGGCCTCGCTGGCTGCCGACCATTTCCATAAATCCTCCCACAATGCAGCGCAGCGGGTTTAGCCGGAGGGATCCTCCGCAGCACGGGGTGCTGTGAGAAATGTGAGATGGTTGTAGAGGAAACATGTAAGATTCGGATTTGAAATTAAAATGATCTGCCCCAACAACAGCGCCTGGATTTCTACATTAAATTTTTGACATTCCAATGGTATGATATGTTCGTGTTGCTCACCCAGGATAATCCCACACGATTTTTAGAAGTTAAAAATTAAAATCTGCGGTAGGGTTTTTATCATATATCTTGGAAACAAGGCAAATAGAAAACTCCCAGTGCTCACCACCAGGCATCTTATCAGCAGAAACTACGGGGCTCTTTGTGCTGTGTTGTGATGACTTTGCAGCACACGTACTCCTGAAAACAGCCCTTGCTACTCACAGGAGACACCCTCGATGCTCAGATCCACAGATCTCACGGTGAGGTGCCACATCGGGTGTCAGAACAGCCTAAATCACATCCAGCAAGTTCCTACGCCAAATTTAGCAAACTGTGCTCAAACTACGTCTACAGGAGCTATTGTAAGATGTTAGATAAGGGCCACACCGGGATTACATACAGTCAATATTTGGTTAAATCAGGAATTACACTTATAAGTTCCGGAGATACAAATGTCACTTAACAAAACAGAACATAAATACCCACAGGGCAGTAACCCTCTTCTTTGAAGCAAAAGAGACATCCAGCTTTTCCTGTGTGAGTCTTGCCGAGGCCTAATTACATTATCGCTTGTTATTTGTAACAAAATATAAACATTTCCCTCATGCCCCCAGACCACAATCACAGAGGAACCCCTGCACCCCCACGTCAGTATATACTGTCATGTAGGATATAAAGCACTCTGACCTAGTCTCATCCACCCACTAAACTGCTCCAAAGTTTTCCTTGCACGTATTCTCTGCAAGTCCAGGGAGAAGCTGCTTTCTGCACTGGCAATACAGCGAGCAGGGTGACAGTCTAACATGGTGTCCTGCTGAGATCCAAGAATAGCAATGCCTTAAAAGGCAGCGATGTTGAGATCACAAGGAAAAGAGAATTAGGGCACAGCTGTGGAGTTCTGTAGGCTAAAACATAGACTCAATATGTCAGAGAAAATTAAATCACAGAGCTACATGTAATTTCTAGTCTCATTTGGAACTTCGCTGTAGCTGTGCAGAATTTGTGCTCGGGTCATACATGTGAGTCGCTGTGTTTCTGCACACAGGAATAAAACATGAAGTTAATTTAAAAAGAGAAAACAAAGGAGTTATATGCAGCAGAAACATCTATGTTTGAAGGATGTGTACATGCTATTGCAGCTCACCCACAGTTCCGTGGGCAGCTCTGGAGGACAGGCAGCAAAGCCCCAGCCCCACCTGTGACACCAGCAGAGCTCACAGCCTCACCTGCACACAAAACAAAGACAAACTGACCCAACACACACAACAGATCTGAAAAACGCCTGCTTTCCTGTGATCCTCAGACAAGGGAAAGGGACCCTTCCTCAAAAATGAAGGTACCAAAACTGATAACAAACTTTTGCATAGGCTTTCCTCTCGAAGAAGTGGTTACATTTTACAGAATGATATCTATATATAAATTTTCCAGTATTTCTTATCCTTGAAGCCCAGTACCAGCTTCTCCTCTGAAAGCATTCAATATCCACACAATGCAGTCCATTATCCTCTGCCAATATCTACTATTGCAATCTGAGTCCAACTAATGAATTTTTTGGGATATCAGGGTTTGTGCCTTGAGCTGGGAGGTTGGTGCCTTATATCCAGTGTCTTCTCCCCAGCTCCAGAGAAACCTCTGAAAGCCACTGTGGCAGAGACCAGCACAGCTGTTAGATGGTAAGAACTGTGGATTCCTTGGGAGTCCCTGGATAAACAGCTGGCCTTTGGGCAGAGCAGGACAGGCTGGACCCAGGGAGCAGCTGAGCAGTGTCTCACCTGCATGAGTCCAGGCTTTACCAGAGCAGCAGACTGAAATTACCTCTTTAAAAGGCTCTAAAGGCCAGGGACAGATAAGACAGAAGATGGAGGAGATAAAAGAAGATGCTAACAAGGGAGCAAGAGACTGATTGGGGTGAGGATTAGATGGCCAGGCTTTCCTAAATCACTGGTACTTGAGCACTGTGGTGGTACAGAACAGCAAGAAAACAGAGGTAGGAAGCTGCAGTAATTACCTGTGTTGAGCTAAGTGTGTTTCCTGTGGAGCTCACAGAGCATGGCTGATCTGTTGGTATCAGCCATCCTTTGTCCCTAAGGAGGTAAATTATACCTCTGATTTGTATATGAAAGTTCAATAACTCTTAATGGTTATGCTTGACTGCAGACAGAGCTGTGGACTAACATCTCCAGGAGTCAATTCCTATGAAGGGGTAATACATGGAGAGATTTCACAAAGTGAGAGAGTTCAGCAGCCAACAGCCAGGGAGAAGTGAAAACAAGCCAGGGAGGGATGTGCAGGGGCGGCACAGGGAGTGTCTGGCAGGGGGACGGGGCTCAGCAGGATGGGACCTGTTGACCCCTCGACCCCATCTAGCAGGTGGCATCCCTGCCCGTGGCAATGAGGTTGGAATTAGATGATCTTTAAGGTCCCTTCCAACCCAAGCTGTTCTATGATTCTATGACCCACCTCCTACTGCTGGAGTTCCAGAGCAGTGCGCACATGGCACTGCTCCAGAGGAGGAGGAATGCACCGTGATAGCCATCACATGGGGAAGGAGATAACCCAGGAGTGCAGGAGATGAGCAGAAGGGGTGTGTGAATTCAGTCTGCAGTGATGGAGGAGAGAAGCTCTTCTCTCTCTCTTCTTGGAAACTGCCAATACTGGGAAGGGTTAACAGGGCAGTCCCCGAGGACGGGCGCTGCACGCAGGGGCACACGTGCACTCCACGATTTAATTAACAGAGAAAACGCCAAACGTTGGAGACGAATTTCTTTTCCCGAGCAGGACTATGTATTACCTACTTTAAGCACAGCCCGGTTCATGCATATGCAACGTTCTCCACAAACACCGCACGTGGTGCGGGAAACAATCCCGTAGATGAGGATGCGAAAGGAGGTCACTAATTCTCTCGGAATATCTCCGGGATGCAGGCGCGGCGGCCCCGCACGCGATCCGTGCCCACCGCGGGGTCCCGGCGCTGCCCGCCCGGCTGTGCCAGCGCCGCCCGCCCTGACCCACTTTCCCGCAGCATTTCTGCATAGCGACAGAGGTCCGAGCAGGACAAGTGTCACCTCCCAGCCCACGGGATTCTCCGTTCCCTACTGCTTCCACTGCAAGGATGTGCCCGGCATTTACACGCAGGCACACACGAGCACTCGGCACTGCACACAAATGTAAGTAAACACAGAAGTGCCAGGAAGAGAAGGAATCACAACAACAAAATCCCGTTCTTGTTTGCAGAATATTCCTCTGAAGTAGGCACAGGGCTATGACAGCGGCTACATGAATATCCATCTCATGGATCCTCCCTGGAAGAAGCCTGGCAGTTCCATTCCGGCCAAAGCTCTTTTAAAGGGACTTTGCTCATTTCTGGCTGGTCTGAGCATTCCTGTTGCCCCGAACCAATCCTGCCCTTTCCCTTCCACCAAAAGGAATCCTAATGCACTGAGCCACCCAGAAAATTACAATTCCTTCATTACCCCCAGCCAAAGCTCTGACACTGTGAGGAAATGCATTTTCCCACTCCAAGCCCCTCACACCTCTCGTACTGTCCTATTTCCTACTCTCTCAGTCCCTATGGAATTACAGTGTATTGACTGCAGATGCACTGGCAGTTCTGATGTCATCTCAAGGTTTTTTCTTTTTTATTTTTTTCTAGGTGAAGCATCTATATTTCCTCTGTTCTGAAATTTTGTGCTGAAACTATAACAAGCCAAAAATCTCTTCAATGGGAAATTTCACAAGCAGAGGATTATGACTTCAGCTCCAGAATAAGCAGCAGGAGCAGATGGAACTCTTCAGAAACAATGATTCCATTTTCATGCAAATTTCCTTAGTAGTTAAAAAAAGACGAGGAAGAAAAAAAACCACCAAGATATCAGAATGGTTTCTAAATGGAAGGTTTTTGAATGATGCTAAAAGCAAAGGGTTGGTAGCTCTCCACAATCCCAAGCATTTTAGCAGCAGCCAGTGGAAAAAAAAAGAAAAACCATGACAAACTAAACCCAGACTCCATCCCCTCTCAGAGTCAGGATAAGGGAAAGGGAAAATGGAGTGAGAGTGTATTTTAGGTTTTATGATTTTCAACATCCTCGGTTTTGTGCTAATGCACACTTCAGAGCTAATTCTTATGCTCTTTAGGAGCACAGGCTTCATTCATGAAGCAGCATGACAAAAATTCTTTATCCACTTGATGACTACAGAAGGTGACAGGCAGCGAGGCGCAGCAGCCACGGGGACCCTGTCGGAGTGCTAACCTGCAGCGCTGCTCCTCGAGCACAGCGCTCCCCTGATTGCAGCAGCACACACATGCATTTTTCATAGCCCAAATGTGGAAACCCAGCCAATTCTTTTGTTATTAATACTGGCAGCATACCCTAAACAACAAATAATGCACAGAGTTAGCAGACCCCATTTCTGGCTCTTCTACTGACTTCTTACTCAGTTTTGGTCTTGTGCCTTCCTTTTGCCCTTGTGTTTACTCCTCAAGTGAGACAATTCAAGCTATTCCCTCGCTCCCAGAGTGGTGAGGACAACAGGCTTTGCACACCACGGAGTGGGACTGCCTCTGTGCCACACCACAGAACCAACCACTGTCCTGCTGCACACACAGAACACACATTCATGGTAGGAACTGGAACTCTTCAGAAGGCCCAGGGAATTCTACTTTTACAGGCTGCTCCTTTAAACTGAGGTTTTAAAGCCGAGAGGGAACGACATGCACAGAGGAGTGGGGATGCAACCAGCTGCTGTTTGTCTCTGCCTCCCCTGCACGTTGGACCAGGGGAATGCTGCAGCCAGGTCTCTCTCCTGTGCAGCATCCGGGTGCCAGCACAGAGCTGCTGCCACTGGGCAGCTCCGGCCCCAGCGACGGTTCCTTTGGATCACCCTCTCCAAATCCAACTGTCCTTCCTGGCACAGTCTTTCCCTGATGCTGCTCCTGATGTTTTGCAATGAGGTTTCATAATTGCCTATCAATTCTATCAAACAATTCTATCAAACAATTTCTATCTCACTCAGTTTCACATTGATTTTTTAAATTAGTTTTATCCTGCCTTTTCCATGCAAAAGCAATATAAAGTTGGTTTCAAATAAGGCTACAAAGAGTGTTACAGGCTTCTGAGCCATGTGTTCAATACCAAGAATACTTCTGTTTAATCCCATTCTACCTACACTTATCCCTTTCATCATGTCGCTAGCCAAATCTTTTCACTTTGAATTTGCTCTCAAACTGAATCTCCTTCCTTCCTCATCTAGTTAGATGGATTTAAGCAATGACAGCTACTGAAAGGACAGAGTACAGACAAAATAACCTCAAAAATGGGCTCAACAAGCTCTTCCTTGCTTACTTCTGAGCAGAAGGATGTAAAGAAACAATTTCCTCGGTTAATCCTTCTTTGACCCAAATTAACTTTTTCCAAACTATTTTCTTAAATAATTTGTTTTACAGTCTTGCCTGAATAAACTCGGCAATAGACATGTCTTAGTTGCCCAAGGAAAGGAAGAGAACAGCAGTGGGGAGGGATAAGAAGATAATTTGGCTGGTCCAACCAGTGCAGTGCTGCATGTTAGGGTGGTGGAAGAGGGGAGGTTCAGATTAACACTCTGGATTTCTCTCTATTTCTCAATAAAGATGACATAGGGGGAGAAGAAGATACATATTCTATCCTTTAACCCCCCCACATGTTCACATGCTGGGCTTTGAGGTATGAAGAGAAACGAGACCCATCTGCCCCAGGTCTCGCCTGTCTGGGTCAGCACACTGAATCTGAACAAACTCACTGGAAGGTTCTTCTTTCCTCCTCCCCCTAACTGCAGGACGAAAACTGCCAGAAAGACTCAAGAATAACTGGGAGAAGCACAAGGGAGCACCAGCATTGCCTCTCCTTTAGCTGCCTCAACAGACCTCCTTTGCTTTTCCCTTTTGACTTGGGTAAATTTTATGCAGCAAAATCTAACACCAAGCTGGTGACAGTACTGTAAAATGTCTGAAGGGCTGAAAACTGGGTCGACCCCCACCTCCTGCCCCCAGCCCCATCACCACTGACAGGGTCCTGCAGGGCCCAGCTCTGGCTTGCAGGAGCAGCCGTGGCACAACGGCCGCAGTGCCCTTGCTGGGGGAACTTGTTTTCCACGGCTGCTCCAGCACTTCACTTCCCAATAGGAAATGATGTTTTCCATAGACTTAGTGAAACACGGTTCTAATTTAGTAATTGCAGTGTACATCCAACTGAACAGGACCTGGTGTTTGGAGAATGAGAGCAACAGAATTAGGACGAGCCTCAAAACACTCAAGCGACTCAGCCATTTGAAGATCACCTCTGATGGGGGACAGAAAGAGGCACCTGGAGACTGGCATGTGGTTGTGTTTATACACTGTGCCAAAACACTGTTCCCTTTTCTAGACCCTAACATTTCATATTGAGGACTTTTATATTATTTCTGCAAATATTAAAATGGGATCCGCAGCCATTCAGATGCCTTGTAAAGCCCATATTACCCTCAAACACCCTCTTAAGGTTTCATCTTTTATCTTTCATAAACAGGATCAGAGATGATGGTGGTTTTGAGTCAGAAGCACATTCATAACCCAGCAAGTACCAGAACGTGTATTTTAACAGCGGCATCAACTACATTTCAGTAGAATCACTAAAATCCCCAAGTGACTTGAGAAGTGAAAGATAATCTTTGAAAGAGGAGGCAGAGGAAGCTGTCTGGGAACTGGAAAAGTTACCAGACTGGTGATTACGGGCAGAATGGACAGCAGATATGAGTTATCTCCTTCACACTCATGACAAGGAGGTGGGAACCTCTTCATCCCCATCAATAGCAGCTGCATGGCACTGATATGAGCCTGGGTCACTATTAAAGCAGTATGTCAAGCTTTTTTTTTCTTTTTCTTTCCAAACTGCTTCCTTTTGGACGAGCTCCATGTAACTGTCATTTGCTTTCTCATTTCATTTTCATTTTCCATCTATGCATTCATCCAGCCCTTGAGGGGGAATTCTACAGAAATCCCTGTCAAGAATGCCCACAAGGGCCTTCTGACCCACCCCCTCACTGCTCTGCATCCCTGCCAGTGACATCATGGCACGTCCAAAAAACTCAACAAGCCTGAGTTCATTTTGACCAGCAAAAAGGCAGGAACCGCTGGGACACTTTCCTTTCCTCCATCACCTGTGGCTGCCCCAGTGTGTGTGCGCTGTCCCAGGGCACTGGGGCTGCTGGGCCACCAAAGCAGAGGAACCCAGAACCACCAGTAAGAGCTACTGAAAGCATTTAACAACAGCAAAACACATGTAGTGCTAAAAAGAACCTGCCCTATGGCGCAGGACTGTAGGTTGGAAGGGACCTCAGGAGCCACCCAGTCCAACCTCTCCTCCAAGGAGGGTGTCTAGTGCTTTGATCTGCCCGTGTCAAAATGTTCTCAGAGAAGAAAGAAAGTGACTGAAAACAATGAGAGAAAGGTGACTAAGAAACCTGGAAGAGATTGAGGTGAGAAAATAGAACATGGACACACTTCTCAGCCTCGGGTTCCCTCTGAAAACACTTGACAAAAGCAAAGTTAGTGTACCTCTGTGTGATTCTGGACACATCCCAGTGTCTTGTTTCACTGTTCCAGCATCGTTAGAGGATACAAACAAGTTCGTGGGAGCAGCTTTGAGCTTTGTCAGTCTCAAACCACCGAAACTAGCAAGGTAGTGGAGTTCATTCATCCTCAGGTGGCCTCATTGAGAACGTGCTTAAAGGCGTTTTATTTCTGTCCTGCCAAACAAACGGCAATGTCCTTCTTGCTGTGCTAGAAAGTGGAAGGGAAACAAAACCGTGTGGAAAATCCCCTCGATGTTACATGTGGTTCAGGGCAGCTTTGCCCATGGGTTTGGGGGGGTCGTCCAGCCGCTCCAGAGGGGATACCCGCGGGGTTTTCCAGCACCCCCGCGTTCCTCGAAGGCGCTGGAGCCGCTCTGTGACACATCTCAGGAGTCTTTAAGTGCGACCACGAAGTGGCCTCGCGCCGTTGCCCGGCCTTGCCCGTAACCCAGTTTCCCGGTGGCCCGGAACGCCCGGGCATAACCCGGCCGGGGCTCGGGAGCCGGCGGAACCAGGCCCCGCCGCCGCCCGCCGGGCCGGCTGACAGCCCCGCGGCGGGGCCGCCGGGCGGGGCCGGGGCGGGGCCGGGCCCGTGGAGGGGCCGGGCGGGCACACGGGGCCCCGCGCGGTGCGGGGGGCGCGGGGCAGGTGTGGGGCTTTGGCCCCTCAGCCCGGCCCCGAACGGCCCCGGCCCCTCCGCCGGCCCCGAACGGCCCCGGCCCCGCGCCCGCCGGGGGGGCGGGACGGGCCCTCCGGGGCGCGCGCGCGGCCCAATCAGGAGCCGGCCCCGCGCCCGCGCGGCCAATGGGCGCGGCGGCGGCGCGCACGTGACCGGGCGCGCGGCCGCCCGTCAGCGGGCGCTATAAAGCGGGGCGGGGGCGCGGGCGCGGCGGCCGCGGGGGCTCGGCGGGTCCGGCCGCGTTCCCGCCCCGCCCGCACCGCGACGGGGCCGCCGCTCCGCCTCGGCAGCCGCCGGGCCGCCCGCAACTTGGGGGAGAGCCAGCCCAGCGCCGAGCCGTGCCCGGGAGCGCCCCGCCAGGTAAGGCGTTAATCCGAGTGCCGCCGGGCCGGGGGGAGCCGCCGGGGGGGCGGGGGTCGCGCTGCGCCCCGACCCGCCGCCGGGGCTTTTTTTTTTTATTATTTATATTTTATTCTTCCAGTCTCATTTCTGCACGTGCTCCTTTGTTCTCCAACAGAAGCGCTTTTTTTTTTATATGTGTACACAGATATATATGTTCTATCCGCTAATGTAACGCAGCTGGAGCAGCCGCTCCCCGCCGGTACCGCGGGAGGGGGGAACGGGCAGCACCCCCCCTTTATTCCCTCCTCCCCCGGTGAAGAAGCAGAAACTCGAGCGATTCCGCGGCGCCGAAGTTGCTCGCGGGTGCGGGTCGGTAACCAGACACGCGTGTCGCCCGAGGGCTGGCGGGGAGGAACTGAGCCAGACGGGGACACAAAGGAGGGGGGCAGCCCCAGACACGCCGTCCCCGCCCCGCGGCGGCAGCGCCCGGCACCGCCGAGCCCCGGGCGGGGACGGCGAGAGGGAGACGAGCCCCCGGACCCCCTTTTGTCTGGCCCCGGTGGCACCTGCGGGGGCGAGCGCTCGGCCGCCCCGCCCGCGGACACTATCGCGACCGGCGACAGCTTAGCGACAGTTGTGGTGGTGGGAGAGGGGTGAGACAGCCCCGGTGTCGGGGGTCTCGTTCTGTGGCCGCGCGGGGCTTGATTCCATCAGCCTCACGTTAATTACCAAAACCACTGAAAATACAAAAAAACTGCAATAAAATGAGCCCCCACGTGCAGTATTCCTCCAATTCTTGCTCTGTCATACCCGATATTTTTCTTATCATAACTTGTTCTAAAAGAAATTTAACACATTTGCTCTCAGACTGTCGGCAGTGATTAACTGGACTCTGTATACAACATCTAGAAGAAATCTAACGTCTTTGCCCCTCCAGACCATCTGCAGTGATTTACTGTGACGCTCACAATAGGCTCTGTATAAGATACCTAAAAGAAATTTGACTTGTTTTCCCCCCAGACCCTCTGCAGTGATTAGCTGTGACACTTGGGCTCTGTGCACGATAAAAGGTGGTCAATGTACACTTAAAAATCTGGCATTGTCTAAGAAAATAATTTTCATAAACTTTTCCTGTCGTTTTCTCAGCAAAAACAGCCCATTATGAAAGCTCTGAGTAGAATTCCTCCACAAGTTCAGAAAGTTGAGAAGGGGGATGATTTACCCTCCTTGTTTTGTCCAGGAATGCAAGATAGCAGATTTTAAGAGTTAATAAGTATTAAAAGCCACGAGGAGCATTAAAAGTGCGTTTCCAAGCGGTGTGCTCCCCGCAGCCGCGGCGCAGAGCAGCCGGGCAGCGCCTGCAGCTCCACGCAGAGCAGAGGTTATTCACATGGCTGTTCGAGAAACTCCATTCATATCTCTGACTACCTGGATTTGAATAGAAACCAGACAGCAATTCTTTGGTCCCAGCCACTATTCGCCCCGCTGGACAATAGAGATTTGTTAGCACACAGGCACAAGCCCTGGGACACAAAGCTGGAGGCAGCAGAGATAGGGGCTTCACTGCACAGGAAATTACAGCTTTTGATGCACTGTTGGCAGGTCTGTCGGTTCAGAACAGCAACATGCCTGTGCCATGTTTAAGAGCTCCTGACTGCCATTTTTAACCACCTAGAATGTCATAAAAGCTTTATTGTCGCAGTACATAAAATCATGAAGTCCATATGGTTACTTTTCAGCTGCCCCGGGTCTGGAAGGCAGAAGTATGATCTGGCTGGAGAATTTAATTTGGGGAGTGTGGGGAGGGGGAAATTAAAAGAATTTGAAGACTAGAAAACCTCAAAGTGTTTATAAAAGCAGAGATTTGTTACCGAGGCAGCTGATGTCTAGCTTGAGATGAGGTGGTGTTCTAATAGATTTGTTTTAGGTGGTGGCTGTAAGAGGATGAGGCTGGACAGCTGATTTCATCCTAAAAGGTTCAGTAAATTTACTCCATGCAGCTCCAGCACCAGCTGTGGAGGAGGACATCGCTCAGTTGTGTCAACTTGGCAAACACCAAAATAAATAAGAAAACCCAAAGCGCTCAGTGTCTGGTACCTCCCATTTCCCCTGCTTTCCCCCCAGTCTGGAGTTAAAATGAGAACTGCTCGGAGACTGGGCTTTAATCCGCTGATTGGAGCCAATGAGCAGAAATTATTGAGATTAGAAACCCAACCAGCGGGTTTTATTAGCTGAGAAGCCAACCCCTCGCTGTGCGCGGCGCCGCGGCCGGGGCAATCCTCACCCAAGGAGCAGGAGGCTTGTGGCTGGTCCTCATCTTTTTTTTTTGTATTTTTCCATAAATCGTCCCTCCTCTACCACCTTAGTGCCACATAAAACACCTGGACCCATGGGATTTTAAGACTCTTAGAATTCTCCCAGGCACACAGTGTCAGGGTGTCTCTGGGTGGGAGCGTTGCTGTGACTGCAGTGGGAATGGGATGACTTGGCTCTTCTTCACCCGGGAAAAACAATGAAAGTGAGAGTTGTATATTGCATTTGGGAAATGTGTGTGTTTGTTATGAGCAGCAGAGATACAAAGCATCATAGAATACAGAAACAAATGCTGGGCTGTTTGAGTCCATATTAAGCACGTTTGAAAAGGGGAAGAATTTTAAAGTGAGGAAGGTCCATTTTCCAGGGTGTTTGGGAGACACCTGGGAAGAGCGGTGCTGATGCTCTGCACCAGCCCTTGAGACAGATGATGGACTTGCTTCCACTGCTCCTTTGAGCAATGTAGGACAAAAAAAGGCTGGATGACTAAACCAACACACTGTTAAAAAAGGTGCTACTTGTATGATTAACAAACACCCGCTCATGTGAGGGGCTAGCTCATAGAATTTTCAGCTGCTATATCAGAACATTAGAAATACAAATATGAATGTAAATACTTTTCACAGGAGTCAGTTTTGTCTGAGCAATTATATAATTTCCTTGAATTCTCCTCCTGATGGAGTACAATGGCTTGGGTGTATTACTTCTCAGTAAAACTTAGGTGATAAGAATCAGGCTAGATTACAATCAAGCTATTTTGATTTTACTTTCTTGCTGGTACTGACAAACCCACAAGGACCTAGCTAAAATAAGCCTTTGGACAAAAATATTATTATTTTAAATAAATGTAAGGATATTGATGGCTTTATCTACAAAACACTTTTAGATGAAATTCCACGGTATTCTTAAAATACAGCAACTTTTCTGTTACCTGTAAGACTGCTAATTCACCTAGATGCTGATTTTAAAACCTACCCCTTGAAAGTGCTGCCTAAAAAAAATGTGCTGAAAAGTTAAATTCTGTCCTTGCAGTTGCATTGTAAGAGTTTGAGTACCTGTTAAGGAGATAGTTTTGAATGGAAACCAGAACATTATAGGTTGGCAAAAAGAACTGCCTAATCAAAACAGCCACAAGAGGAATGTCTGGGCATAACCTGCCCCTGACAACATCCACAGACTCAGCCTGGACATGGGAATAATCCCATCAGGCACATAAGAAAAGGATGTTGATGGCTCTTCTTATGTGGTCAGGGTTTATTTAAACTGCACGTAGAAATAACAGATAATTCCAAAGTCAGTTTTCTCAACTCCAGTTATGGCTGTTCCAAGGGAAAGCTTAAAAAGCCTGGACCACTAACAGCCTTGGAAGTTGCAGTGTATAATCCCGCCTGTAAAATACAGTATTGCATTACAGGGTTGGTTGCCAATAAAAATGTGTCAGGTATGCTGAGATCTCACAACAGACTTGGCAATTTAACAAAAAATGTGGAATCCTAAGAATTTCATTTTATCTTAATAATAGCCAGCAGATGCTGTAATCGTTTCAAACCCACAGCATTGATTAATGGCACTCAACAGTTTCAAATGTTAAGAACTCAAAAGACAACAATTGGGTGTTTTGATGTTAAGGGTAACATGGAAGCATGTGTTTCCCTAAGAAGCACCATGGACATACAGCCTGGTGACATCACCTTTTCAAACAGACTTCAGTCATTCCTGCTCTCCCTGTTCTGCCTGAGAGTAGCTCAAACCATCTGCAGCTGCCCTGAGCTGTAACACAAAGAAATGAACCCAACTGCCAGGAATGACTGGGTAAAACTGCACATTTCCATGTGCCGACTGCTGCATCTCAACCCCAAGAACCCTCCTGCATTGGCAGTTAATTGTGCCACCTAAATACACACGCGCGTGAATGACTATTGCGGGAAACCTGGGAACGGGAATTCTGCTGCCCGGTAGCAGGTCCCTTTCCACCATTCCTACTTTGGGATCCTACCCAGTTCGGGTTACTCAGACCTGTGGTTAACCCGTGTTTGCCTCAGGAAGGCCAGACAGTCTGGGCTGCGATGCCAAGCTGTGATTAAGGGCAGGGGAACGCGGCGGGCGGGCTGGACGGGCACGCGGAGCGGGAACGTGCCCGCTCAGGGCGCTGCCCTCGGCTCACACGAGGCTGCTCTGCAGCACAGCTCCAGCTGCTCTGGCACACGGGTGACAGGGGCCGTGTGCTCTGGTGTGACTCCAGCCCAGGCACGGTGAGCCCTGTGGTGACACAGCCACTGCCTGTCCAGTACAGGCACATTGAAACGGAACGGGGCCAGCAAGCCATAGGTTATCCATGTTATCCATCCCAAACGTTCCAGCAATACGAGGACTGATTCTTAACTTGCTAACCTAAATCAGTTTATAGTTTTCTTGAAAAACACCTTGTCATGTGAGCGTTCGATGCTTTCCTACTTTGTTTCTTTTGGGCTTTGACCATAATTATTTTAGCACAAGAGTGCACATCCCTCTCCTCTGGTGTGCCATCCGCAGTGCCTCTGTAAATAACACTGCACCTCGAGCCTGGTGTCATGACCAAAAAGGATCCGTCTGGGCTATGAGCAGAGGTGGTCAGGGTTTCACCACACTCTGCAATTCCCAGTCTCCCATATTTACATTTCCAGCTGCACGCACGCAGTGCCCCGGAGTGGCAGCAGCTCCATTTACATAACCAGAGCTGGGTACCCGGGGGCTCGTGCTGAGCTGAGCCCCCCACTCCGGGCAGGGAGAGCTCCCACCTCACCAGAGAACGCTGGACCTGCACAGGAGAGGCTGGGGGGAGTCCAACAGGGCGTTACAGAGTGTGGGTATGCGGGGACATAAAACCCTCCCCTGGAACTGGGCATAATGAATGGCTCTTGGTAGTCAAATTTATTTCTTTAGGTGGAGCCTCAAATTCAGATTTTTAAGATGATCAACACGTTTGCAGACAAGGTTCACCTTAAAAAGATTCCTAGTTATAAAACAGAATGCGTTCAAGTTTGCCATATATTTTTTTTTCTGCTAAAGATTTAAATATCATGTGGCTTTAGCTTTCTTTCTGTTCACTGAATATCAAGGTCAATTAGGAATGATGTCTGGCTAGTACTCTCAGAGCAGATTAGACAGTTGCATCAAAAACTAGGACCATGTATAGGTCATCTGTTACTGTGACCTAGATTTCTGAGAATCTGTTCAATTTGTTTTATTGAAAATGTGGTCCTCTCTCAGTTCTGTTTCTCATAGCAAACCTCTCTGTAATAGCAAAAAATAGCTTTATTAGATACTTACAGACATTGCTTACTACTTCTGCTAAGACACAAAGAAAATCAAATCCATGCAGCAGACCTGTGCCTGTCATCCATTTAATTTTAAAATAACTTAAGGTTCTGAAAGGCTTATGCCTTATAATCTAAAGCATTTGGTCCACATGCCAAATACTAAGCAATCTGAAATACATAATAGCTTAGCTGCAGCTTTGTTTGCCCTATTTAATTCATTTTTTACCCTCAGTAACCAGTGGGTAGATGCAATATTTCCACAGTCTACTTTGGAAAAGAAGAACATCCAGAAATATTTGAGTGAGCCTGTTTTGTTTGTATGTGTGTGAGCTTTGTGGTGCCCAGGGAGGAGAGCTGGTGTGGATTGCCCAGATCCAGACGTCCCTCCCAGACCCACCTGTTTACTGAGGATAAGGATGGTGCCATCTGAATCCTGACACTTTACAGCACATCCACCTATGCCTGCTGGGTTGTCATTCTGAAACCACATAAAAGCAGATTTCCATTTGGAACATTTTATGACAAATTTCCTCTCACAGCTCTTAATTGTTCCGGTAGAAACCAATTACTGGAACAGAGATCGTGCAAACCCCCCTCTTGTTGGTGTAAGTATTGGGAGAGGGAAGGGCAGAAGGTGCATCTTAAAATATTAGAAACTATTTTCAAACACCAATGAGTTCAGTGCTAAAACTCTAAAAATACTGAAGTGATTGCAGAACCCACAATCCAAAGACCAGACCTGGGCATTATCATCATCCTCAGTCTCTGTGGCTCATCATGTTGGGGTACAGAGCACATCTGGAACACTTGTGCTCTCATGACACCCCAGGACGAAAGGCTGGTAATACGATCAAACAGCAGGAGAAAGGACACCAAAAAAAAAAAAGAAAAAATGCCAACAGATTGAGATACACAAATTAAAATCTGCAGTACATCCCTCCCTCGTACATCGTACTTAGGAAATCTGTTCCCATTTTTTCAAAATTCTAAAGCCAGTTCTACCAACTCATCTGAATTTTATACTACTTTCATATTCAAACTTTTATGTGCATCTCACAGCACACTGGGACCAATTTATTTTATAGGCAAGATAAAACCCGGCAATATTTGGGTGACGTTATCCAAAGATCATTCTTCTAAATGAACATAAGTACATTTTCTCCTTTTTGTTTCACATGATGGCTGCATTTAAATAGGCTAAATGTATAATTCAGAGAAGAATGGCTGAGTCCTGCTCACCTGGGGGTCATATCCACATCCATCCAATATTTAAAAGCACACAAAAGCAAAGAAATTAAATATATAAGAGGCGGGGGAGGAAGTCTTTCTTCCAACAGAATATTTGCCTGGTAACCAGATAGAAAAGACTGCCTCTTTTTTTCCCCCCAAATCACAGTTAGTTGTTCTACAAGAGTCTTTGAAGAGTCTTCTATTTTAAATTTTAACACCTGAAGAACATTTAAAGATGTGCTGCTCTGGCTGAGCCGCACACAGAGCAATGGGAGGGAAGTCCCACAGAAACATGGTTGAAACTCTGAAGCCAGTGCTGTGTGATCAAGGCACATTCAGATCATTTGTAAACAAGGCTGAATGAATTTGGTGTGAAAATGGGAACAAACAGCAACGAGACACAGTGGAAATCCATCCATCTGGGGATGGGACCACGTGCAGGGCGTGACAATGTGTTTCCCTGACAGCACAGAGCACAGACATCGAGGCTTTGAGGCACCTGCCGTGGCTGGATGGGAGTGACCACAGCCAGGAGATGGGAGCCAGGATCCTGCAGAGGTTCAGGGAGATCAGCACTTGTTCTGTGTGGCACCCATTCAGCTCACGAGGAAGACACGCTCGTGGAAAGAATAACGCTGGGAAGGGATGAGAACTCTCATAACCTTTGGGAGGAGGAGGAGGATGGAGAGGATGGATCCTCACCTGGTTTTTTCCTGCTCATTACAATGTCATTGTAATGTCATTTTCTTTGCTTCAGTTATTTACAGTTATTGGAAGTTATTGCACTGAGTGTATCATGAAATGGAGTCTGACAAGATGGCAACGTAAAACTGACCTGGAGGTGCCACGCTGCCAAAACTGAGCCAAAAAGTGAGATTCTACAGGTTTTTCTTTTGAGGAGAACTCCAAATCTTGAAGTCTAACAGATGAGAATTGCTGGATTATAAAGCTGAAAAACAGGAACTAATTATCTTCAAAGGGACAGTAACCCACGAATCAGGAGAAGACATTATGATTATGAAAAGTAAATCCTTCATTGGATTGCTCTCCATCCATACAACTTCCCAAGCAGATAAGCTAAGCTTTATCCACCTGGAATTGCTAATATTTCAAACAGTGAATTAAACATAAAAGTCCCAGTTAGCATATGGAAAAAAAAAAAAAAATCTATATTTTTGTAGTGTTGTACATGATCCCCTGTATGAACTTGGGATTCTATTGGAGTCATGTCCCCGGTCTGGAGTCCCAGGAAACCATCTCTGAAACATCCTGCTCAGGAATGGGCCTTCCCTTATGCAGCAGGGATCATACTTTAGAGATCAACCCATAGAAACAAACCAAACACCTCCAATTTCTCTCCCCATTACTCTGTGGTGTATTTTCCCTGTTTGCCCACTGCATGTGCAGGTTCTGGGCGTGTCTTCAGTATCTCACAGGGGAGAACTGAAATGGTGCCTGTAAAACACACCCTGGGGGTGAGCCCACCAGTGCGGGCACGGTGGCACTGCCTCACCCAGCCAAAGGAGACCTTAATGCCAAAGCCATTCTCATCTCCAGCTACATTTACACATCTCAGAAGCAATAACAAGGGCATCACTCTGACCTTAGGGACCAGCAGGAGAACCCACGGTGCTTCCTGCCCTCCCTGCCCTGGCAGAGACTGGCTAAGTCCAGCTCGTTCCAACCTCAGCACAACAAGGCAATTCCCTGCAAAAGAAGAACTAAAAAGACTGTCAGACTGATGACTCTGCCAGCAATGTCTAAAATGCTAAAAGGCAGAAAACAATCTCGGTAACAGAATCATCTGCAGTTAGGATCATCTCTCTCCTTCCCGAAACCGAGGCACAGGAACTATGCCTGAATTCACAGCTGATGGGAAATCTTTTGATCTTCACAGACACAGAGTTACCAGCCAAGAACAGTGAGCACAGGAGGATCTTCTGAAGAAGCACTTATCCTAAATTCAAACCACCACAATGAATGTAACGTGGCCTGGGTGTGGAGCAGTGCAGTACTGCAGTGATGGAGAACTGTGAGCATGTTTAATACAGAAGAGACAATGTTATTTATATCTCCCAAAGCTGCTTACCCAGCGTCAGATGTGCCAGGGCATAGTGCAACTGCAGGAATCCATCAGGAGGACACCTGAGATTCCTCTCCGTTAAAAGTGATGGATCTAACACAGCCAATCATCTTCATGGCAACAAATGTTCTCTTAAAAGACGGGATAAAAGTTCACAGGGAAGCTGTGCAAATTCATGAAGAGAAAAAGGCATTCCTGGTGACTGAAGGCACAGAAGCCTGTCTCCAGAAGTCTCTGTGTGCTGAAAAACGTCTGGAAGACAGGAGATGATTAGCAGGAAATGTGTGAGCTTCTCCTCCTTGTATCCTTCTCCAGACATCCATTAGCCACTGGTTTGACTGTATTTTAAGAGTCAGAACTGCTTTATTGATTGCAGCCAACAGCTGCAATTCAAAAGTGGTCCCAAACATCAAGGTAGTTTTTCCCAACAAAGACAATTTCTGAAGTTGTGTGAAATGGGATGGTGACACCGTTACTGAGACATCGGGGCCGAGGTCAGTTCTGTTCCCTGCAGCTGCAGGTACAAACAGCTCACAAATGCAGCCTCCTCCAAACCCATCCCTGATGGGTCTGCTCAGAACAACATCCCTTGCACCACCCTTGGGGTGCTGGGAAGCTCTTACAGTCCTGAAGAAGCTCCTTATCCCCTCCCCAGCCCACCCGGCTGAGACTGCACTCAGCCTTCAGGAAATGTGGTGTAGAGGCAGACAGGGCTCGAGCCACCGTGTGTCCCATCCCTTCCCTAGCACAGAAACAATTCTGGAGACAGGACAGCGAGCTGGAGTCTAATCCAGGGTGATCACTGCTGAGTAAGTAGGTCAGCAAGGAAGCTCCTGCCCATGGTCGTGTCTTCCAGCCCCCACCGCCCTCCTCACTACAAGCAAATGTGACAAACACTTCCTTTAGCAGGTTACAGGAGATGGAGGCTTTGATTCTGAGCGCTTGCATGTGTGTTCTAGAGAGATAAAACAAGTTGTGCTTAAAAAATACAACTATTTCACCATTTTAATGGCTCAGAAAGAGTTCAGTAAGGCGCTTAAAAAAATACATGGCATCTCATTACTCAGCCTGGGTTGTCAGGTTGCAGATGCTGACTAGCTCACTCACAAATGCCTTATTTTAAAATATTATCATGTTTGGCAAAACCAAAATAATTTTGCTTTTCTGCTAAAATGACTTGCTGAGCCTTAGTCTAATATTTTTCAAGAATAAGGAGTGTCTAGTGTAATTTTGTTGCAAAATCACATCCCTGTAGGTCAAAAAAGTTTCCCAGTCCTTCATATGCTCTTGAAACAGAAGTTCATACCTCGAGTTTCTGAAGAGCCATTTTTCCCTGCTAACCCCTACTGCCAAGGTTCTTCTTCCCCCCTGTGAAGACAGACCCATTCCCAAGCCCAGGGCAGGGTTGCTGTGCTCTAACTGGCTCATTTGTGCAGGTAAAGATATTAACAGACAGGACAGAACTCCTGAGCCTTCGCTGTTTCACCTCAGAGAACTCTATTTTACTGGTGACAGTCTTTCTGATTATTTAATTACTCTTCACTCATCCTCTCAGAAACCTGTTCAGCTCAGAGATGTCTTTAGGGCAGCCTGTGCCAGAACTGGATAAAGTATCATTTCAGCAATTTCAGGAGAACTAAATGCAGATGCACCAGCCTCTGTTCCTGTTCAATATTTCATTGTTTGCACAGTAGTAAGACTCAGATTGTGCACACACATGCAGTTAATTATCTCCATGGCAAGTACTGCTTCATGCAGCCGAGTCCTTTATCCTCACACATGGTCTGTATTCCTTGTTCCCAAACATGTAACTTTGCATTTGACTGTACTAAAGCATTCATTTACACTTGATTTATCTAGAGATCCAAATTTGTGTCACTTTTCTGTCTAAAAAAACCCCCAAATCTGCTAAAATGGGATACTCCATTTCTCCCAGGCCAGTAACCTCAATGCTTTAGGACGTGGCCAACAGTCACTCCAAGGCTGTGCCAACTGGATCAAGTTCCCACTTGGAATTGCACTGAGACCTCCCTGTTTGTCATTTGTTAATCCTTTTAACATTTGCCACAGCAAATTTGTATCATACCAGTTTAAATTGTCATTTGGTATTAAGTCAAACACCTTACAGAAGTCTAGGGTATGATGCATCCACAAGCAAGCTTGTCAACTCAGAATGAGATCAAAAGAACTTGATAAGTCCTCCATAAATCACTGGAAACTGGTATTAACAGCATTTCTCTCAGGTCCCAGAAGAGCTCTGCATTTATTTTCTCTATGATCACCACCACAGCACTACGTCCTAAAGGGGCAAATAGAACAGACTGGAAACTTTGTGCCCTGATTTCCTGTAGTCCCAAGACTTGTCAACTGTCAGACCAAGGAATTTTTGGACAGTTAAAAATAATCTCCTGTGCTAATTGTAGAAGACTGCTGAATCTGAAGTGTTTGGCCATGGCATTGCTGCTTAAACACCCGAATTTCAATGAAACAGCAATAACTAAAATTACTGCCAGCAATTCCATCCTTGTGTCTCCCCAGGGTGTATTTGTGTGCTTACCCTGATGAAGTCATTTACCTTGATAAAGAAAACACATTTTTATATTACAGTTAAAGCTTGTTCCAGGACAAAGCAAATGTGCTTGCACATGGCATTTACATGGATGCTCCAGGCAGGCAGTGAGACACTGTCATGTGCTGAGCAGAGTCTTGGCCCCCGATTTCCATCCCTGGGGTCACACACCGCCCTTGTGAGAGTCACAGCTACAGCACAGGGGGTGGGAGAGAAAGGGAAGCTGCTTTACTACCAGATGCATATGTTAAATTTATTTAGTGATACTTCAGGGCAGTGCTGCTGGGATTCCTGCCCTGCTATAAATAAAAGCCTTATTGTGAGGAGCTAATAGAATGATTGAATTAGGGTGTAAGAATTGTTCAGGCGCCGTAAATACCCAGAGCACCAGAAACATCCACAAAATTAACTAAATCCTGTCCTCATACTCGAGTTACCAGGTTTAACCTCTGTGTTTCAGGGTGTGCATGCAGATTTTGAGGAAACCATTTTCTTTGTACAGAAATCCACTCTCTCCACTGTAAGTTGAAAGAAAACCCCGCATGCTCTGAATGTACAATATTTTCATTGTAAAGCTCTAGGCAGCAGTCACTGCCTCCCTGACTGGTGCCATTACACTGGTGAGCTCACAGGGATCCCAGTTTACAAGGCATTCCACGCACAGAACTAACAGAGTCGGGCTTTAAGGGACCCCTGCCCCATGGCCCCCTGCCTCCAGCATCTGGAGAGGGTGTCAGCTCCACCTAATGCTGTTTTCCTGACAGAAAATAATAATTAAGCAATAACAATAGAGGTGGCAGCTGTCAGCTCCGGGCTGGTTTTGGTGCTTCCTAAGCAAAAGAAGTCTGAGAGGAAGGTATGTTAAGGTTCAGTGCAGACTGTAACTTTTGGAGTGTGCCTTGCACATATTGCCCACTTAGTGTTTCCAGAGAACTGTTTTATCATTTCGGAATCTGTCCAAAAATCCAGCTTGATGGAGAGCTTTGAACTTTGCAAGGGGGAAGGAGTGTACAGCCAGGATATAGAAATAACATGTACAGTTTGTTTTTAACATTCAGAAGAAATTCAAGCTCTAAAATCACAAAACGAGAAGATGAAAGTTACCGCCTCGAAGGTCAGTGGAGGTATAAAAGAAGGAAGAAGTAGTGAACTGAGAAAAAAGCCTCTCTCACAATGTAGTTTAAATATAAACACACTGTTTTGGTTTGTTAAAACCAAAATTTCATGCTTCACTTGAACTCAGTTTCCTTGATTTATGTTATACCCACCACATGTAGTCACCCTCCGCTCTGGGACACTCCTGAGGCTTAACACTCAAGGCTGAGCACTGCTTGTGATTAATTCAAATTGTCTTTGTTCTTTCCACCAGCTCCTACTCCAAAAGACGGCAAGAAAAAGGTGAGACTAATTTTCGGAGAATTCTTTTGATTTTCAGTATCAGTTGATGTTTAATGATACCATTAAAATCAATCAGTTTAAGTGCAGACTACAGCCTGTATTCCTGGAGCGAGATTGCTTCAAGTACTTTATGAGACAATACACTTACTGTTAAGTTACATGTATTAGCTCAGGATATTCAGAGAGACACTTATCATCCCTACAACAAGAGAAAATACTCCAAATTTAAAGCAACTCTCCGGAATTTAAGCTGTAAATTATCCCCATGGACTCTGTAAGCTCCACTTCAGTCACAGTAAATTTATTTCAGATACAGCAGCAAATTTAATTTTTAACAAACAAACTGCAAATAATTCCTCTCTCAAACCATGCAAGCCAGGTGGAAAAGGTGGAGATAATTAGATCCAATATAGAGGCTTAAAGAGAATAAATCCCATTTTCCTCTTTTCAGGGGAAAGAAGAGAGGGGACAGGAGCTGTAGAAATACAGAGACAGAGATTATGCACTCCGTTAAGAAGTAGGTCCCCTGCTCTCACTTCTGTTGGTTTAAAGTTATAGGTGCCCCCATAACTTTATTATTTTTTAAGTGAACTTTATAAAGGAATCTGAATCAGTATAAACACCCTTAGTTGCAGCTATTGAGAATATGAATATCCACAGGAGGAAAGGCTTTTCCACAACTGCAGTTCTGATACATTCAAAGCTGTTTTAAGGAACACTAAGTCAACTCAGCATCCATAACCAGTGTTACACTTCTGCAATTCATTAGTCCTTGTGGTTCCATTTCGTAATTAAAATACTTTGCAGTTTAAGACTTTACAGTAAAGAATGTGCAGTCCTCAGCAGTGTTTCCACTGCCAGTCTATGGAAAACATATGCATGGAAAATATGTACAGTGCATGTATACAGCCATCTTTGGATAGCTTCAGTGAACATTCAACGCTGTCGGTGAGTTTGAGAACTAGAAAAAACCATCGACCGTTGACTGTACCTTGAGGTTTATCACAAACCCTCTGTTGAATGGAAAGCCTGAACCTTCAGAGATTTCACATGTGGTTGCCATTAACAGGTCATGATTTACAGATTATATTAAGAGCTACGGAGGTTGAGTTTTTCCAGTTCTACTTTCTCTAAAAGTGAATTGGTGCATAAGAAATGTTTGTTTTCCCTTAAAAAAAAATCAAAACTTTATACTAGAGCAGAATTTCCACAGAACAGAGTATGAGAGCAGTGGAAGGTTTTGTATGGGCAGCACAAAAGCAGGAACATATCCGCACCATATGGTACACTTGGAAACAAATCTGAGCGCGGTGTATGTTCAAAATAGCAGAATACAGGCCAGATCAGGAGGGAAACCTCGTTTCCATTTGGGCTGGCAACTTGAGCTTCGCTGGAAAAAGCTTTGGAATGTCAGTTCATGTGCTCGCAGGAACCTGCGCTCGATTTCAGCAGCTGCTCACCGGGAACGCCGGGCAGGGACCGGCTCCCTCCCGGCCGGGCCCAGCTGCTCCCGCGGCTCCGGCTGTCGCTTCCCAGCCAGGCAAGCAAGGAAACACCCTTCCTTTGAAAGGAACGGAAAGCCAAGGACTGGGGCACCTCAGTGGTACCTACGTGGAACCTTCTCCACCCCAGCTGGGGGATCAGGGGTAGGACTGTGGGCTCCGAGAGCCTGTGCCTTCGGAGGGTGCAGGCACTTGTTTTGCCCCCACGGCACTGCAGGACCCATGAAACACCAAAAGGATGTGCCAGGGAATGTTGTCTTGAGCTGCTCTAGGAGATCTTGTAACATCCATCCTTCTGCTTCTGTATACAGTCACAGATGGGCAGGATTAACAAAAGAGATACCTGTCTGAGGCCCAAGAGAAAGCACAGGCTGTTGAAACTTAAGGCTGTTCCCTCCTAGCACACCTGGCATCTTCATGTGCGTCTATCAAATGACCAAGGGGCATCAAACAGGCCTTTGTGTCAGTAGAAGGGGGTGCAGCTGGTAGTCACCTCCACCATCAGAGCCTTCCTGCCATCCAGGAGGTCTGACAAATCCTGAACCACGCAGAGTTCAGCATCTGAAGCAGCTGCTCGAAGTGATGAACCACTTGTCAAGAGCAGTGGGTACCTCAGGAATGGTGGTGGGGTGGTGATTCTTTCAACAGCCAAGCAGCAGCCTCAGGGAGGACATGACAAATGCTCTCAAGCAGGATGTCTCATGCTGGTGTACTGTGAATACTCCTGGGATGAGGCCCAGCCCTCACGGAGTTAGAAAACATTGTGCTTCTAAAGAATTCTCAGAAAATAATTAAAATGCAAGAATAGGGAAAGTTCAGTGAATGTGCCATTTTCAAGCCCTTGGTGTATGCAGAGTCGAGAACCATAAACTTCAAACCAGGTGTTCCCAGCTGCAAAAATCTGTAGTAAAGTGGATCAACCAAGCAAAAATAATCATCTTTACAAAAAAAAAAGGGTGATTTACGTTACTTTTAAGGTAGTTTCTCAAGAAGATTCTACTACTCTCCCAGTCAAAGTGTGCTTGCCAGAGCCACCAAGACTCTGAGGAGCCCTGAAATAGCTGTATGTCCCGAGGTCAAGATGACTGCAAAGGGACTGTTCCCTGTGACAACACCCTCCCAGCAGAGCAGCATCTTCAGCACCTCATGGCTGCAATCAACATTCATTGCTGTCGGTGGGTTTTCATTTCTATCAACTCACTGATCAATGAATGCAAACTGCGGACCAGCCAGCCAAGGACCAGCCTCCTACAGCCAAGGGCCAGCCTCCTACAGCCAAGGGCCAGCCTCCTACAGCCAAGGACCAGCCTCCTACAGCCAAGGGCCAGCCTCCTACAGCCAAGGGCCAGCCTCCTACAGCCAAGGCCATGCAGGCTCGTATGGCCTGGGCAGTTTTCTGGCAAGAAAAGCAACAGTTTTGCCAAAGAAGTGCTTATATCCAAGTTCTGCCTCCCAAAACCATGTAAGGCAGGTCTAGGGCTGTGCCATTATCCTGCCAGAGAGGTTCAGGACATGTCATCCAGCTCCTTCATGAGCAAGTATGAGTGCTAAAAGCATTATGTAACTTAAGAACTGCACAGGGATTTTTAAAGGGGCAGAACAGGTGAGGAACTAACTCAATTTTAATAAAAGTTATGCCCAGCTGGTAAATATCTCACTTTCAGTAAAGTGTAAACCTACAGGTTTACCTGGTTATAGGAAATGAAACTTCCTCCTAAGTGAGCCCAGCTATGGAACAGCACTGGGTCCTACAAAGTGACCAGTGAGATGAGAAAGGACTGAGGCTGTGGGGCTTTGGATTGACAGGGCAGGAATGGGACAGAGCAAGGCAGAAAATAGCCACTGATTTAAGGTGCTGCTGCAGAGAACATTCTCCATGGCTGGGGTGGGCAGGGCCAGCTTTGATTATAGTGGAAGGGTTCAGGAGCTGGGGCTGACTGCCTGGGGCAGGCAGGGACCCTCCTGCCCTGCAGCCGTGCAGGGAGGAGCACACACATCTGTCTGCAGGACAGACAGAACTGACACTGCCTTGAGACAGAAGAGCAACCTCTCAAGCTGCCCTCCAAGTATTTTTTAATGACTGGCATGACATAGCTGTGCCCAGGAATGCCACTGTGGCTGGGCTGTGCAATGCAGTAAAGGCAGGAGGCCCCTGGGTTGCCCCCACGCTCTGAGGAGGGGCCACTCAGACCAGGGATGGTGGACCCCTTCTGCTCAGCAGTGGTATCACTCAATTCCCTGTGCAGTAAAGGGTCCAAGCACTTCCCTTATGCCTTGTTTCCTCCTCCAGTTGTTTACAGGCTTATTCTGAAGCAGCCTGTTGAGGCACGCTATGCTGATATCCCACAGGAGCCATCTCCCTCAGCTCGCTGTACAGTTCAAGTCAGAACAACTCACTAATGACTTTTAAACTCCAGTTTGGTGAATATTCAAAATAAATCTGTGTGCTTGTTCTGCTAAAAGACTTGAACTTGTTCAATCTTACGCAGGAACAACTCCACTGAGTTCAACAGTTACACACTCACAGACTGAACTTTGCAAAAGTGGAGCTTTAGGAAAAAAATCTCCCCTCTCCCTGAGCCTGACAGTGAAGGGCTCTGTTCAGTCACCCAAAGCGAGCACTTCCACCGACACCATGGGTAAGTGTGGTGCTTTGATAGAGGGAATTTACTACAGTACTGTAACAGTGAGCAGCCCAGAAGCACGGCTGCCAAATTGTTTTAACATTATCAAAACGAGGATGACTCATTTTTTATGCAGTTTGACATTTTGCCTTTGAAATCTCAGATTTTTCAGCATGCTTGGCAGGCTCCCTCGGAAGTGAGAGTGCACAATTTGGATTTTTTCCAGCGACATCTTACACGATGTACAAGAAAGTACTTGTGCGTTATTTTAAACAGACATTTCGGCCAACTGGTTTCCCCCACGTACACTTGTATGAAAGTACAAAATACAGAAGTCCCGACAGAGGTGTTCATCTCTACTGCAAGGACATGTGAAAATAATTCACTGCAATTACTCTAAGACATTTCAGACAAACAGGGAAAACTACAGCAAAGGGGCCATCACCCTGTTTGCCAATGCACAACAAGCCAAAGGCTTCAGCAGACACTCCACAGATCTTAAAGACTCTGGGTGCACAAATAAGCTTAAGAATTCATTTTCCTACTCTGCTTTAAAAAAGTCCTCAGGATTTTTTTTTTTTTTTTTTTTTTTTTTTTTTTGCTTTAATCATGTTTGGTAATGAGACAGCAAGGGAAAAAAAACTTACTAAGAGAAGACAGGTTAGCAGACATGTTCAGAATGTTTTTAAATCCATGCTTGGGAAGTTTTAGATGTTTGTGGCACCAACTGTTCACTCCCTACCAGAGCCACCCCCCCACAGATCCACCTGCCCCGGAGCACATCAGGGTGATGCTGAGCACCAGCACGTTCAGTGCTGCCGATGCAGACGTGGGACAGCTGGGGCTGGAGAGGTCTGGGATCTGCCCCAGCAGAATTGCCAGGGCTCATCTCTCCATCCTGGAGGCTCCAGCAGGCCTTCCAGCACTTCGGGGACCCCGCTGCCCACCGGGTGCCCACCAGCACCAACGGGGGGATCGAAAGACAGGGAGACATCAAAAGAACTCAAGGAGCTCGGTTTATTTAGTTTATCAAAAGTTTATATAAAGATCTTCATAGGGAACAGATGTTTGACAAGCATTTTTCAGTTTAGCAAAAGATAACACATGAAAGCTGTGGCTAGACAAACTCAGAGCAGCAATAACATACAGTTGTTTAAGGGGAAAAGAAGGTCATTCAGTTCATATTGGACAGCTTTGCTCTTAGTATTGGCAGATACATTCTGCTGGGAGAATACTGTGGAAAATTCAGTTTTGTTTTAATTCCCTTTAATGCAGGAGAGGCCTGAATGCAGTAAATCTGAGCTATGTCAGCCACAAAGGCTCAACAGAATATTAGCCAATATATCAATATAAACTACACATCTCTAAATGACAAATTATTGTACATATGCATGTGGAATTATCTGTTTCCACATAAAAATGATCAACGGCATGAAAACCTGGCTAGATGCCTACAAAGGTGTGTTTTATTAATCAACAGGCAAATAACTGCAGAGACATTTACAACTGGGAGCCTGCCATACCTGCATTCCACACAGCTGTTCTCATGGCAAAGGAGAACAGCTCCACATATTCCCACTGTAGGGGAACCACAGTTCTCCCAAGTTCCCCAACAGAAGTGCAAGTCCACCAGCACAATGGCAAGTGGAAGGGACAATGTCCTGGCTCTGGAGGGCTTTTAGCAGCTTGAACATCTGAGCATTATTTCTGAAATGAGCTGTCTGTTTGAAATTGCAGATTTGAAAAATCCACAGGGTTCCCAAACAGTGAGATGAGAAGCTGCCCTGAGTGAGGGGCTTGCAGAGGCTCAGCCCTCTGTTAAGGACACGGTTTCCCAGTCCCACCAGTCTGACAAGGGCCTGTTGCCATCTAGTGGATTCCATGGACTGGTCCCTCTGCACAGCAAAGGCCACTAGATGGAGCGTTAAGAAGGAATTCTGAATTCCTGTTTTTCAGGTGTCCAGCAGCTCAGATTTTCAAAGTCTCAGAAAGTTACAGGCCCAGAATTACCGTGAAATTGCAGAGGATTCCACCAACTGCTCTCAGTTCCATGAGAAATTCCAGGCTCTACCTTTCCAAGTTTAATACTGAAACACCACAGATAATACTTCCCTGTCAACAGAATTTACCATCACCTCAGAGGTTTATATCCCTCACATACAAGCATCTACTTCATTGAGATACCTCTGGTGACAAAGGATCTTACACAACCTGCATTCTGCTGGTGGAAATAATCACATACAGACCTGGTCTGTGCTACTTTTATGAAAAACACTTCATCAGCTCTCAGCTATGGGAAAACTCCACTTCCATGAGTAAGCATTAGCTCTAAAACTTCCCGAAGTCTGCTATGGAGTATCAGTTCACATCTCTGGATTATCTCAGAATGAGAAATTCCACCTTATCATGTGGCAAGAAAAGGGGTACTTACTGCCCATGGAGTTCATAGGGAGGACAGGAGAGGAGGAACTCATCTGCTCCACATCTGTAGCTAATGGGAAAGTGAAAATAAGAAAGATGTGATGTGCATGTTACCAAGAAGTTTTTATTTTGAAAACTTTCATTTACACTTAAATTGAATATGCTTGTCTTTGGTCACCTGAGGAAGCTGCTTTAGAAGCAGGTAGTTTTTAACAGCATCAGCCTTCCCTCTTTCAAGATATGTCTATCTCATCCACTTTATCTATAGATGCACTTTTCCAAGCATTTGTACTGGTAATCTGTAATTTGTGATGGTTTGAGAGTGTCAATTCAGAACAACTTCCAGCACAAAAATTCTGGATTACATCAGCTTTAAACTGCATTCAGACCATTACTGTGGAATGAAAAGACATGATGATCTCCCATCTGTGTCCAGTGCACTTTTAAAAGATTCCAGATAGGAAGAGAGATCCTCTTCCAAAGGGAGGCAAAATGATGGTATTTGATCTGGAGCAGCATCAAAAACAAGTGTTTTTCAACACAAGACACTCCAAAGCCTTATTTTCTAACAGCTGAAAGAAGAAACAGAACTTCCTGCCTGTGTTTGCCAATGAAAAACCCCAAAGTCAGAATGTGATCCAAACCAAATGCCAGATGCCCTCTGTGTTTTGGGAAGGATCCACCTTTCCAGGACCCAAACCAGGAAAGACCTATCTTCCAGTAACAGGGTCAGCTTTAACCCAAGATTAGGTAAACCAAAGATACATTCTTTGGGGCTTGATCTCTGTGAAAAGACCACAGCCCCTCTCAGCACATCACCACAAACACCGAAGTCAAGCAGATCAGTCTCCCTCTTCATCCCTTTGGTGCTGGCAGAGCCCACATAATTATATACTCTGTAACTCCTGTTTAGCTTTAAGACCCAGTAAATGCACACTACAAGTTACATTCCTAACCACAGAACACAGCCCCAGAAGCACAACTCCAGCCCACAGCCAGGCTGTGCTGCCAGCCCAAATCCTGCCTTTCACATTCCTGCAATTCCCATTTCTCTGGCAGGAGGCAGTTCCCCGAGGATCACTGTTTACACTGAAAAGTGCAAAGTTCTGCTCTAATTAGGCAAACCACAAACAAATGTAAACACTTCAGCAGACCATTTTTACAGAACGTGAGAGCAGACACAGCACCACAGTGACTTAATCCTCCTGCCGTGCCTTCCCACCTCTCCGAGCGCCTCACCGAGGAGCCTCCGAGGAGTAGCTGCTCACAGCACCAGCCACCAGAGCAGCAACAAACACAGTCACAGATTTATTCAGCAATGCCCCGGGTCGTTCCTGTCCTATTCCCCAGTGAATCACCAAGGCATTTACTGCCTAGAACATCCACACATTCATTTATCATCTCGCTGTGTTCAGAAAGCTGCACGTGACGCCGCCTGCACCTTCCAACAGGCACAATCCAGAGGACACTGCACAGGCCTGTGGTGTGCTCAGAGGAAAAAACGATTTTGCATCTTCCCATTTGCCACCTTAGTCTCTCTAATGTGGGAATTGCTGACCCTCCAAAGGAGCCAGCAGCTCCCACACTATACCTGTGTTTATAAGTTAAAAAGGACTCTTCATATGCAGCACAGCCATTTCAGATCCCTGGGAAGAGTTTTGTACTTTTCCCTATTGAAAGCTACATGTGCTTTCACGTACAGCCAAATTAAGCCAACAAATAAGCACAGTTTAAAGTTACTTTTAATCTTCTGTGAGTGGCAAGATTTAGCCGGTGTAGATTCAGCACTGAGCACAACTCAGCTTTCAGAAAGGTTGAAGGCCCAGCTCAGCAGATGGTCACTCAGGGGTTACCTGCTGCTCTGGCACACAGAGGTCACTGCCCAGCACGGGGGACAGATGGCACAGGGCAAGCACTGAGAACCCATTGTGTGAGCAACAGTCACTCGGGAGAAAGCTACACCTGCCAACATCTGGAATAGTTTATCAAGTATCATTCAAAAAGCAACTAAATATTGCACGTGCCTTCTGAAGAGAGCTTTCTGAGCGGGGTTCGGAGAAGGACAGTGCAAATTCTTTTAAGTCCTTTAGGTTTAGATTGTTCATGTTATAGGCTGCCAATAACAAAGTGTAACTATTTCCCAGCTCTGCTTGGGAAGGATAATTTCAGTTCACACTTGAAATTATGTATTTTAACTATTTCTAATATGTTCACCAAGGCGGACACCGCGGTCACCACAGCCCGGCTGCTCAGGTTGGAAGGCAGAATTCCCTCAGTGTCCTGCCCAGTGCTGCTGGGAACCTGGTGATGCCACACCCGGGGCACGGAACATGGCACGGCTCTGGGATCGAAGAGTAGCAACACCTCAACACTTCTGTTCCTGTGTTACTGGCAGATGGTATTTATAATGTATTAATCTCAAAATCACACTTGGATTTTTTTGTAAGTGTATAAAAGCACAACTAATTATCCTACACCTGGCCTTGGATAGGAGCATTTAAAAATTTCTCTCAATATTAAAAGAATTCAAACAGCTCTTTATGAAACATGGCAATGCTGATTTTGCTCTCTTATCCATAACTCCCTCTCCTCCAGCCCTTTTTACCTTCATAATGACATGCAACACATTAAACTCCTAAAATCAATTCAGCTAAGGAAGAGGAGATATGGATTAACAACCAGCTAAGATTTTGGAAACTGGTTTGCTCTAAAAGATGAAAAGGACAAAAGTCTGCTCAGCTATGAAGAGCAGCTGCTGCCAATACAAGTATTTACCCCCTGACCCCTCCTCTGCCCACTCAGTGAACAGTGCCAATTGTTTTCCTGTATTATACACTGTTTACAAGCCCTGAGTGGCATGAAAGGAATTAATAATTCAGCTCATGGAGCTGATGACCTTTATTGGGGTACCCCTATTTGCTGAGTAGGAATCAGAGCAAAAAGCTCCCTTGAAGCCACAGGGTTTCTTTAAGAGTTTTTCACTTTACAGCCTAATTGGCCACCATAACATAAATCAATTATTTCTCCTGTTTTAAGCAACAATGCTACCTATTCTCAACCACTCGATTTCTAACTTCTCTTGTATCAAGCCAGGCCTTGTTCTTTGACTTTTACAATGGTCTGGTAAAGACACTGGCAAGGCCAGCCTGGAGAGCTTCGCAGGACCAGGAACATTTGGGAACCCCAGCAAAAAGAGGTTATGCTATTTTGAACTTCTCTTGACCTTTGCCTGCCCTTGTCCCTGGTTATGCTAATTGAAGGGGTATATGGGCTACTCCCAGAAATGAACTTAGCCTGAACCTGTGACACAGCATTGGACTTTGAAGATGAGTTTGGCACCCCCTCCCCAAAGGCTGTCATCTCACGTACAGGAAGGGACAGCAGGTGAAACACAGTACCCTGAGCACTGCAGGGAGACCCCAGGTGAGAGTGAGCAGAACGTGCTGACCCAGTTAGTCACATCTTCCCCCGTGCCCAGGCAGCTGCCAGGGACCAATGGCATGGATCCACGTGGCAAACCCACAGCTGTGCTTGTGGGGCTGCAGACAGAAGGACATGGTCATAGCACAGCCTCCACAGGCACAGGGTATTGCAGGTGTGACTCTGTCATATCCCACAGGAGGCACTCAGTGCTCCTCTCAACCTCCTGGCTCTCAGACCAGCACATGATGGGCTGTCACCACCACAAGCACATCCTGACTCACTGTGAGGTTCTCCAGGACCCCAGGTCACCCTGCCGAGCTGCTCCCCAGCCTGTACCATTCCATGGGCTTATTGCATTCCAGATGCAGGACTTGGTGTTTGTCTCTGTTTAACTTTGAAGTTTCAATCAACCCTTTCCTTCAGGTTATCAAGGTCCTCCTGAACAGCAGCTGTGCCCTCATCGTGGTGTCATCTGCAAGTGTGACGAGTGTGTCCATCCCATCATCCCCATGGCTGATGAAATTGCTAAAGAGTATTGGCCCTAATATTGACTCCCAAGGACAACCACAGCATAACAGGCCGCCAGTTAGTGCTTGGACCCTTGACTGCCACCCTTTGAACAAAACAGCCCAGTTTGTCACCCAGTTTGTCTACAAGGATGATATGGCAGAGACTGTGTCAAAAGCCTTGCCTAAAGTTAAAGTTAGTGACAAAATTACTGTCTCCTCATTCATGGATCCAGTCATTTCACTGCAGTAGGAATGAGGCTGGTCAGGCATGATCTTCCCTCAGTAAACCCACAGTGACTGTTCCCAATTACCCTCCTATTCTTCGAGTACCTGGAAGGGTCTTTTGGGAGGATTTGCTCCATACCCTTCCCACTGAAGGAATGAGACGAGGATGACCAGCCTGCAGTTCCCCAGAGCAGCTACTACTGAGCAGAGCCGAGTTAAAGGTGATTCATTGTCCCTTATCAGCTCAATTTTACTATACAGAGACATTCCTCCCCTTTCCCCTACATTGGGTAGAGCTTGCCTTACCTCAACACTGAAAACACACACTGTTTGCAGAAAGAAGTGGGAAGTAAGGTCATTGTGATAAATATTTTTACTCATTTTCCTTCACACAGAAAACAATCCCAGTTCCTGCTTACCAACAAAACTGAAAGGAAACCTACACAGAGTTGAATGTTCCATGAACCTGCACTGCATTCCTCAATAAACACTCTACAGACATTGTTATTTTAAATGCCTGTTTACATTCCAGTAAAATTCTGTCAGCATGGTATCTGATTTATTGATGCCATCAAAAGTCACAGGATTCCTGACGTGCCTCCTGAGGCACAAAAATCAAAGCAGAAAGGAGCTGCACGTTGCTGTGGTATCAGCATTACCCCATATGGGATGGGATGGGTTTCCAGAAGCTGCCTGTGTTTTCTGAGGCAGAGCACAGTGTGCCCTTCTGGAAAGCTGGTGCTTCCCTGGGAGATTTAGCAGGCTCTGCTCCTGGGAAAAATGGGGTGGTGTGGATGGAAGTGCCAGCCCTTGGTAATAGCAAGGTGCATCAGGGCAGGTCATTCCTCTAAAGGGGGCTCAGACACATTTGCATCTTATTTTACACTTTTAGGCTACCAAAAGAGCAAAGTTTATACACAGTCAAGCAGCAAAGCTTTTTAGAAAAATGATGATGATGAAAAGAGCCTCGAGGCATGTCCTAAAATAAAAGTGATCATCTGTTTCAAATCCAATGCCTCTCGGCATGCAGTGCCCTATCCCACAGGCTTTGTCCCTGGGCATAAAATTTTGCATCTTCTCTACCTGGAGTATGTTTTGGTTGACCAGGATATTGCCCACCAGGCAGCCCAGCCTACTCCAATATTGGAAGATCAATTGCATAATCATTCTGTAAATCTGGGGAAATTCTTTATTGACTTTTTGATCACTGATAAAGTGTTGGCCAACACAAGGCATATTACTGTAGCAAAATCCCATCTAGAGTCCACTAGAGTTACCTTCATTAAAAAACCAGAATTGTCTGATATTATACAAGAGATGATATTTTTTTAAGAGTTAATATCAACCCAGATTAATATTCATCTACTGATAGTTAATAGCACATTATGATATACAGAATATGCCAGAAATCATGTTGCAAATTACTCAGTGTTCCCAGGGGTGAGTTGTTCCAAACCCCAACCAGTGCACCAGACTGGAAACACCCCCGTGACTGGACCTTTTCACCACAGCACAGGTAACGTGCCCGTTTGATCCAGCAGCCAGTGCAGGAATGGCACTGACTCCCTGGGATCCCGGAGAAGCACCGACATGTGATCAGTCTGAAAACAGCTGTTTGCCCTAACCTCGAGGTTAATTAATTTCACAGCATTTATCTCCCAATTTTAATTAGTGGAGCTAATATTACAGCTCCTGACTGTAATGGACTTGAGCTGCACTCTGCCAGGACCTGGCTGGCTGCACCAGCCCTGGGATCAGGAGGCTGGGCAGTACTTAGGGAGTGAACTGTGCTCTGAGGATCACGACAGAAGCCTTGCATATGAAAAATAGGTACAAGCACTACACATTGGAACAAGCTTCCTCATTGTTACCACATGTACACAGAAGCACTGCATCATCCAAATCAACCACTGGGTGTATAATTAACATTAAATCAGCACTAGAGGGAAAAGCTTCCCAGCTGCCTGGTGCAATGTGCTCCTGCCATGTTCAGCCACGGCACAGGATGGGCAGTGGCAGCACATGCTCACTGTCACATCAAACCTACTGCTGGCATTTGGGATTTAAACCTGCGAGTCCTGTGGTTCAGCACACGGGAGGGACGTGTTAGAATATGAAATCCTCTGCACTGTAAATCAATCCCCAGAGCCACGGCTCTCCCTGCACGTCGTACAAGGACCAAGGCACAAGGTGAACACTCAGAGTGTCAGTGTGGGAACAGTGGTGGGTGTTACTCTCCCATTTTTGGGAGGTCTTCATTTCCCACAGGCCACCTGGAAGTGGCTGTGGCTCATGCCAACAGCTGCAATACCTGACCAGTCCTTCAGACTCCAGGTTTCGTTACATTATTGGTTCCAGTGTCCTGCTCGTGAAATCCAGAGACCCACAGCCTCACCCAGCACTTCCCTCAGCCCCACCAACACCAGGATCCCGGGTTTTGTTGGAGTGAAAGGCTTACTTACATTAAGCATTTGGCCTCCCAGGGACAGGGATTACAAACGGGCAGGAATCAAGGGAAATTGGATTCTTTCTCCCCACCTACCTCTCTGCCTCCTGTCTCCCATGTTTGCAAACCGTATTAGCTCCTGCTGCTTGCAATTCCAGAAACACTTCCCTTTCTCTTCGGGGCTCATTCCAGCCACATCTGCCTACTGCTATAATCTCATTTTGCAGGACACCACATCTCGTAGTAGCTTTTAATTCTGGTAACACATCTAAGCGTCTTAAAAAGCACACCAGAAACTGTTTGACAGAAAATGTTCATCAGGACAGAAGCACCATTCCTAGCACTTGGATATTTGTGGATATTTGTCTCCACTTATACTGGGAAATCACCTTAAATACAGGAAAAATATCTGCATTTTTAAAGAGGAGGCTCCTAATCTTTTCAAGGGGAAATTCAATCTGGATTGAATTTAGTATATACAGCTGCTCTGAAGAGCAATCTGAAATCTTAATTCACATTTAATCTAACTTAAAAAAATAATACAGGACTTCATGTTTTGCTGATTTTCATGAAAAGGCAGCAAACGCAAATGTTGCCTCTTTTAATCTCGGGTTTTAAGACGTATGATTACAAGTTTTACAATTCCAAAATAATTGTTACATACATTGCTAAGGGGAATCTATTCTTTCTTTTCAAGCTGCTCCCCACTGGTGCTCCACAGATGGCCACGTTCTGCTTGGGCAGTGGTGGGTAGGGCTGGTGACCCAGCACCCCCTGCACCCCCACCCAGCCACACCTGAAACATCTCAGAAAAAATCACCCCAGTGTGATCTGCTGCCTCGTGGACTAAACAAGATGAGAAAGGCTGTGCACTGCCATTTATTTTGCCATAATTGTGGCATTTCTTACGCAGCAATTTTTGTAGAGGTTTCCCCAGAAAAAAACAAAGCTACAAACAACTCTCTTGTTCCAATTTATAGAATCTTGCTAGATTATTTTCTAGTATTTCTTATTTGAATTCAAATTATTTGAATTTCAATGTATTTGAATTTCAGATTATTATTTGAATTCAAATAACCCCTGTCCACATGCTACAATAAAATATTCCACAGATATTGACAACTACTGTTTACTTATTGTTGGGTAACCTATATATCTATATATATATATCTATATGTATCTATACATATATTTTTTAGCATAACTCAAAGATGAAAAAAGAGGCCAAACACCCAGAGGTGCAATTCTTTCCCAGCACCAGTTTGCAAGAGAAGCTGTTTCCAACTTATGTTGTTTCATGAAGAAAAAGTAAAATTTTAAAATTCTGATCCTCTAGATAAAAACATGCTGCAGCTGGACCTGCCACATCAGAACACAGAGGTTTGGGAACAGGAAACAAACCCTTCACCTGCCAGCTACAGAAAGGTAAAGAAAAAGTATCTCAAAACAAACCAGCTCAGCATTACTGGAAACAAAATCTTCAGTGCAGGCTGGAGCTGCCAATACAACGTGAGCTGCTGTCTGCCCAGTTTGCCTCTTCCAGAGGACGAGTCCTTTCCACTGAGGAAAGTTCCCACTTGTGAGTAAGGACAAACACAACCCTTTCCTTCTGTGCACGAGGGGACATTTCTGGCAGTGCCTGTTTCCCACATTGTGTGATTGATTACGCTCTCCCCCTTAGAAGAGTTGATTGGTTTCCTGGTGCCAGGAAAATGATTGATGAATATTTCAGGCCATGGGCCTCTCTTCCTGCTGGGTGTCCTTTTCACATGTCTCCAATGGGCCTGGGGATTTTTTTCAAGACTAGGAAGTGTCATTTTTATGGATATCACCCTGTGATAGGGACAGTTCACTGAGCAGAGGCCCCGTGTAAATCCGAGTGAAATACTAAAGGTCAACTCAAGTGTTAAGGTGATGGACTCAATCAGCACGTACCAGGTAAGCAGGAGAACAGCACTGGGCAAAGAAAAGCTTCACAAAGCAGCAAAACAGGAGGCAATGAGCAGCCACACCCTGAGCTTGCTACTGCAAACTGGCAGCAGCAAACTGGTACCCAACACTGGCATCTTTCCTCAGTTTCCTTCAATTTTGTAAAACACCACAACTAAGGTAAATTTGCAGGTAAAAAAATTTGCTTTTGACCCACAGAAAGGGCATTTCCTTACTGCTGTTGATAAAACAGGCAGAGGATGTGGAGTCTCCTGGCAAGAGCACACACAAGACATCTGAAGCAACAATATACTTAGGAATAATTCCTTCTAAGTATTGCCAAAAAACATAGAACTACAGCTGTAAGAGTGAATGAAGAGATTTTTGGAGGACAAGTTGGTGTTTGGCAGAACTTTCAGAGACTCAAAGTTCTTTTACAGATTTTTACTACAGCCACAACAGCCATCATTTAATCACTTGGCTTCAGGATCTGAGGGCTCCAAAGCAATTCCCACAGGTAAACCCCGGGCTTCTCAGAGCTGGGGGGTTTTACCCAACAAGAGAATTTTGAGATTTAGTCCCCAGGACTTCACAGTTCCAGATTATGTTTCCATAAAAACTATTTAAGGTTTCTATCACGTTCCAGCTGAGAGGTATTTCCAGACAAGGACATCACAGCAGTTTGCAGTCAGCTTGGCACGAGAGCCGTGATAAATTTTTCCTGTTTTTTTTTTTTTTCCTGATGTGTTCGTGAAGGGAAAACGGGTTTAAAAAAAATTAATCTTTCACACGGACCAGACATTTCTCTAAGTTTAAATTTCACCACCCCTACAAGCCCATAGCTGGGATGGTTAAGCAACGGGAGGCAGACATGTAACTTGTGCTCTCTGAAGGACGTGGGGTCCACCCTGAGTAAATGAAACCTCCTTATCGAAGCACTGGAGGAGAACTCAGATACTCCAGGCATATACTGCTTTCAAGATAAGTTATGGGCAATCATTTACCAATAAAGAACTTCACTGAAGCCTCTCCGTGGTGCATTTCCTCTTTCTAACAAAACCTGTACAGAATCATTTTTATCAACATATAAAATCTGTAAGTCTTCTAATTATGTAATTAGAACTGTAATAATTAAGACCAAAGCTAAACCTCGAAGGGTCCCCTTGTCCCCCAACTTCCCTTTCTCAATTAACTCTGCACAGTGATAACCACTCTGGCTTAAAGGCTAAAAAAAGGACAGGATCAAAAGGCTGGTTTAATACAGCTGGAGGGGAAGAATGCATTTCAGCTCCCCAGCAGCCATCTGATGAAACCCTGGGCCAATTCTCTATGTAAATGACTTAATTAGAATTACCAGATTACACTGCTGAAGGCTTTATTTAAATAGGCAGTTTATCAACAGGATAAACTGTGCTCCCATTCTCACAGAATGCTGGGGTAAATGCATCTGTTCAAAGCTCTACCACATAGGAGCTGAACGGTAATTCAATAAAACCACTGGCACATTTTCCCCACCAAAAGAGATACCACAAAGGATTTGCCAGAGGCAGGGCAGAAAGACAGCTATTGCTTCCCAACAATCACGAAATAGCCTCCTAGATGAGAAAGTTCCCTCATTTTCTGTAACACAGCATCTTTATACTGTTTTATAGCAAAGCAGGGAAAAAATCCTGTTGCTGCAGTGTCACATCACACACAGCATCTGCTCAGCATCCAGCACAGTCCTGGGCTCAGCACAAAAAGGCATGCATAAACCCATCTTCCTGATTAATGATCTACAGAAGACATCAATACCAAATTCCAACTTTACACCAAGAGGTATTTTTCCATCTTACCATCAAATCAAACAAAGGAATTAAGTTCTTCCTAAACCACAAGTCTTTCATTTCCCATCACAGACCTGAGTTCAGAATTCAATTTATTATTTTCCATTATTATTATTTACAATAGCAAGAGCTATCCACATTCAACAAGCTAACGCTGAGCTGAAATAACACTGTAGCTTCTTGTTTATTCAGAGACATTTGACTTCAGCAGCATTGCCATCCAACAACTCCATTTGTTTTTCTTCCTAAATCTTCAAAGAAATGTTTATAGCAAGACCCAACTATATCAATGAAATAGTCTTTGTTAAGCAAAGGCTTATCTCATCAGATGCAAAGCAACCGAGCCTAAAGAACCACTAAAAATGTCAGTGTTGCGCCAGTAAAGTTTGGGAGCGCTGTGGAAAACCGAAGGGATGCAGGCAAAGGGATTTTTCTTTGAAAACCTTACATTCTTTGTGCTCTGACAACCTTCCTCTTCTCTCTGGTATGAAGTTCATCCAGATCAGTAATCTGCCTATCTGAAGCTCTGATAATTTTAAAGGAACACAAAATTCAAGTTGTTTCCTGATAAATCTGTCTTCTGTGACCACACTACACAACAAAGTATCTAAAGTTACCTTAATTCTAGATAACCTGCCTTATCCCTATTTTAGCTAAAACAAAAAATAACTAAAACTGTGTAAAAGCCATCACGTTCCACTCACAGAGGAAAAACGTGCCAACTGAAGCTATAGGGAATCTGCTCTTAAATGAGACCCTGTGGAGAAATAATTGCTGCTACTGCAGAAAAAATGAACACCTTAATGTAATTACTTTAAAAAAAATTGGTTTTGCTCGTTGCCATTAATTTGCTCAATGACAAAATATGTTTCTTACATGGAAGGGGAGGTACTCAAATTGGCAAGGGAAAAACCATCATCTTATATTCTGAGAACGTCAAGTGCCCCCTCAAATAACGAGGCTGCAATTGCCCGTAACTGCTGAAATAAACCCACGTCATTTGAAAGTTATCCCGAGGCTTCTCTCACTGAAGACACCAATAAACTTGCAGCAGTTTACTCTGGGTTAACACAGAAGCCACGTGCAGAGCTTAAGTTCATTAATGATTTTAACATAGCCACCAAGAATACAATCCGACTTTTACATCTCTGTCCTGTGTACCTGTGTTTGCATCGTACAATTTTAACTGCTTTCACTAAGATGCTAGAGGTATCAGAAGTGCCAGTAATTTTCCTTAGAAAGAGGAAATGTTAAGAATCTTCATTTGTCATTACCATTTGCAGGTATTTCATAAGCCCATGAATTAACAGCCCAGTCTTTTCTGCTCCTCCCCTGGCCGCCCAAGGCTTTAGAAAGACTGAAAGTCAAGCAATGTCTCAACACTGCACCAGTATTTCACATTTTTGAAGGCAAAGTAGTAAAAGGTTGTCACATTATCCATTCAAAAGACTAACTGCAGCCACAGGTACGTCTGTCACATGAAACAGCTACACGAGACATGCAAGGAACTCTTAGAACTAATCTGATTAATCAAAAGAGATTCCCCCAAAATCCCACCGAGAAAAATAGCAAATGCAGACAAAGTATTAATATTGTTGGACTCTTAGGGATGCCAAAGCAACAACATTTCACAAATTAAGCCACAAAGTTCAAAAAGTATTAAGGATGTATTAAAGTATTAAAAGCGTTATTAAAGTATCTAAGGGTATTAAGTGTCTTTCATCCAAGTGGACATCTAATTAAGCGAGGAGGAATAAAGTGTTTCCAGGGACACAACTCAGAATTACACACCAGGGTGGTTACAGAAATGCCCGTTTCTGCAGTTCCCGCACTGCGTGTGTTTTGGTACCGCCTGTATCTCAAACCGAGGATGCTGCCTGATAAAAAGCCTCTTTTGTCTGAGCAAACCCTTTGTAGAGAACCCGAGTACCTTAAGATGGTAAAATGCAATTGTAAACCATAAAAATTGGCAGGGACATTCAAGTGCAGATGCGGCATCTGCATAAGGGAAGTGTAAAAGGGTCCCAAATGGTGCCTATAAACCCCGGGCCGGGACCGGCTCACAGGGGCGAGGGAAACACACCCGGGGGCTGTACCGGGACACCGCGCGGGCTGTACCGGGACACCCGCCCGGAGCGACCGGGCAGCGGCCCCGCGCCCCGCACACCCCGCGGCACGGCGCGTTCGGATGGGGAAAACGCGATTTTTGCGAAACGAGTTAAATTCGCCGCAGCGTCCGAGGGGACCCGAGCCCCGCGTGCCCCGCGCCCGCCCCGCAGCGCCCCGAGCGGGTCCCGCCGGCCCGGCCCGCGGGGGCAGCGGGGCAGGGCGGGCAGCGGCCCTTTGTTGTGCCCCGCGGCCGCGGAAAGTTGCGGCCGCCGGGACGCTCCGACCCCCGGCACCCCCTCGTGCAGCTCAGCCCCGGCCCCGCCGGCCCCCGCCCCGGCCCGCCCGAGCCCCCGCGCTCCACTCACCGGTGCGGGGCGGCCCCTTGCTGGCGGCGCGGGGCTCCGGCAGCTCGGCGGGCGGCTCCAGCTCCATGGCGGCGCCGGGGCCGCGCCGGGCCGGGCCGGGGCGCGGCGGGTCTCAGCGGCCCCGGCGGCCGCGCTGCCCCATGGCCGCCCGGGCGCTGCTGACAGCCAGGGCCGCGCCGCGCTCGGCCGGGCCGGCCCGCCCCGCTCCGCCCCCCCGCGGCACCACGGGAGCCGTAGTCCGAGCGCCGCCCGCGGGGAGCGCCGCCCGGCCCCGCCCCGGGCTCCGAGCCCCGGCCCGCCCCGGCCCCCCCGCGACCCTGCACCGGGACCGGCGCGGCGCCAGGGGGCACCCGCCGGCCGAGCCCCGAGCGCTGCCCGCGGCACCGGGCACGGGGAGAGGGGAAACCGGCACCGGGCACCGAGAGAGGGGAAACCGGGCACGGGGAGAGGGGAAACCGGGCACCGGCACCGAGAGAGGGGAAACCGGCACCGGGCACGGGGAGAGGGGAAACCGGGCACGGGGCACCGAGAGAGGGGAAGCCGGCACCGGGCACGGGGAGAGGGGAAACCGGGCACCGGCACTGCGAGAGAGGAAACCAGGCACCGGGCACGGGGAGAGGGGAACCGGCACTGGGAGAGGGGAAATGGGGCATCGGCCACCGCGAGAGGGGAAACGGGCACCCGGCATGAGGAGAGGGGAAACCGGGCACCGGCACTGGGCACCGTGAAAGGGGTAACCGGGCAGCTCCAGCGAGGGTCCGGCCCGGCTCGCCCGGGGGTACCGGGCACCCCGGTACATGAGAGCCCGGGCGGTCCCGGGGCGGGCACGGCCGGCTCCGCCCGGGGGGGACGCGCCGCCCTCGCCGCCGCGGCGCCGCTGCTGGGGCCGGTGCCGCCGCCGGGACGGGGCGGGACGGACGGGCGGGCAGGACGGGCGGCTCCTCCCCGCCGCCGGGCCGGGCCGGGCCGGGCGGAGCGGGCGCTCGGTGCGGGCGGTCGCCGCCGCTCTCGCCATGCGGGCGCTGCTGCTCCCCGCGCTCCTGCTCCCCGCGCTGGCCGCGGCGCGCGGCACCGCCACGGTAAGGACGGACCGCACCGGCACCGACGGGGGTCGGGACCGGGATGGCGACCATGGCCAGGGGGTCCCGGCCGCCCTGCCCGGCGGTGCTGGGAGCGGACCGGGGCAGGTCCGGTGTCCCCGGCGGAGCGGGCGGGGGTCCCGGGAGGGCCCGGGTGCGGGTGCCGGTGCTCCCCTCGCGGTGCGGGTTCGGCGCAGGGAATGGCCCGGGCGGGGGGCGCGCTCGCGGGGTTGGGAGGTGCCCAAGCCCCGGCGCTGCGGCGATGGGCTCTGCAATGAGCGACTCCGTGCCAGAGAGAATAGCCCGGACAAGCCTTCCCCCGCGGGGGTGAGGCGCGGGAGCGGGAAGCGGGGGGAGCCAGCCTCTCCCGTGGATTCAGGAGCCCTCGGTTCCAGCTGGAACCTGTCTCCAGCGGGGTCAGTGGCCTCGGGGGCCGGAGCAGGGACACCGGGATCCAGCCCAGAGGGATGGTGCTGGGCGCAGCTACTGCCAGGGTCACCAAAATGTTAAAAATACAGAATTTTCCAAGACATTTGGTGGAATAGGACGATAGCACAGCTGTTGTCAGCAGCACTTGGCTGGGAACAGATATCCAAAGCCTGGAATGCCCTGCACTGGGTTCCCGGCGGGGTGCCAGGGGTGATGCTGCCCGAAGGACTCTGGGATCCGCAGCCCACGGACCCACACGGTGCTGTCGCCTCCTCCATGCCTCCCTCCCCGCAGGTGCTGCCTGCTGTGCTCGGAGGTGTTTTCTCCATTCTTGCCGTTGGATGAGATCCCTTCAGTGGGCATGTGTGTGCCACACAAGTGCTTGGCATGGCCATGTCCCCGTGACCGACACGGGACGCCCGAGCAGCGCCAGCCCAGGGCCTGGCTGCCGTCAGCCACGGCCCAGCCCTGCCAGCACCGCTCTGCCTCGGCTGCAGGATGTGTTTGACACCTTGTGCCAAGCCTGGGAGGAGGAGGAAGAGGAGGGTGACATGGTTTCCCTCCCATGACGGGGACATGCCTTCCAGCAGCTGTGCCAGAGGCGTGCGGCGCAGCAGCTTATCAACACAGCGTGTTTTCCTCCCAGACGAGTCCTCTGGCAGCAGCCAAAGGAGAGCTTAAAAGCTGGCCAAGGGTCATTGTCAAAGGTCCTGCTTTCTCCAAATAATGTCACAAACTCAGTGCTCACATCGATGCTCTTGCAGGAGGTTTCAGAAACTGGGAAAATTACCCAGCTCGTAAAGCTGGGAGTGTGGAAACCCTCAGCAAAGTGCAGGGACACTCTCCCACACCAGCCATGGCTGTCCAGCCCCTGTGGGTCTGGGACCCACTCCGGAGGATGGGCGGCACCCACCTCCTGCACCCTGGGCTGGGGTCTGCAGTGAGCGGGGGGATCCAGGGAAAGAACCACCAGAGCCTCCATGGGGCTGTAGCAGCCCTCACACGGGTTTCTCAGGGAGCCGTTGGATTCCCACCCGGAGCAGGCAGTGCAGCACAGGCTGCCTTGTGCCTCCACATCCAGACCCACCTGTCCAGTGTTCATGTGTATGGCAGGTGTGGGCTGTGCCCTGCCAAGCCGGGCACAGCCAGGCACAGGCTGACAGAGGGCACCCACGGCAGGTGACCCTTGCAGAGGCTCCCCACGTCAGAGCCTGGTTTTTAATATTTCCTTGTTTATGAGTTTTTCTGTATAAATAGAACATGTGGTTCCTGTTTAAGGAGCTGGTAAAAGGCAGAACAAGGTTTAGTGTTACGGCCCCACGTGAAGGCGGGCGGCTGCCCCGGCTGTGGAGCAGTGAGGCACACACAGGGCTGGAACTGGGGGGTCCCTAGGAAGGGCTTGGCCCTTCCTGCCATGGGGGAGGCTCTGTGTGCCGGACACCCCCTCACCGTGCAGTGTCACAGCTGCTGTGGCTGCTCCGGGCACGTTTGTTGCTCTGGGCACCCGCCTGTTTGTGCCTCACCCCAGTGGGACATGCAGGGCCTCTCCTCTGTGCCACTCGTGCCTCCCACCACAGCGTGCCAGGGCTGTGGGAGGGGACCCACAGCCCACAGTCACCTGCTCCTTTGGGAAAGAGCTGCCAACCCAGGCAGCTGCAGCCCTGCCCTGCAGAAGGTGCTGAGGGTGGGTGGGATTGCAGTGTGTGCCTGGGTGTGGGGCTGTGCTGCGGTGGCAGAACCTTCACCGGTGCTTGGGTGTTGGTGGGAATAGGGGACCCCGGCTAGGAATTGAAGTGGGACTCCCATGAGGCACCCTGGGACCTTGAGTGGGGTTCCCACAGGGATGTGTGTGCACACCAGGACCTCATGCAGCTCAGTGTCCTGGACAGACATTGCTCATGGCCGGCACAGCTGCCCAGCTGGGGCCTGGGGAGCTGCCCGGCTCTGTGAGGAGGGGCCGGCAGCTCGTGGCCGGGCTGTGAATCCTCCTGCCTGTTTGCACAAGCGCCAGCATGGCCATGGGGAGGTCAGGGGGCCCGGAGAGGTGCGAGCCTGTCGACTTGGTGTTTGGGGAGGGGGTCCCTGCCCTACTCCCTGCTGAGAGCTTGATTAGATCCTCCTCAATTTACAGCCCTTTGCCCCCCCCCCCCCCAGTGTTTTCCTTCATCCAGCGGGACCTGGTTTCCCTTTGAATGAAAGAGGGTTTTTTGAAATGCAAAATGCGTGAGGTTTTGCAGCCCTTCAGGAAGAGAAGGAAGCCCCTGGCCCATGTGGGCTATGGGGAGCCTGGGGTCTGTGCTGCACGGGCAGTGCTCAGGGAGAGCTGCTGCCCCAGTGCCACCAGCGTGTCATCCCAGTCGGGCTCTGAAGGGAGGGTGCCTGTGTGGCCATGGGTGCTGCCTGCAGGCAGGACATGGACCCCGTGGGCCTCTGCCCTTTCCCACGCCGCACTGTGCTCCGCTGTGGTCCGGGGAGGACCGGGAGCCAGAGCTCAACTTGTTTCCCAGCTCCGCCACCATTCTGTTTCCCAGGATGAGTCAGAGTCCCTGTGGGCAGAGCCCTGTCCCTCCAGGGTCACTGCACTGCCTGTCGCTGTTGTCCCACCCTCCCGGGTGCTTGGAGCAGGCGCATCCCTGCACACGGGGCACCCAGCGCAGGTCCTGCCAGCCCAGGCATCCCCCAGGGTGCACAGCCAGTGGTGGGGGGCTCGGGGGGCTCGGCTCCCTTGTTCCTGAGCACAGCGGGACTAGGGGAGAACTGGGCTAAACCGGCTGAAAAGCACCCTGGCTCATAGCGTGAGTCAGGGCCATGTGTGGAAACAACAGAGTCCTTGAGCATGTGCCTGGGGCCATTGCCGGAGTCTGGAGGGGCCGAGCTCACCCTGAGGTGGCTGCAATGTCACCATGAACAACGAACCCTGTGTGGGCTGGAGGCCGTGGGCGTGGGGGCACAGAGGCACTGCTGGGTCTTACCACCGTCCCTGCTCACTCGGATCTTGCTGGAGGCTGGGAAACAGCCACAGAAGTGGGCCTCGATTACCTGGCCCACAAAACGCTCTGGTGGCCATAGGGACAAGCAGCTGCCTGGGCTTTGTCACTGTCAGCCCGGGTGCAGAGCGGTGAGACACGGTGCTCTGGGCCAGACTCTGCCCCATGCTCACTGGGGCACAACCAGGAGCCCCTGGGGTGGTGGGAGAACTCTGGGCAGGCAAAAGAGAGGAGGAGGGCTGTGATGGCTTGCTGGGGTCAGTGGTGCCCTGGTGGGACACCAGGCTCACCACGAGTCCCACAGGCGCTGGGTGACACGGACCAGGTCAGGATGACCTCGGAGGGCTCCGACTGCCGCTGCAAGTGCATCCTGCGGCCGCTGAGCAAGGACGCCTGCAGCCGCGTCAGGAACGGCAGCGCGCGCGTGGAGGATTTCTACACGGTGGAGACGGTGAGCTCGGGGGCCGACTGCAAGTGCTCCTGCACTGCACCCCCCTCCTCGCTGAACCCCTGTGAGAACGAGTGGAAGATGGAGAAGCTGAAGAAGCAGGCACCTGAGCTCTTCAAGGTACCTGAGGCATGGTGGGACTGGGGGCCAGACGCACTCTCCCCGCACTGCACAGCCCTGCCCTGTGCCCACTCCTGTGCCCTGTGCCTCACCCCCACACTGTGCCCCTGCCCCATGTCTCAGCCCTGCCCTGTGGCCCATCCCTGCTCTTCCTCTGCAGCTGCAGTCCATGGTGGACCTGCTGGAGGGAACGCTGTACAGCATGGACCTGATGAAGGTGCACTCCTACATCAGCAAGGTGGTGGCCCAGATGAACACACTGGAGGAGGTGAGCTCTGGCAGCACCATCCCTGCAGTGCTCCCTGCTGAACTGCTCAGGACTTTCTGGGGGTGCCGTGGTTCCAGCCTCTCCTCTCCTGCAGACCATCAAGACTAACCTGAGCAGGGAGAACGACTTCATGAAGGAGAGTGTCCTGCACCTCACCAACCAGATGAAGCGCTACGAGAACTACTCCGACATCATGCTCAGCATCAAGAAGGAGATCTCCAACCTGGGTTACCAGCTGCTGCAGAAGGACGCGGCTGCTGTCCCCGAGAGCAAGGCACAGGTACCCCGAGCCACAGGTACCCCAGGGCCCGGCCCTGCACAGGCACAGCTGGTGCTGCCAGGCAGAGCTGAGCTCCCCCAGGCTTGTGAGAGGTGCACCCCTGGCAGCCAGGGGCTGGTGCCTGTGCTCACTGCCTGGCTCGGTGGCAGCAGGGAAGTGGAGGGATGGGAGGGGAGGGGGTCTGACAGGCTGTGCCCCCCAGGACACGGCAGGCGGCCGAGAGAAGGAGGCGGGGCGGTACCCCAGCACCCGCAAGGCACTGGGGGACAAGGCGGCCCCCCGAGCGCCCAAGGAGAAGCCACTGAAGCCTGAGAAGCCCAAAAAGGAGAACACCAAGGCCAGGGCAGGGTCCCAGCCCACACCCAAGCCCAAGCCCCTGGCACACCAGCAGACCGTGGTCCGAGGCATCACGTACTACAAGGTGGGGCAGGCGGGAGCGGCGGAGGGGCCGGCCGGCAGCCGCGGTGAGTCCCGGCATGGGGCACAGGCGGGGGGCATGGGAGCACCCTCCCACCAAGGCAGAGGGCCTGGGGCTGCCCCTGCAAATGCACTGACTCCCAGCTTGTCCCCCCACAGAGAGCCCTGCAAGGGGGCCAGCTGTGCCGGAGCAGCAGGAGGAGAGGGGTCCCCCACCGCCCCCAGCTGAGGGGACCCCAGCCCAGGCTGTTGCACAGACAGAGACCGCCGTGCCCAACACCACGGCTGTGCCCAGCACTGCCCCGGCCCCCCGCAGCACCACCCGCAGCCCCCCCAGCCCCCTTGGGCAGGGAGATGACAGCACTGGGGACCCTGAAACACCAAACAGAGGTGGGTGAGTGGGGGGCAGCTGGGAGGGGGCACCCGGCCCGGCAGTCCCAGTGCCCGTGGCCAGGCCAGGCCAGCAATAGCCATGCCATGGGGAAGGAGGAGGAGGCAGCTGCCTGGGGCAGGGATAAGCCCTCGTCCTTCTCCTCCTCCACGGTACCCAGTGAAGGAGGTGGAGTGCGAAGGCACCATCAAGTCGGTGGAGCCTCCCATGGAGCACCACAGCTACGGGCGCAACGAGGGGGCCTGGATGAAGGACCCGGCAGCCAAGGATGACCGTATCTATGTCACCAACTACTACTATGGGAACAGCCTGGTGGAGTTCAGGAGCCTCGAGAACTTCAAGCAGGGTGAGGGTCAGCAGCCGAGTGGGTGCAGGGGCCTCAGCTCCTCCTGGGTGAGTGCCCAGTGCCGTGTGACACTGGCTGTGCCAGCCCTGGGGCGGTGGGGAGCTCATGGGGACCTGCACTGGGGAGCACCCACAGGGCAGTGAGGGGGACACAAGTCCCCTGCCACTGCCAGCACACTCGGGCCATTGTGCATGGGACCCCAGTGCTGCAGCGGGTCCCAGCGCCTCTCCCACCCCCTCACAGGCCGCTGGAGCAACCTCTACAAGCTGCCCTACAACTGGATTGGCACCGGGCATGTGGTGTACCGGGGGGCCTTCTACTACAACCGTGCCTTCACCAAGAACATCATCAAGTATGACCTGAAGGAGCGGTACGTGGCGGGCTGGGCGCTGCTCCACGACGTGGTGTATGAGGACACAACGCCCTGGAAGTGGAGGGGCCACTCAGACATTGACTTTGCTGTGGATGAGAGCGGGCTCTGGGTTATCTACCCCTCTGTGGACTACGACTACTCGCAGCAGGAGGTGATCGTGCTGAGCCGACTCGACCCCGGGGACCTCTCGGTGCGCAAGGAAACCACCTGGAAGACGGGGCTGAAGCGCAACACCTACGGGAACTGCTTCATCATCTGCGGCATCCTCTACGCTGTAGACACCTACAGCCAGAAGGAAGGGCAGATCTCCTACGCCTTTGACACGCACACGAACACGGAGGCAGAGCTCCGACTGCCCTTCCTCAACCACTACTCCTTCACCACGCAGGTCGACTACAACCCCAAGGAGAAGGTGCTCTACGCCTGGGACAACGGCCATCAGATGACATACGGGCTCCACTTCGTGGTCTGAGCGCCCGGGGGTTCCCATCTGCCCTCCTGCACCCACCCTCTGCTGTGCCTGGCTGGGGCACCCTGACGCAGCCTGGGCCTGGCACCCCCACCCCAGCTGGACCGGGGCTGTGGCGACAGCCCGGCTTCCACCCCAACCCCCTCCCCATCCTCTGTGCCCGTCAGCTGCCCCGTGCTCACTGCACTGCGGGGCAGGGAGTGCGCGTGAGCACAGCCTCCAGCAGACACCCCCAGACAACGTGGCCCCCGGGACCACGGCAGCTCGGCTGGCATCGCCTTCCTGGGGAACAGAGAGAAGCCCAGCCCCACGTCCCTCCGGCACCACTGGCACCACGGCAGCACCCACCCCATACCACTGCACTGAGCACCCACTGCACTGCCCCCAGCCGAGCCCCCTCCCCGCACACCCACCGGGACCCCGCGTGCCGGCACCGCAGCTGCCAGCGGCGTGAGTGCGGGACAGCCCCGTGCCCTGGCCTGCACCCGGCCCCACGAGGCGGGCAGGGCCCCTGGCTGCCAGGCATGAGCAACAGGTGCCGGTTGCTATTTTAGGAAATGTGGTTAAGATGCCCTTGCTTTTGCCGCTCATTAGCTTGTTATTTAAACGCATTCACTGGAGCTGTATGAGGCCCCTTCGGGCAGCGGGTGCAGAGGAGCCAGCCCGCAGCACCGGGGTGTCCTGCCTGCACACCTGCCTGCACACCTGCCTGCAGCGAGCCCTGGGCAGGGGAGCCCGTGGCCCTCTCGCTCTCCAGGTGAGGCAGGGCAAGGGGCTGCAGGCGCTTGGCTTGGTTTTGGTCATTTTAGACGTGAACGGTATTAAAACATAACATGTGAAAGCGGGCTGCATGTGCTATCGTTTGTCCTCAGGCTGGGCAGGGAGGAGCGGGCAGGGCAGGCGCTCGCCAGCCCCATCCCTCACTGTCCCTGTCCCTCGCCATCCCTGTCCCTCACTGTCCTGTCCCACGGCCAGGAGTGCCCAGGGGTTGCTGTCACATGTGGCTGCTGTTCACTGCACTCGTGGCAGGCACAGCTCCCCACGCCGATCCCAGAGGGACACCCCACATCCCCCCGGCAGCACCGGCACGATGCCACGGCAGCACAGTGGCAGGCAGGTCTCAGACCAGAGCCGGGGCAGCAAACGCTGCTCTGTCCTGGGGTAAAGGGGATTTGGCATCGCCCAGCCTGAGCTGCAGCCCGAGAGCCGCCGGGAGCCGAGCCCCGCTGCTGGAGCAGCTGAGCGTGGGCACGGCGGGAGCAGCTGCCCCGGCGCTGCTGCAGAACTTGGCAAGCGCGGAGCTGCCGGGGGGCTCGGGGTGAGAGCAGCCCCCGCGCCCAGCGCCCTCCCGCCCCCGTCCGTGCGTGCGAGGGCAGCCTGCCCTGGGCCCCGCCGAGCCCCGCACGCCGGCTGGGGCCGCGGGGCTGCGCCCGGGCTCTCGGTGCCGCGGAGCCAGGCGGTGTCCCAGGAGGCGGAAATGTTTTCCCCTGCAAAGACCTGAAGCCGGTGCCAGGCGTGGGCAGCCTGGCACCCCCTTCCCTGGACCCACGCTGCTCCCAGGTGCTGCTCTGGCTCACGGCGGCCCCAGCAGCCCCCGCCCTGCCTCGGCCCGGACCCCGCACCAGCGCTGCGCTGCTCCCCTCGCTTGGCCGCGAGTCCTCGCCACAGAAAGGAACCGGCCGACTTTTCCCCCCGGGCTGGGTCCCTGCCAGGCTTTTATCTAGCGATCCCCAGCAAATCCCTGTCCAAACAATACGGATTTCTGACATTTTTTTGTGGTAAAGTAAACTCCCAGCACATCTCTAATTCCAGGGCTTTGTTGTTCTTCCGCAGGGGCTGCCGTGGCTCCGTGCTGCGCAGGGCTGGGCTGCGGTCGCCCCTCTGCTCCCCTCGGTCAGAAAACATGGGAAGGGGGGAATGAAACCTGCGTGGTCAGAGGACTACCTTGTGTTGGGTCGTTTGGGCTGCCGCGGGGAGCTTCAGCCCCAGCAGCCCTTTGCGAGCTGATCCTTGTCCTGGCACCCGTCCCCGATGCCTGGTCCTGGTCTCTGGTCCCGGGGCCTTTTCCTGGTGCAAGTTGCAGTCTCAGGCAGGACAAGGCAGGCTGGGGAGCATGGGGGTCCCCAAGCAGTACACGGTGGGGACATGTGGGTGGGGGCAGGATGGGCTCCCACCGCGACGGGCGCTGCTGACTTCCAGACATTCCTCCTGTGCGTGGCCGGCACCACCTCGGCTCATAACGTGATTAAAAGATTAAAATCTCTCAGTTCAGCAGCAGGCAGCAAATGAAGCTTGAGACAGGGATGTTGGGGGGCTGTGGTGCCCAAGGGCCCCGTGACAGCAATGTGGCGCCTGGGAAGGGCAGCCGAGGCCGTCTGGGCAGGTGGCTCTGGTGCCGCAGCCCTCAGTCCCAAAATCCCCTCCCGCGGGCACGGCTGCCCTCGGTGCAGCCAGGCAGTGAGCCCTGATCCCCCCCCCGCCTCCTTCTCAGTTACTGGCTGGGCTGGTTTGTTTGTGGTGGTTTTGCCTCATTCCTGGCCCCGCTGCCCAGGCTGGCGTCCTGCTCTCCCCATGGTGCCCCAGCACAGAACTGCCTCGGGGCTGAGGTGAGCCAGGGGTGGCCAGTCTTTGGGTGAGCAGGATGTACAGTGAGCAGGGCACAGTGCCAGGGACATCCTGGCCAGAGCCTGTCCATGGCTGCAGCCTGTTGGCACCCACTGGGGGTGCACCAAAACCTGAGTCCTTGTCCCACCCCAGGAGCTGCCTCCACCCAGATCCCGCAGCTGTCCAGGCACAGCCAGGCTTCAGGACCAGGGGCTCAGCAGAGAGCTGTGCCTGGGACGTGGTGCCCAGCCACACTAGCAGCCTCTTGGCAGAGCCCAGCAGTCCCCAGGTCCTCCATGGGGAGCAGAAGGCTCAGTCCCAGTGCACAGCCCTCATGCTGTGCCCCCACCCATTGGCCGCCTGTGCTGGGACATGTGCCACATCACTGGTGCCACCAGGGGCCCTGCTCAGTGTCTGGAGAGCTGCAGGGTGATGCAGGGATGTGAGGTGATGTGGAGCCACAGGTGCCAAGGCTGACAACCCTGGGCAGCTGTGGGAAAGGGCTGGGCAGCGGGTGGTGGGTGGTGGCGGTGGCCGGAGGGAAGGGAGGGGACCCACGGGCCTTGGCGGTGCCACCGCTGACTCACTCACCAGTGGAAACAGAAATCTGTTCCCAGGCTTGCTGCTGCCAGTTCCAAAGCACCCCAGCCCCTGGCACGGCAGCCCCTCGGGGTGGCAGGGGGCACCTGCAAACACCCCTTCCCCAGCAGCACCCAGGGCACAGCAAGGCAGGAGGAGAGGGCTGCCCGCAGGCCACTCTCGTGGCCAGGTTCTGCTCAGCCCGATGCAAGGGCTTTCTTCATCTCCCTGCAGATGCACAGCTGGGCTGGCCGGGGGCCAGGAGCCCCAGCACACATCAGCCCCTGTCCCAGGGAGCCCCAGGGTCACCTTTGCCTGGGAGCCCCCGGGACAGCGGGTGCAGGGCCCTGAAGTGCAGCACTTGCGTCCAGACACTGCCTGTATTCATGGAGCAGCAGGGCCAGGGCAGTGTGGGGGCTAGTCCTGCCCCAGCCTGGCCAACAAAATGGGCATTCAGGGCCAGGCGCGGGCGGCTGCCCCAGGCAGACCTGGGCCATCTGCGCCGCCGGCGGGACGCAGCATTTCCCCACCGGGCTGGGCGCTCACAACGTGGGGCTTGTGGTCACCAGATGTGCCAGACGCTGCTCACACGCAGCCGTGCAGGGCCAGCTCTTCCTGGCACGTGGAGGGCAGTGGGCAGTGCGGCAGGGCATGGCCAAGGGCACCAGGACGTGCCCAGGGTGGTTGCTCCCAAGCTCCCTGCCCTGCACAGCACCTTGTGTGTCCATATCCCGTCTCCACACATCCTGCTGCATGCAGAAATGGGGTCACCCCCCGTGGGAGCACTCAGGACAGTGGGAGCACTCAGGACAGCGGCTCAGGGCTGTCCTGGCAGAGGGAGGTGACAGGAGCAGTGACAGGAGCAGTGACAGGAGCATTAGAAGAGCTGGGGTTTGTGTCCATCGCAGCGAACACCAGCCAAAGGAGGTGGGGCCCGAGCTTCCCTCAGCAATGCTAAGTTTATGGTTGAACTAGTTTATGGTTGAACTAGTCTTGAGGGTCTTTTCCAACCTAAATGACTCTGATTCCATGACTCGAATCTCCCTCTGCAGGTCCCCCATTCCCTCAGCCCCTGCCCCAGCTGCAGAACAGGGTCCAGGAGCGGGAGCTGCCAGCTCCCACGGACACCATCCACTCGGGGCTGTGCCCGCTGTGCTGGGCAGGAACATCTGGTGCTGCTGAACGTGTTCCAGGGCACAGGGCCAGGGCTCCCCTCCAGCGGCACCAGCCCCGGGCCATGCCCCGCAGCCAGCCAGCAGCTGCGCCTCCGTCCTCCTCCCCGCCCGGGAAATTATTTATTTGCTGAAGAATGGCTTTTCCCAGGAAGCTGCTCCAGGGCTGAGGGACATCTTCAGTTACGAGGAACAAATAAACAGTGTGAGCCTCCAAGGCCCCGACGCTCTGCAAACACTGGTGCTAAACCCAGGGCCGGCGCCGGCAGCTGTGCGGGGTCAGCACTGGGGAGCATGGGGTCCCCCAGGACAGGGCTTCAGGAAACCCACCCTACACCCCCCCAGCACCCTGCCAGAGGGGGACAGGGGTCACACTGCCAGCAGTGACACAGGGGTGATGCTGTGTGGTCCCCTCAGAGCCAGCACAGCACTGGGGTGTTCTGGGGAGCGTGTGGCCCTTTGCTGGGGGTTCTGCCACTGGGCACTCCTCACTTTGGGGACCGGCAAGGCTGAAGAGCCTACGCTCAGCCCCGACAGCAGCAGCTTCTGCCAGGGAGCTGGGGCAGCACAGCCATCCTCTGGGGCTGGCTGGTAAAGTGGGAACCAACACAGACCACTGGAAACACGGCCAGGACAGGCTCTGCCTTGCACTCACAGCAGGAACAAGTGTCTTCACCTGTGCCCTGGAGGGAGCTCATCACTTCACCTGCGTGTCTACTCAATCAGTGTGTTGTTCCCGGTCACTTAAAGGGCTCTTGTCTGTGGGATGTGTCCCGTAACAGCACAGGGCCCTTCTGATGGAAGGGCCGGACTGGTTGGTTTTGCCATCTGGCTACGAGTGGATGGAGTAATTCAGCCCCAGGATTTAGTGCCAGAACCCGTTCACCTCCTCAAATGGCTGCTGTGGGCTGTGCACAAAGCCTGAGCTGTTCTCCCATAGTGGCTCCCACTTCAGCACGGGATGGCTCAGGGATTTTCAGTGCCTGCTAATTAGTTGGGGGTTCTTCTCCTTTTTTGCCCCCCCCCCCCCCCCGTTACTGGTTGGCACTCAGTGATCTGTACTGCGACTGGATCCTGGAGACAGCAGATCCTCTCTCGGCAGCACGGCTGCTCCCGTGGCTGGGGCGGAAGGTGACACCTGGAGCACACCCTGACTGTCACCGGACTCTGAGGTGCACAGTGCACAGTGCACAGTTTGTGCTGTGTTTGCTTTGCCATGTCGGGAATGGTGGCAGAGCCACCTGGCTGCCAGAGCAGCACAGGGCACACACCTCTCCAAAGAGAAGCCCAAATGCAGCCGAGCATGATCTGGCAGAAGCCACCTGCCCCAGCCTGCCCCATTCCCAGCACAGGGGACCAGCCTCTCTCCTGTCTCCTTTGGGCATCAGGCTCCTGGGGCAGAAATGTGAGATCAGGGATCCTCACAGGGGTGTGCTCCTGATTTTGGGGGGCCACACGAGCTGGGCCAGCAGCTTGTGCTTCTCCTGGAGCAGCTCAGGGCTGGCCACAGCAGGATACACAGAGATGGTAACACAAAGCCATTTGTAACCCTGCCTGCTTTCCTGGGAATACTGCATGAGCCAAGGAGCCAGTTCCCACACGCAGCACGCTGTCCTACGGCACGCTCTGGCAGCCTGGGCCCAGGACTGTGCCAGGCCAGGTCCCCTTCGCTGCCAGACACGTCCCATCTCACCCCGAGCTCCCAACAAAGCCCTGGCACAGCCCTGGTGACATCATGGAGCTGCCACTCCTCACGATGCCGCCATGTAGGGAAAATTCCCTGAACCACAGGCAATTAGGCCTCTCTCGACAAAACTTGCTTGAGGCTTAAAATCCTTCATTGAGTGAGCAGAATTAAGATCTTTTCCCCAGGCAGAATCTGGATCCCATCTAGGAACTCCCTAATGGGTAGGGAATTTTTCACGTTCGAATGCGTTGGCCGCACTAACACAAACCATGAGTGCTGAGCCCTCACGCTCCAGCAGTACCGCGGAACTCTCCCTCACAGCAGAACCAAAAAAGGCCTTTGGAACTGCAACCCCATCTTGAGTCCCAAAGAACTCCTTAGGGGACAAAGTCAGAGCATTTAACCCTTGCTGTGCTTTGCAGGTGGAAGTGTGGAACTGTGAGGCCAGGGATGCCCTGGGAGTTCAGAGATGCCACTCTTGGAGCTCAGTGTTCTGAGCTTACCTGCCCTCATCAGTGTCCACATCCAGAGAGAGCACCTGGGCTGAAACTACTGCCCCCAGGGGGGCTCTTGGGGGCTACAATGAGTTGGCCAGAGATCCAAATCAAGTGCTGACAGAATCCTTCAGGTTCCATGAAAACCTCTAAAGCCCCTCAGCAAATTCATTCATTTCTGATGACACTTAAAACACTGGCACATGACAAAACTTTAAATATTTGCTCTTAAGCTACTGAAGTGATATTGACTGACTGCAAACATCTGTGAAAAGCTTCCACTCTAAATCAATCTCAGATTAAATTATTTTTACATGCCGAGTTGAACGAACCTCACAGATCTGTACCCACTGCCTGCTCCACAAAGAGGAAAATAAACTGCCAGCTCTGTATTTTGTAGCAGTCAAACACACATCCTGTGAATCCTCCCATGTCCCTCCACAAAGCTGATGACTTCTTTACCCACCAGTACCAAAATAACCACCAGTGACACTTGCAAAGCAAACTCCATTTAATGAGCCCCCAGCCCCGGCTATGCCTTGATTGCGTATTTCCGGGCCGGGTACAGACGTTCCTTCCGCTGCTGCTTCTTGGTCTTGAGGTTCTCCTCGTGCTTGTTGAGCCGGCGCCGCATGGCCCGGGTCTTCTTGGGCCGCAGGTCCAGGGGTTTGTACTTCTTGCCCTGTTTGCAAAGACACACAACAGTCAAGTTCAGACACTGCTCTCAGAGCCGAGCTCCTGCCCGAGCATCAGCACCACTGTTTAAACCTCTTTCCCTTGGCACCATCATCCCAGTCTGGAGGTTTGAGAGACCTTCTCTCTGCCGGGAAACAAGAGCTGATTATAACTTTTGCAGCAGTTGTACCAGCTTTGACTCAAGTTCAAGCAATGCTTCATCTTAAGTCCCAGTTACCCAACACCTCTTGGAAAGTTCTTTTTTTTTCCTGCCCTATTTGATGTCATTTAAACCCCAAGAAATAATATTCTAAGAACTTCTTGAGTGAAAAAGCTCCTTGGCCACCTGAAACAGGAATTTAAATTTAGATTAAAAGAGTACCTGCATTTGTGCAAAGTGCACCTCCCAGGAAGCTCATCACACTCCAAAGGAATGCTGCCAGGAGACTCTCCTGGCAAAAGCAGACTCACACACAACTTACAGAATTCTTGCAATAATACTTAAAAAGGAACCATCATGAGAGAACTTTAAAACTGAACATAAATGAGCGTTTCTCACTGAGTTTTAATCTTAAGTAGCAACCTACAAAACCAGTTCCTTCCACAAACTGCAACTGAGAACAATAAGAGAGAAAAGGCCAGTGTAGAAAGTGTTTGTCCCCACCTTGTAGAACTTCCTCAAGTTCTCCTTCTGGGTCTGGTTGATGACAGTCAACACTCTGGCGATAGATTTACGCACCACGCGGCTGCAGGAGGGACAGAGTCACGTCTGAGGACATGGATCAGCCTAGTGCACAGGAACCGTGTGTGCTCTGACCGCCAACCTGCCCCGCACCAGTTACAGCGAACACCAACACCTCCCGGCTCACCCCCGCTGCACCCCCTCCGAGCAGAGACGGATCGGCTTCCAGCCCTACAGATCCGCTCCTCTTGCTCGCCGTTTGTACCTTCCCAGCACACGGGCTGTGACAGCTCCCAGACCCGGCTCAGCCCGGTGTCCCCCGGCCCACTCACATCTTGGAGAGCTTGGACGCGGCCCCGCCAGTCACTTTGGCCACGCGCAGCTGCGACAGCTCCACCTTCAGATCGTCCAACTGCTTCAGCAGCTCCTCCTTCTTCTTCCCGCGCAGGTCTCGGGCCTTGATCTTGGCCTGCGGGAAAAGCCGTCAGTGCCCCCGGCCGCCCCGGCGGGATGGGCCGGGCTGCCGGACCCTGTTCCCAGTGGGATGCGGGCAGATCCGCGGTGCCGGTTCCCGGTAGTCCGCCATTCCCGTTCCCCGTTCCCGGCGGATGCCGGTGGATCCCCGTTCCCGGCCCCCGTTCCCAGTGGATTCCCGGTAGATGCCCGCTCCCCGTTCCCGTTCCCCGTTCCCGGCGGATGCCGGTGGATTCCCGGTGGATCCCGCTCCCGGCTCTCTCACCATGACGGCGGCGGGCGGCGCGGGCCGGAAGGACGGAAGCCGCGCAGGGACAGGGGCGGTGCCGCGGCCGGGCCGTACCAAGGCGCGGCCGGGCGGGGGGAGCAGCCCGCGCGCCGCGTTCCCCCCGCGGGCCGCGCGGTGGAACCGGCCGAGGCGCTGACAGCGAGCGCGGGAGGCGGCGGCGGCCCCGGGCGCTGCGGCCCCGCGGGAGCGGCGCCGAGCCGGCCCCGAGCTGCAGCTGCCGCCGCCGCCGCCCTCTCCCGGCCGCCGGAGCCCTGGCGGAGCGCAGCCGGTGTTCCTGCGCTGGCCGAGGTGCGGCACTCTCACACCGGCAGCGGTGGGGACGTGACGGCGGGCGGGGCGGGAGCGGTCGCCGCGACGGAGCGGGGCAGGAGCAAGGCCGTGCGCGCAGGCAGCCGCGCAGCACACACACACACAGACACACACGGACGGACAGCCGGTGCCGGTGCCCGCGGTGTCGCCGCCGTTTCCAGGCAGCCGCCGCACCTCACCGGCCGCGCGCGGGAGGGCGAGGCCTCGCGATTGACGGCGGGCGTGGCCAATCAGAGGACCGGCTCACCGCCAGCCCGGGCGCTCGGCCAATTGGCGCGCGCGGGGGCGGGGCCGGCCGGCGCGGACCGGCGTGAGGCGGCAGCCGCGCTCCCCGAGCCTCGGCGGCGGCGGCGCTGCGGCCGCGCCCGCACCGGCACCGGCAGCGGCAGCCGCGGGGGCGGACGGTGAGCGGGGCCGCCCGGCAGCGCCTGCCCCGCTCCGGCGCGGCCTCCAGGTGCGGGGGGCGGAGCGGCGGCACAGGCGGGCGCGGGGCGCGGGCGGGGCGGCGGCGGCGGGGGCGGGCGGTAGCGGCGGCGGCTGCGGGCGCCTCGGGGCAGGCCTAGCGGCGGCGCCCCCTCACCGCGGTGTCGCCCCCGCAGAGTCCCGGGCCCGGCGGAGCAGCCCCGCCGCGAGCGGGAGCGCAGGTAAGGCGGCAGGTGCGGGCGGGGCTGCGCGGAGCATCCCCGGCGGGTCCGCGCCCGGTGCCGCGGTGCGGGGCAGGGGCTGCGGGGCCCGGGGGCTGCGCGGGGCCGTGCGCCCCCGCTGCCTCCGCCGCTAACGGAGAGCAGGAACGCGATGTGACACGTCTAATGCTTAGGCCCGGATTGGCGGCGTAGCTGAAATAATTCCCCGAACGACCCCCTCTTTATTAACTTCTGCGTTCCCCGCGCTCCCCTCCCGCTCGCTCCGGGCGAGGCTGGAGCTGTTGAGCCTGCCTGTGACAGGTACCTGCATCCAGCGTCTGCAAACGAATCCGGTGGGACGGAACGGTGCAGGATTTTACAGGGGCAGTCCGTGCAGTGCTGGATACCCAAATTGCAGGTTTGATGGAGTCATCGGGGGTTTGTTCTGATTTTAAACTTTTATTGCGGCAGGTCCCTCTCCACCAAATTCTTTTTTTGTACGGAGAAACGCTGTGGACAATAGGTGACGTGAGATGCCCTTGGGGACAGAACCTGGATGGTTGTTATGTTGTGTCATCCCCCCAAATTTCTTGCCCTGTTAAAACGTCCATAACCAAAGGCTGTCGCAGGTAAAATGTTCAGGATCAAGACTGCATGTTTGCAGCTCTGGGTCCGATCTCCCACCACAGAACAGGACCTGTTATTGTCGAAGTCTGAATTGCTCTTTTTTCATTTAATAACCAGGCTCCAAGCTTCCACACCTAAGCTGCATCTGGGCTAAGCAATTCTAGTCCTCCAACCTGCAAAATGGGTCCCTTAATGTAAAAAATCTGTAGATTTTGCACAAGCTGTGCAAACACAACCTGTAATTCATGGCATCTTGTCCAAGCTAATGCAAAGCAGCGCTGTGGGACCATATGATGACTAAAATGTGAGTGTGTCTCCCAGCATGTGTGTGTTTCCCACTGCTCCTGCGAGCAGCAGGGCTGCCGGGCGGGTAGCAGCCTTTGGAAGTCGGGGAAGATCATCCTGGTGTGGATGTTGCTGTGGGAGTTTGCAGTGCAGTCCCTGCCCAGTGTCTCTCACCTCACCTGAACCCGTGGCGTGGCGGTTGTGCCGTCCCCAGCCCAGGCTGTCAAGGGAGCAATTCAGGAGCCTGACTGTCGGTCGTGTGTGTAGAGAAAAGATCCTTCGTTTTCAAAGTCAGTCTCTTTTAAGATGTTTGGATAAACTGGACCACAATTTATGTTGATTGAAAGAAACAGTCACTTCACTAGGAGCAGAGCGTAATTCTGAGCTGCCAAAGCACTACAGCCAGTGCACACACATGTGATGGCCAGGTTTTTTACTGCGGGAATAGAAAAACCATTCATGGAAGCTGTATGGAGAGAAGAAGTATTTTATTGTGCTGCAAAGGAGATTGTGATCATTGTTTTATTTTGAAATAAAAGTATAGTGCAGCATCAAAATTCAATTGGCAATCCAGGTTCCTTACAAACATGGGGGATTTTAACGCAAAGATGTCTAGTTGGACTTAGCTCTATGTGTAAGAATGATACTGTGTTCTGTGCTCATCATGCTCTGTTGAGAAATTTGATCTACAAGTGATAAAGATGCTGAAAGTGCTTTCCAGTGGGAGGAACACATTGCCTGTATTGTTATTAATTTCTGTGTCCCTGTTTTATTTCATGGAGGCAAGTAATAAAAATGGAGTGTAACCATTCAGAACATCGAGAAGCTTCTAACCTGAGTCAGTTCTGCATTGAAATCAGATGGTGGTGTCCACAGTGTTGCACTGGGAGCACAGATTTGGGGAGGTGGGAGCTGGGGTTGCAGTTCTCCCTCGCTGCTGCCAGTGCTGTTCCTGTCACATGCTGCGGCTGCACAGTCCCCTGCTCGCACTGCAGCTGCCTCTCTGCCGTGTGCCACTCACATCTCCCCTCTCCTTGCATCACTTTTATTCTGGTTTAGCTCTGTTGGCTTTAAATGGAGTTGTTGATGATCTGCTGCGGCACAGATGGATAATGGGAATTCATTGGATCATCTGGACACGTTACTTTGTTGGCTTATCTTTTATTCTGCGTGGTGTGCTTTGGGCAAGGAAGAGCTCTGGTGTGAAGGTCTGTTCTGAGGTGGTCTTACCGCCTAAAGAGCTGAAATGTAACTGATTTTAAACAAAAAACCTCCAATACCCCCCTGCCAGCCTCCAAAGCACACTACAGCTCTTGGAGTCTGACCAGAAAAACCTGGGTGTTGATGGCTTTTTTCACAGAACTTTTTGCAGTCCTCATTTTTTCATAAAAGTGTTCTGTTGGAGCAATCCTTGTAGAAGGAATTTTCCTTGGTGTCCTTGCATAAGAACATTCTGCAGGCTTGGCTTTTGTGGCTGACCTGCTCTCCTTTGGCACAAAAGCTCTGTTCTGGATATGTAGTTTTTAAACAGGCTGGAAACAGAGGTATGGAATGGGGTATGTGTTGCAGCAGGAGGAAACAGTTCAAAGGAGTGGACCAAATTGTATGTGGGAGCTGCACAGAGGGTCAAATTGAGGTCTGGTTCTGTAAAGTATGTAAGGAAGTTGCCAACACAAATATTACCTTGCAGTTTACATGTGCTGAGAGAACGCAGCACAGCCCTGCAGCAGGGATGGAACAGAGTAACCATCAATCTGGATCCCCGAGGATGTCAGTCAGGAAAGGAAGTGTGTGGTGCCAGAAAGCCTGGATGGAACTGCAGGTTTAGAGGACTCGTTGTTTGAAGTATTTTTAATTATTGCTATTAATATAATGGAACACAGACTGGAAGCCGAATTTTTTAAATATAATTAAAGCAGAAGTCAGCAGAGGGATTTCTCTGCTGTGAGGCAGAGGCACGGTCCAGCAGCAGTCCCTGCTCAGGAGGCTGAATTCCCAGAGTGATGATACTCTCCATGCAATTCCTAACCTTGCTGGCAGCTCCTGCCATACACTGGTTTGGAGGGAAGAAGTGAACTGAAGGGATCAGAAGGCTTTCCCAAGCTTGTCCTGCGTTCTCCTTTGTCGGAGTACGATTCCAGTTGGAAGGCAGCCATTGGCACCTTGGCCAAGGATGGGAACAGGCTGCAGAGTGTGGCGAGAGCTGCCCTCCAGATCGGGCACTGGCCTCAGCTCCATCTGGGCCAGCCAGTAAATCACTGGCTCGCTGGAAAGGAGCCTCTCCGTCACGTTGCTGTTCAATGCAGCTTGATGTTTGCTGTTCCATTTTGAATTAATGAATTAAATTCTTTGATAGTGAATCAAAGAGTTAAAACATCAGTCGTTGGAGGAAAGAAAGAAGAAAATCTTTCTTGCAACTGGGATGCTTTTCAGGAACTTGGCTGCTCGGGAGGCGAGAGGCATGTGCTTTTCCGCCCTGCTCTGGGTGATGGCTTAGTTCAAGGGGGCCCAGATTTGGCTCAGTCAACAGTTGTGTTGGCGTCTTGCCACCAAATGTGCATAAAATGGAGCTGACTGCAATTCCCTCCTCACTTCAACATGGAGGGGCAGCCGGAGAGACCCGAGGCCTGCGGTGCCGTGCCGTGGGTTGGCTTGGCTGTGAGGGCTACCCTGGGATGTGTGATCCCTGCAGCACAAGCTGTTGCACTGTGACTGGATCCTTGCTTTTGAGTCCCAGGGTTGTATTTTGGTCTCTTGTCATAACTAATGCATTTCAGACCTGCTTGTGCCTGTGCTCCCAAAATCTCTCTCCCTTCTCACAGTGGCTTACGTGCTTTTCCAGCTGTACGAGGTTCATCTCTCATTTGCAGACTCTCCCTATGGTTCTGTGGCTTATGTGCATTACCACAAAATCAAGATAAAACGAAACTGGCATTTTAGCTGCTTCGAGAACATTGTGTGTAAATAAACCACTAAATAGTTCAGCCTGTGAAATGTAAATACACACAGCTCACTGCCACAGCTGATGGTGTTTTTCTGTCTCCCTTCTACCCTCCCACCCTGCCAAGAGTGGGCCAGCCTGATGTTCTTTTTTCTCTTGCTCTTTCATACAATGCAAATGACTGCTAAGCACCATGTAGGTGGTATGCAGGCACCACGACAGATTCATGATTTGAATTTGGATAAAAGGAAATACTTGCATCCTCTTCCACATTGCTTCTGCACCATCTTTTGGAGATTCCTGGGCTCCGATGACCCAGAAATTCTGCCTCGGTCTGACTTTGAGCTTGAGCCCATTTTTAGTAGCGAACTGGTGAAGTCAGTAGAAGAGCAGGGGCCCAACTGTGATGACATTTTTAGCCTGTGCCCTTTGTTCATCCTATACACAAAAGGTCGTGAACTGCAGTGAAAAAGGGATCACAGAGGGTGCAGAATGGACAAAAGTGGAACAAATTACCAGTGGCAGAAACATAAAGAAGAGAAGCAAAAGTTTTGTGTTCTGAAGGTGATTGAAGAAGGCCACGTGCATCCCGTGGTGAGATCATGTCTCTTGTATTCAAAGTGAGTCTGCCCAGAGTGAATTCAGAGTCTGCTGGTGAGGTGTGGCTTCCATGATCTCAATGTAGGAGGCAGGAAGGGACTACACGGTTTCCATGGTGTGATGTTAATGAGCACCTCTGTGTTTCTCTGGGAAAAAAGATGCCAAAGCTGCAGTTCTGGTTACAGACAGGTGTGCTTTAAGCAATAAAGGGACTTTTAAATAAGACATGTGAAACAAATGCAAAGCCTGATTCTGTAGACAAAGCACTGAGACAGTGTTTGCAGATCTTCTCATCTTCGATGTGCTAAGGAAGGAAATACATCTTCATGTGAAAGTGGCAAACTTTCGGTTTGCAGTAATAAAATGTGTGTAACTTGTATAAGCCCTTTTCCTTGTGCACTCCATGTGTGCCCCAGAGCAGTGAGCAGAGCTGGGACACAAACACACTGCTTGTTCTCTGAGCTCGCCCTGGGCATCGCTGTCCCCTGGGACTGAGCCCTGCCAGAGCCCAGGTGTGGGCTCAGCCTGCTCCCAGATGCTTCCTGCAGCATCCAGCAAGCTGCTGGAAAAGGAGCTGGGTGCATCTGGGAGAGCTGCAGCCACTGCAGTGCAGACATGCCCCGAGGTGAACAGTGTTTGGGATGAGGAATGTCCATGTTCGGTTCCAAATTTTACTAAAAACCTTAAAATAATAAATCCTTTTCCCCTGCCATGTATTTTATGAAAAAATGGTTTGATGTATAACTGCTCATTGCCATTTCCTCTGGAGGCCTGACTCCAGGTTGTTGGTGCGTGTCTGGAGGAATTGCTATTTATTTATCTCGGTCTTTCTTGGGTAGAACTGAGTGGTGTCTCAGGAACTTCAGGACAGTGGCTCTCAATGGAGAATTAGGTATTCTGACGAGAGGAGTGAATTTGGGCTCTAATGAATTTTGTGTTGTCTGAGGCTCTGTCAGGACTAGCACTCTGAGCAGATCACATGGAAACACACAGATGGTTTTCCCAAAACGTGCAGTATAGCTTTGAAAGAAAACATGAGACAAGTGTGCCAGTCTGTAGAAGAAAAGGAGAGGCAAATAGAGAGCCAAGGTATATATCCTGCTTGATGACAGTAAGATCAGCTGGTTTTTGGAAGAGATTTGAGAAGTGATGGTTCCAGGCTTTGGGTATCAGTGATGAAGAGCTTCATTTTATCTGTTGTTAATTTGCGGATAAGAAATAGATACCAGCTGGGTGTCTGGCTTTGTATCACGTCCCCTTTTGGCAGTGATGCTGTGGGAGATGTGTCAGGATGAAAAGTGGAAAAAGAGCTGGTCTCTGACTCGAGGTTTGACAGCTTTAAAATCCTGATAGACTGGAACGTGTTTTCCACCATTGGTTTCTGTGGAGAGCAGTTCTTAGTTTGGGGAGAATCCTGTATCAACAAGATGTACAAAGTGTGTTTGGTTTTGGTTTTTAGTACCACTTGCACCTCTAAGTGAGGAGTGGGAAGCATTTGAAAACCAGTCAAGATCTCACAGCTGAGCAGAAGTAATGGCTTAAAGAGGCAGGTGAATTGTACAAGTGCTCTGTCAAGAGGTCAAGATGCCATGTGCAGCCAACTCTGCTGTGCAGCTCTGGAAAACTGCTCCTGGTTCTGTCTGTCTTCACTTTTATCTAGAGCTTGTACCCTGCTGACATCTGCCCGAGCACTGTGCTCTACAGTCACACCGAATCCTCAGTGCCCCAAGGTTTTATTTGCTTGTACGTGTCAGGTGTGAAGTTATGACCCCCCTCTTCTACCAGGCAGCTCAGTGGTGGGTTACAGTGATCCTGGCTCTGTAATAAATCTAAGAGGATGTGCCTGTAATACACTTATTTAACTATCCATGCTGGACTTGCATTGTCAGCTTGATTTTCCTGAACCAGAGCGTTCCTTCACCGCTCACAAAGCCTGCCTTGCTTTGCAGGCCTGAGTCCTGGGGTAGGGCCAGTGGGGAGTGCATACCATTGACTTCAGCACTTTTTCCCTTCCAGCTAAGCCTGGAAAACCTTAGCCAAAAGACGGCAAACCACAGGGAAGTGGAGAGTGTGTGATGTAAGTGACATCTGACTTTAAAAATATTGGCCAGCACCATGAAACCTCCGTCCTGTCCCATGCCCTCCTCCCGCTGCCCTTCGGCTCCAGCTGCCTTGGACAGTCGTGCCATCCTCTGGGATGTCTCTAAAGCTCTGCTACCCGGGGTGCTGCAACGGGGTGAATTTGTAAAATGTATTAATGTACTGCACTTAGCAAACCTAGAATCTTGTGTTCTGAGAGTGCGTTGGAAGAACCTGGCATGCCAAATGTGGGGCTTGGACAGCACAATTTTTCTGCCTTGTACGGCCTGAGGAGTTGTTAAAATCTTTGAGAGAATAATAAGTTCTGCTGGAATTCACCATTTTCTGACTTATTTTAAGTCTTTTAAACCAATATTTCAGTGTTTCCTTTTGCAGACTCTGGAGATAATTTTTTTTTAACATGTGCTACTTAAGAAAAATTGTCATGCAAAACAGCTGAACAGTTTCTTTTGCATGAAAAAAGCAAAAAGCTTCAAACACAGAAGAAAAAATAAAGTAGGTGATATTCCTGGTATAGCTGGGCTGTCAGAACTGGGAGAACTGTCTCTTTTGCAGACAAGGAGCACAGATCCGTGGGGATAACTTCAAGTGTCAAAGGGAAGGAGAGGTCCACGTGGTTGTACTCCTGGCTGCATTTTATTTATATTGTTCATTTGGAGCTGGGCAGTCCCTGAGGAAAGGGCGATGTCAGGAGCTATATTCCTCCCTTTGCTGTGCCCACTTGCTGTTCTAATAATAATTCTCCCTCCTGTCTGTACTGCTGCTGCATTACAACACAGTCCTTAGTGCAGGGAGCACCTCCTCCTCTCCCGAGCTGCTCCTGATAGTGGCTCTTTCCTTTGTACACCACCAAATACCACCCCCTCCGGAGCATGATAAGCCAAAACCAGTGCATGAGATACCTAATTTTATTTTCTTTCTCTGTCAGCTGGAAAAGCCAGTTTTGCCTATTTTTCCTGCCTTCTGATACTTTTCAGATTTGCAGGCTATGGATTTTCTAGTGTGTCTTCTGTTGATTGTATAAATGGCCTCTTCACAGTGGGTCTGGTGGACCTCCTCCACGTGTGAACTGCTTGGTTTAAAAAAACAGACAAAACCCAAGTTGGTTTTACTTGCTTGTGTCAGGGCTAACACTCGTTCTGTTGGCCAGTGTTGGCAGTGGTTGGGGAGTATAACTTAAGGGTAACATAAAATAAAATCTGCTTTGCCATGAGATTAAAGGACAGACACGCAGACTGTATGAAACATGCTTTGCCATTTAAGCAAGCTCCTGAATTTTTGCAAATGTGTCTGAAGCTGCTCTGGAGTGCCTGGATTACCACGCGGAGTGCGCAGAACCCACGGCCTCGCCGCAGGATTTAGGTCACCCTTGCTGAGGAGCACACAGGTCCCGGGGTATTGTCCTCTTCCTGGAATTCCTGAATCACCTCCTGGCTACTTCTGACCTCTGGTTTTTAGGTCTCGCTGTTCACTTCCATCTCATTCGTTGGTGCTTTGAGTACTCGGTGTTTGTTCCGTGCTGTGTGAATGTGGGTGTTCGCAGGTTTTGGGCACAGGCTCGTGGTTTGCAATGTTCATGTCCTGCTTGCCTGGCTCATGCCAAAGCTTGTGACATCTGGGTGGTATGTTTTGGACTCTGCCACCCATATTGCAGTTACCTGACAATACAGAGATACTTCCCACCTTTTTCTGGAGCTCCTCGACAAGTGGTTCGTGCAGTGTCCCCCTGGCCTTGCCCTGGTGCTTTGGCTGTCACGTGGGTGTGTAAAAACAAATGGATGGGTGCTGCATCTTGTCCAAACTGGGAAATCAGGGGACTGCTTGGTTGGCAGGATGGCTCCCTAATTTGACCCAAACGCTGGGGGGAAACTACCAATTTCTCCTCTCTTTGGTAGTCATGAAGTGTTTGTTCAGGGAAGTATTTCTGAAGCCTCTTTGATTATTGTGAAGGTTTTTTGTGACAATTGCTGAAATTGGGTACTTCCCAATGGGTGGAAGGAGTTAGCTTTGCCATTTCCTGGCTTCAGTTGGGATATGTAGGTAATTATTTGTGGAACTAGTATCCAAACTGAGTTGCTGCGCAAAGGGAAACTTGTTGCTTAAAAAAGCACCCACTAGAACCGCTAGAGAAGCTGCTGAAAGTAAAAGCTCTTGCATGTGCCCACTTAGAGGTGTGTTTATCTTGCACTAAAATCCTGAGCACAGAAGAGCTGAAGACCTGGCAGCCATTTCCAGAGGAGATGTTTTGTTGCTGCTGCTGTGAAATCTGTAGCTCATCTTTGGATGCTCAAAAGGGTAATTTGATATCTGTATGTTTGGAGTAAGATTTTAACCACCACTCTGCCTCTATAGGCTTTCCTATTTCCTTACTTACTCAGTACTAGGATTATCTACATTATATCTTAGTTTTTTGTTCAGATGATATGATGTTTTGCTCATATGAACAGTATAAATATATCTGCAGGTATAATTGTGGGCAGTGCAAGCCATGGAATGAAACAGTCTTGAGGAAGGAGAGGGCATTTTTTAGCATTCTGTCTAAATGTTTGCTATGTTTTAGCAATAGGAACTAGTGAGCTACAGTTTTCAGCAGTTACAGAAGAAAATGAAATGATAAGAGAACTGAGATTGGTCTCTCTAAATGTGGGTGCAGGATAAACACCTCTGCAGAAGGCAAATTTGGAGAGGATTTCTTTGTCCAAGTGTGAAACCCAAGTGCTGTTTGTGCTACAGTCCTTTCGTTGGCAATTTTGTGTTTGTGAAAAAGGTCCTCAGAGTTATTTTATTTTATGACTCTTGTACCACTGTTATTTTTAATTTTGCTCTGTTAACTAGTGCATTGTGCAATAATTACTCCCCTGCTTTGATTCTCAGCCATTATTTTTAATGAGTCTTGAGAAGAGAAACCTGTGGGAGAACTGCATGCTCTGTGTTACATCCCCATGGAACTGAACGTGCATCTCATCTGGATGAGTTCACAGCAGCCCTTGATTTTTGAGTAACATGGATATTTTCTTCTTCATAGGATTGAGTTTGCTCTAAAAGAAATCATGTCATCAGGAGGAGCTGAAGATGATATTCCTCAAGCAGAGAGGAAAACAGTGACAGACTTTTGCTACTTATTGGATAAGTCTAAACAGCTCTTCAATGGCTTAAGGTTAGTGCATCTTTGACAGTATTCTTTCAGAAGAGCCTTGGAGCACACACTTCAGTATGTGATGCTGAAGTCAGTTGTGCAATGAACATTTTGAACTCAAACCCAGTAAGTCTGTTTGGGAGAGAACAATGCATCTATGTATGGGTAGTTTGGGACCATGCGTAAGAATGTCTGTAGGAGTAGAGGTTCCAGTTAATAGTAAACTAGGAGTTGGAAATTCCCTGAAATGGATAGAATTTGTACTGAAATGTTGTGTATGAAGTGCACAATTAAGGACTAGGTGTGGCTGTGTACAATCAACAGCATGCAAGTCCAAACCACCACAGTCTCTGTGCCAAGAAAAAAGGGATGAGGAGGATTGGCTTAGGTGGGAGGAAAGGAGAAGATGGAGTATTTTTTGGAAAGAAATCTAGGACGTGATAGACAGAAACATTCAAACCATACCCTGTATGTGTCTGGTGAAAGAAATGCTTAAACTGAACTGTGGAGAAAGGTAAAAGCTACATTTATCTACAAAGGATTTCTCACAACAACTAGAAAGTCTGGCTGGTTTGTCTGCAGGCAAAAAAGAGTAAAGGGAGTTCAAGGAAAGTCATTCAGGTTTGGACAGTGATGTAGACAGTCCTGTTTTGTCAATATATGCTGAGTTAAACATTATGTATTCGGGAGCTGGTTTATTTCTAAGCTTTACTGTAGAGTCTCTTAAGCAACATGAGTTTGAGCTCATATCTGGTTGGCAGTGCAGCCTCTTACTGGTCTCTGAGTAATCCTGTATGTTTGGGCCCATATAGCTTGCTGTTAGTCAAACACAGATGGTTAGCAAAGATGTTTTTAATTCCTCCGCCCCCCGCTATTGATAATCCTTTCATGTGCTTTAGGAGTTGATTACCAAATCCAAAACAAACAGTTTGTGCTCCAAAATCTGAATGGTGAATGGGCAGTAGAGACAGGGAGTTCTTGGTGATTGCATTCGGCACCCCGTGAAAGAGAGTCTAAAGCAAAAGGACTGAGATCTTGAGGCCAGGATTTCCAGGACCATATATGACATTACATTGGCTTTCTGATATTCCTTTGTACTCTTCAGTGACTCAGGCCAAAATTTCAAGCAAGCTCCATCACAGAATCACAGAATATTCTGAGTTGGAATGGATGCACAAGGATCATCGAGACCATTGTCTGTCTCCATGATAGAGCTTGCTTGAAATTTTGGCCTGAGTCCCTGAAGAGTACAAATGAATCCAGTTCATGTGTTGCTCAGTTCAGATCAGAGAGGTGGCAGAGTACCTCCAGCCTGTCTGTCTCTTCTCTGAGCATGGAAGGAGTTAGTGCTCGTATCAGATTTCCAGATGAGAGATGTAGTTTCTGTGTATATCTGTGGTACTTTGCCAAAAAGAAAGCTTCTTGTCCAGCTAGATGAAAAGAAAATGGAAAATACCTTTAGATGATATATGGCCAATAAAAATAGAGAGATGGCCTTCAGCAGGCAGTTGTGCTGTCTGAAAATAAGAACATTCTCGAATGGGAGCCTGCCTCTGTCCTTACTGTAACCTGGCACAGTTAATGTTCTTCTTGTACTGAACTTGATCACCATTTCACCTCTAAGACCTGTGATTGCCAAGGGCATAATGACTGGATAAAGCAACATTATAATTCTCAGGTATCTCATCTGTTAGTGCTTGTTCTCTGGGGAGTTCACCTGAAAGTAACTTGGCAAGCATCCCAATTCTTGGTCTGGTTGCTTGCTTTTCCCTCCAGCATAATAAATGCATCTGATACATTTCTGCCACCTTCTGTTTTGAAGATGATGATGGCCTTTGCTGCTGTGTTTTATGCCATTCTCTTGTCCCTACCACATTCTGTGGAAAAGAAGTGACGGGAGAGGGAGAGGAGAGCAATGATTTCCTTCCCAAAACCTCCTCTGGGCACTTCAGCTACAGGGAGCTGAGCCTATGGCTGTGTTGGCAGCTGCTTAGCTGTTGCTGCTGCCAAAAATTGCAAGGGCTCAGCCTGCCACGTCTTTGTTTCAGTAGCATTTCCTTCCTCTCTTCCCAATACAGATGCCAAATACAGCATTTGAGGAAAACATATGATGGTCTGCCAAGGTTGCTGCTCGAAAGTGTACTTTGTGCTCGTGCTCCTGGTGATACCATCTCCGGTGGCCATGCCTGCGGTAGTGCAGAGGGGACATTGTCTTTCTAGCATCTGTACCCTGGGCTACAAGTTAGAAAAAACTGCTAGTGAAGTATGTTCCAATGGCTCTCTTTTCTGCTTTCCCCACTCCCACTTGCTTTTTTCTTGGAAAAAGGCTGGAAAGAGGGAGGGTGTTAGGAAGCAGTTTTTCACGGTGTCCTGTCACTGGTCTTATTTTCTTTTTAATGTTAAAAAGTGCTTAAGTGTGTTCAGTATCACAGAGGAGCTTGAAATTTTAAGAAATTAGAAGACTTTTCACAACCACATTTTAGTGAAGTGATCATCCCCTGTACTGGGCACTGCTGAGGCACCTCGAGTCCTTTGTCCAGTTCTGGCCCCTCACTGCACTTCAAGAAGGACATTTAGGTGCTGGAGCATGTCCAGAGACGGGAACGGAGCTGGGGAAGGGTTTAGAGAGGAGCAGCTGAGGGAGCTGGGAGGGCTCAGCCTAGAGAAAAGGAGGCTCAGGGGGGACCTTCTGGCTCTGCAACCCCCTGACAGGAGGGGGGAGCCGGGGAGGGTCGGGCTCTGCTCCCAGGGAACAAGGGACAGGAGGAGAGGGAACGGCCTCAGGCTGTGGCAGGGGAGGTTCAAGTTGGACATCAGGAAGAATTTCTCCCTGGAAAGGGTGGTCAGGCCTTGGCAGGGGCTGCCCAGGGAGGTTTGGAGTCCCCATCCCTGCAGGTGTCCAAGGAAGGCCTGGCTGTGGCACGCAGTGCTCTGGGCTGGGGGACAGGGTGGGCATCGGGCACAGGTCAGACTCGATGATCTCAGAGCTCTTTTCCAACCTTAATGATTGTGGGATTCAGGGTTACAGTGTGTATTTTGTAGCACCAGGTATTTTGTAGATTTCTAGTAAGATGCAAGTATGGAACCTTAGTTTTGTTCCACACTGCTGCTGCTTTAGAAACAACAGGAGCCTCTTAGCCTCAGGTAGTGCTGCAGGTGTACCTGCGGTGGTCCTGGGAAGGGAGTGGCTTCTCCCACCAACTGCACTGGTGTGGCAGGTTATGGGGAGTGCCCTGGTGTGGTCGTGCCTTTGTGGGTTATTAGAGTCTGTGGGGAAGCTACACCACTGTTATCCTGCTGCTGCTCAGTTCTGGGAACAGGAGCTTGTAATTACTACAAGCCCATGAACATAAAAGGAAATTGTCTTTTTTATCACCTGTCAAAACTGTGAATGTATTTAAAGCTTTGAATATTAAACTTGCAGTTATTGTAACCTCCCTCTTTGAAGCATACTGCTGAGTCTCCAGGACTTTCTCAACTTCTTTACATCTCTGGAAGTTGTCCCTGTGTGACAACTTCCATGTGGTGCTGGCCAAGCACACCTCAGCACCTTTAATTGGGTTTCAGCCAGTATTATCTGGCTTCTGCCAGCAGCATGGCTGAAATGAACTACTGACAGAGAATTAATTATGAGCACATAAGTAGTGCTGGTCTTTGCTGAGACAAGGAGTACAGCAAGAATTCGATAAAATTCTGGACTGTCTGTGGAATTTATCCACCAGCCACTCCAGTGCAGCAAGGGAACCAGTTTTCCCAATGTGGGAAACCCATCCTTTTAGAGCATCTGAGTTTTAGTCTTCATGTCCTGTTTAGAATGCCTTAAAAGCCAAAAAACTGGAAACGGTTTCCACTGGTTGGAGGCTATTGTACTGTCCTAAATCAAGACATTTCCACTCCCTCCTCTGCATCTGGATTCCTTTGGCTGTCCCTTCCTCCCTCCTGCAGTGGTGTCCAGCCTGAGTGCGTGCCCCAGCACTGCCTGTTCTGAACCAGCAGCCCGGGCTGGGCACATTCCGCAGGAACCTGAGCCTGCTGTCTTTGTCTCTCCATAGTGTTCTGGTGTCCTTCTGTAGATCTGGAAGCAGTGAAATAAAGACCCATAATATAGGTCTTTAGTTCTGAAGTTGGGTGTATAATTGCTTCTGGGTCATGTGTTCCCTGTCTCCATCGGTGAGAGGATCTGTGTTAATAACCCACTGTGCAGTCGAGCCAGGCTTTAGGGTTCTTTTGAGGTGTTTCTCCTCTGGTCCTATTAAAAAACCTGCACTATATGTCCTCTTTTGCCTATGCATCTGTTTTCTCACAGCCAAATTTCTTGGTACAGGGGAGCGATGTGTGATGTTGAGCACACAGAGCAGTAAATGGATGGCAGGAAGGGCAGCTCCTGTCTGCGAGAAGCTGTGGTGAAACCACGGTAATGTATTGTCATAAATGAAGTTTTATTACAGCCATGTCAGAATACTATCAAAAGAACAAGTGCTACTGTCTGTTTCCATGGAGATCTTTCCCGTTCCCTGGGGAGCCGAGGAATCCGTGGTATTGTGCAGCTATGCCAGCTGCAATTAGGCGAGCACGCTGCTTGAGGAATATCCGTGTGGACACCCAGCAGCGGCCGTGGACAGCAGTGGCCAAACACATGGACACTGTGCTAACAGAGGCTTCTTAAAATGACACTAATTTTCAGATACTCGGATCTAACACAGCACAGTGAGTTGGACTGGGCTTTACAAGAATGTTTAGGCTAGGAGGAAGGTATGGAATTGGGGTGACAGGTGAGGTATAGAGAGTGTATTAATTATCTGACTGATGAGGGATAGATGCATGAGCATGATCAGAACATAGGTACCTGCTTATTTCTTAATGGCTGCACATACCTACTTCTCGATGTCTGAGAGAAGGGCATTTTCTTGTTCCCATATGTTAGACCTTTGCTCAAATGTCCTGAGCAACTTGGCCTGGAAAGCTCAATTTACTACTGGTAGAGTTTTTTGAGTCAGCTTCCTAATTCAGTCATTCTATAAGTTAGTGCTGGGGAACTTTGATTTGTATAATTTTTTTTAAATGATCCATTTTAGCGTTGTTCTGTATTTGTATTCACTTTTTATTTTTGCTTTTTAACATTGAATCCTGTGGATGTGCTACTTAAATTAAAGCTACCTCTTGCTATATCAAAGCCTCCAGTGTATCTTGGGCATTTGTTGGACAGTGCCTTAACTTCTTTTGTTTAGCTAAAATGTTTACATCTATTACAAGACAAAGTGGTGCATCATTCCTTGCAGTGAACGCTGTAGATTTGCATGTGTTTGTATCAAGCTGTATCTGGATGATGCTGGTGCCCTGAAGCCATGTGTTTATATTCCTGTTCACCCTTGGCTACACCAGCGTATGTGCCAGGATGTTGAGCAGCCAATTGCAAGTTTGAGGGGATTTTATTTTTTTTTTTTAAATTTGGTAAAATCTTGCACAATTTCCTTGGCATCTTCCTGCATCTTCCAGCACCAAGTCCTGGAATGTTTTTCCAGGCTGGTAACAGATTAATTTTACATGTAGTAGCTACACTAGGTCCCTTCAAGCTGTGTGGGAAGTACAGTTGGCTGACGAGCAAAGGAATATTAATTTCCTTTCCTACCTTGGGTGCTGTTAAAGCAATTACAATGAGCAGAAACATGCCAGAATGCTCTGAAATCGTGTATACTGCTCTGCTTCTCTGACTCCTTCAGAGGACATGGCAAGTTTTCCTAAAGGTGATGGTTCCCTCAGTCTCCACCTTTCGGGCTTGGAAGTGGAATGTGCTGCTTTTCTGTGCCCGTGTGCTGAAGGTGGTACATTAACCAGCACAGTGATTTGAGAGAGCATTCCCTGGAGAAATCAGTCTTGAATCAAATGAAAGATTATGCTGTCTTGGAAAAGCTATTCCACTTCTACTTGTAGAGTTGTGCACCTTCTTTGAATCAGCTTCAGTGTATATTTGTAGGCAAGATGTGCTCAGTGAGACTGAGGGGTTTGGTGTCCTCTGTTGCACTTGTTCCAAGATTCGAGTCACTCCCAGGTGACAACCCTCTGTGAGGATTGAGAGCACAAACCTTTAGAGCCAAAATCCTTAGGAATACATCATAGTTATGGAGTGGAAACACACCACAGCGTGGAAATCCAGTGGAGATATGAAAGCAGAATTGAACTGGGTTGGCTAATTCACAGCACTGGAGACTGGTATGAAAACACCAGAAAGTCTCATGTTGTGACATGTCACTAACTATGAGTTAGAGGGTGACAGATATTGTGGTGGTGATGTAATGTGACCTGGCGAGTGTTCACTGTGAACATCCATGTGCTGGCCTGACCTGGTGACATTTGGACAGTGGATTTGTTGGTGATGTTATAAGCTCTGTTTCTGAAACACAGCAAACAGCCTCATCCTTTTAAAAAAGATTATTTCCTTAATGAGTTGCAAGAAATATTATGATGATGCACAAGTCTAAATGAACTAATTTCTATTAGATTATTCTGCTTGCTCTTGCGAGAGGGTTTTTTTTACTGTGGTATTTTAAGAGTCCAATTTAGCTTTCTGTACACATAACCATAAAATTACTTCTCTTTTAGCAAGACTGTAAGATGTTTTAGATCCCCTGTGGCATGTAGGAACATGGTTGTTTCCTATTTGGAATGATTCTCAGAACAACAGGTTCTGAGAAACTCCAGGAATCATGGTTCTTGTAGTTTTGGGTGCAGGCAGAATTCTAAAGTACTGCAAGTCAATCCTGAGCAAAGCTGCTCTGACTTGGACAGAAACAGGCTGCTGTCACATTGGGCTGACTGGAATGTGCTCCCTTACTCTGCCTTTGTCACTGTCTCTTGCAGAGATTTACCTCAGTACGGGCAGAAGCAGTGGCAGTCCTATTTTGGGCGAACGTTTGATGTTTACACCAAACTCTGGAAGTTCCAACAGCAGCATCGGTAAGGGAATGTTGTAGGCAGATGAGCTGTGTGGGTTTCAGCACAGCTTTAATCTCTGGTATGCCCAGGGCCCCAGCTAAGATTGAGATTTCACTGTGCTGTTCAAGCATGGAGGGAACAGCCGCTTCCTGCAGTGCTCACAGTCTAATGAATTAAAATGTTGCAGAGTTTTCAGTGTGGCTTTTTTAACAAACCCTTTTGCTCTACCTGAATGTGTGGTGCTTTAATGTCTTACTGAGGAGATGATGGATTCTGCAGAGCAGAACCCATCTGGAATGGTGTGAAGCCTCTTGCTGCAGCGTGGGCTCTGATCCTTCACACCTTCCTCTGGCTGCGCAGTCTGAGCGTTCTCCCGGGAAGTTGTGACCTTTTGTTGTGTGTATTTTGTGCATCACACTTTTGTCTGGTTCTCGCAAGTTAATGCAAGATAAATGGTCCTTGTTCTGGGGGGCGTGTGCTGTGCTGTTGGCTCTGTAGGGGCTGCTACTGGGAATGCTGCACCAGGAACGAGAGCTGAATTTGGCCCTGCAATGGCTCTTTGTCTTGTCTGGTGGGATGTTCTGGGAAATTTGGGAATGCCTTTTAATCTTTCTTTTCTCTCTTGCAAAATAGACAAGTATTGGACAATCGGTATGGGTTGAAGAGGTGGCAAATTGGGGAAATTGCTTCCAAGATTGGGCAGCTCTATTACCATTATTAGTAAGTAAGCACAGAAGAGGATTCAGTGGGGAATGCAGGGTTAGTGCAGTTCCCTGCCAAATGTCTGGATGCTCAGTCAGGAGGAATCAGTGATTTGGCTGAGTCACGATGCCCGTTTCTGAATGAGGGCCCTGGGGACTGCATGGGGCTGCAGGGAAAGGTACCTGTGAGCCTGGTACCACATTGCTGCTCACACTGATACTGCCTGAGGACTTATCTCCTGCCACCAAAGTGTCTTCCATGCGTGCTGCATTGGACTGTCCTGCAAAAGTGTGATTTACAAGTTTGGGAGCTTAGTGTTCCTTTAAACTTTCCAATGAACCCATCACCTGTCCATATGGGTGCAAGGTGGGCAGCTTTGATTGTTATCTGAAATGGCATCCAAGCTCTGAAATCTGGCTTCCCAGAATGAGAGTCTGGCTTTCATATGATGTTAGTTGAGGAAGGAGTTTTGCTGTGGATGCACAAGCGGGTTGAGGGGGCAGGAAGGGAGGGTTTGGCTTGGATTTCCACCTGAGGCAGTGAGCTAATCTGATTCTTCCTCTGCAGCCTGCGCACCTCAGAAACCAGCTATCTCAATGAGGCTTTCTCCTTCTACTCAGCAATTAGGCAGAGGTCATACTACTCCCAAGTCAACAAAGAGGACAGGTATGTCTGAATGGATGCCCTTGTTTTTTCAAGACTAGAATAGTGCATGGAAGCAGCAAAGAGCTATAAACTGTAAGGTTTGAAGAGCCAACCATATCTGACCCCCATGCCTTTCTCACAGAAGGAGACTGTGGAGAAGGGGGAGGCTGTGGCTTTCTTAGATATTTTTTATGTCCCTGTACCCAATTTTAAAGAAACCTCTAAGCAGCCAGGAAGCTATTGATCACGATATGAATTCAGTCAGAACTCTTAATCTGCAAGTGTTCAGCTTTGCTCTGGTCTCAAACTCCTCCTCTCCTTCACCCCAGTACCTACCTCTGTTCTATTTTATTCTCAAATTTGGCTGTCATGTTTTTATTGTTGTGTTTAGGCCTGAATTGGTGGTTAAGAAGCTGCGTTACTATGCAAGGTTTATAGTGGTTTGTCTCCTGCTCAACAAAATGGATGTTGTAAAGGACCTTGTAAAGGTACGTTAAAATAAGGTTAAAGGTGCTGAGGGGTGGGAGGTTGCTGATCCTCACTTTTCTAGTCTATCTGACATCCTACATAGCAAACATCTTCTGTGATTCAGACATTTAGTAATGACACTTTAAGCTCAAATGATTTGACAGCGTTGTTTGAACACGAAGTAAAAATATTCCAATAGCTGCAGCCTAGACGGGGAGGTGCCCTGTAGCTGCAGCAAAGGAACACCAAGCTGCTCCCCACAGCATATGCTTCCAGCCCCTCTGACAACCTCGCTGCAAGCAGCTCCTGGTCTTGACAGTTCTGTGTAGGTTGCATTGCTGTCTCTGTGTCTGAGCTCCCTTGAACTGCTAGCTTAGCTTAGCAGCAGCTGAAACAGCCACACCATTCCCTTTCTCAATGTATTTAAAGTCACTTGTAAGCTGAAATTTGAGTCCTTGGCATCCGTAGCTTATGGTAATAACCAGTGACAGAGCTGCTTGTGAGTGGGATAGTTAACTCCAGATATTCTTTGCATTTGGACCTACTTAACAGACAATTTGCATTGCCAGAACTGAGTGCAACGTTGGCATTCTGTCTGCTGAAAGAGCGCGTTTTGGCTGGCATGTTAGTCAGAAGTGTGCTGCATATGTTCTCAAGGAATTTATTTGTTATTCTTAAAGGCCAGCACAGCTAACCAAATGTAAAGTCACTGCCTGCCTGTTAGACTGTTGGTTTAAGAAGTGACTGTGTCTGTCTTTCAACTGTCTGCATCAGGAGCTGTCAGATGAAATCGAGGACTACACTCACCGTTTTAATACTGAAGATCAGGTGGAGTGGAACCTGGTTCTTCAGGAAGTGGCAGCATTTATTGAGGTGAGAACACCATTTCCTTATAGTTGTTTATTCAAAAGTAAGATTTTCTGTCCTGTTCACCGAAGTGGTGCTGTATCACCACCTCTGAGGTAAGCAGGGGCAGGGACAGTGTGCCTGCCCCATTTACTCACTGGTGTGTTCAATGCCACAGCCCTTAACACGAGCATTTCAGTATTGCCAGAAGGGGTGGCAGCATTACCATTCACTCACCTCCTTTGCTATTCATTTCTAGGAAGGCAAACTAAAATAGGGCAGAGTTATTCTGAATGAAGGAATATTTAGTTTATTCTGTGTGAATCTGTAAGGTTGTTGATGCTATTTGACTCCTCAGGTATAGAGAAGCTGGAGCAGAGTCCATGTCATTGGAGGCAGTATGCTTGTCTATTTGCTGTACTTTCATGTGCTTGTACCATGTATTTTTGCAGTCCCTAAGAACTTTACCATTCTGTGGGAGAAGGCATTACCCTGTAGCCTGCATGCAAATATACAAATATGTGTACAGCAAAGTAATTTAGAAAATCTGCCTCAGTTATGAAATGTTCTGTAAGTGACAAGACCTTTGGACTTTTCTCTGACTGCAGATGTTTTCTGAATTCCTGATTTATTCTGGTTGCTTTTTTTAGGCAGACCCTGTCATGGTTTTAAATGATGACAACACCATTGTAATCACCTCTAACAGGCTTTCTGAGACAGGAGCTCCGTTGCTGGAGCAGGGGATGATAGTGGGACAGCTTGCTCTTGCAGATGCGCTCATTATTGGGAACTGCAACAACCAGGTAAAAGAAATTCTGGAGACTTGGGTTTACATCTTGGGAGTTCCCCCTTGGCAACCTTTCTGATCATTCAACAGCAAATCCAATAGAGGAGAACTTTAAAATATTTTTATTGTGATGTTTGCAATGGCATCAAGAAGAAGAGCTTCTCAGAAATAGGAGCTAAAAATGAAATGTGAGATATTAGACCTGTGGTACTGACCTCTTACTGCTTATATTCATCATGTCAATTACGTTGATACAATTGATTTTCATATATTGGATTGTTCTTAACATTCAAGCATGAGAGACCTCTGAGCTATATCTTGAAAAAGCTTGACTTAAGCTTTCACGTGACATACTCCGGTTTGTTGCAACTCTGGTGGCAACAGGAAGAGGTCTTCAAAAGACATTTGAAGTCTTTTTTTTTTACATGATGATAGTGAGGTTGTACAAACTTCATGACTTCTCTCTGAGCTTTTTTTTTCAGGTAAGCAAGAGAGTTGCATCTAAACTGCACTTTGTGTATCTTTATCACATCTTGTCTGAATTTATAGTCCATAGCCATTTCAGCACTTGATTTGTAAGCAGCCTGGAAAAGTCTGTAATTTGGAAGCAGGAGTCTGCACTGCAGTGACCTGTCCAGATAGACTTTATCCTCAATGAGCTTTTCCAGAAGTCCTTCACAGCTCTTTGGAGATTCAAAGAGGGCTCTGGCAGATCCCTGAGAAAGAGAGAATGGTCTGTCTGGTATGCAGTGGAGTCTCTTACCTGGATGATTCCAGAGAACTGCTGTTTAATGTGTATCTGTCAGAATAAACTGTGTGACTCTCTTGCAGGTGAAGTTCAGTGAGTTGACAGTGGACATGTTCCGCATGCTGCAAGCGCTGGAGAGGGAACCCATGAACTTGGCATCACAAATGAACAAACCTGGAATGCAGGTAAGTTCCACTTCAGTGACAAACCTGGCAACAGATCTTAACTGGGCCTTTCGTTTGTTTTATTTTAAATAGTATACTCCTTCAGTATTGTCACTGTGCAGAGCAGGTTAGTAAAGATGGTGTAACCTACTGAAAGTTAGTGAAGAGCAGCTCAAACCTGGACTCATCAGGTTACTAAGTCATCTGAAAGTTAATATCCCCTGCTGAGAAAGCATAAAAATATTTTAGCTGGGGGCATAAGGAAATACGAAGAATTTAATTTATTTATTTGAGATGAAAAGTGATTTTTGTCACTCTTTTCTTGGACGATGCTTTAGAGAGTAAGAAAGATTTAGGTAACAAGTTTAAATGGGGCATACTACAAAGCTGTGCATCTTGCTTTACTGTGTAACAGGAAATGCACCGTGGGCAGACCATTTGTGTAGGAAATGTGTTGGAGATGAACATTCTAATAAGTAGAAATTTGGAGGGTTTTGAAACTGCTTTGATAATATCTGGTTTTGGGGTTTTTTTGAGTAGTGTTTTTGTTTGTTTTTTTTAACAGGAATCGACAGAGAAACCAGCAAGGCGGGAAAACCCCCATAAATATCTCCTTTATAAACCAACTTTTAGCCAGCTATATACATTTTTAGCAGCATCATTTAAGGTTTGTGAAATTGGTGAATTTATTTGTAAGAAAAATATCCAGGATAGTTTGTGACACTGAATAAAATGTGGATCTGCACTGATCTGGAGAACAGAAAAATCTTAAAAGTGTTCTTTTACTTCATGTTATGCCAAACATAATCCAAAGTCAGGGAAGTACCTCAGGAAGTGGTTACTCTTCAGCACGGTATAGCTGCTGAATCTCCAGTCCTGTATCCCATTCAAATTGTATCCTGCACAAGCTGTAGTTTTATCTGCCTGTCTTATTTTCTTACCCCCTGCTGTCCTCCAAGCCAGTCATCTATACATTTGTAGATTTTTTTTAGTACAGTTGCTGCACTTATTTTAATTTATCGAAGTTCCTGGGCTCATTATGCTTAATGCTGACTGTACAAGTCCACAACTTAGGATTTAGTAGTAAAACCAAAACATGAATCCTATAAAGAAACAAGTTTCAGTTTGTCTCAAGGAACAGCTGGTGAGGTGCAGGAAGTGCATCCTTACTTCTTAGAATTTTGTCTGCCTGAATGCTAAGCCTTTGGCAGAAATTAAAAGTATCTGTTCCCTCATGCAAACAGCCCATTAGAAAGGTGGAAAATAGATTTCTTTTAGAGTTCTGTACAGAAACCTGGATGTGTTGTGCTTGTTGGCCAGCTGAGAAGGGCCAAGGGGAAAAGACAGATGTTGCAGACTCTGGGGTATTTGGAAACAAACCCTCCTTTGTGAATTGTTTGGGAGTTAGGGTCTGTATGGATCTTGGCAGCTTTTAATTTCCATATCTTAGAAAGCCTCAGATCTGGCTAGATAGTAAGAGAGTCTATGTGGAAGCAGATGCTTTTTCAGTGCAGCTTGGACCTCTGATATCAGCCTAGAGGTCTGTGTGGAGAAAAGTTATGGACACATCACTGGGTGACCCTTTGGTCTGTGTACTGCCCTGGTGGGCAGAAGTAGCACAGTGATAATGACAATGTATTTATGAAGGTGATGGTTGAATATTAAAATAAACTTGACCTTTCTTCCCTTGCCACTCTCCTTGTCTGGGTTTCAGGAGCTGCCTGCAAACAGTGTGCTGCTGATTTACCTGTCTGCCACGGGCGTGTTTCCATCAGGTCGTTCGGATAGTGAAGGTACAATAAAGGAATGCTCCCTGTCATGAACAGGGCTTGAATTCTCTTTATGTTCCAGGACAAGTGACCAAGAAAGATGTCACAAAGCTCCTTTCAAAGACAAGTCAATTTGATTCTCCTGTCTGCTTAGTAAGATAGCCTTTTTTTTTTCCACAAACAATAATTAATTCTTTGTGTTTTAATTAATGTGCATTAACCTGAGAACTTTTCAAAGGACACATCCAGTTTTTGATGCATCTGAAGTATTAAAAGCTTCCCTAATTTTGAAGACCACATGGCTCAGTTGATGCATCAGTGCAAAGTTCATAAAATGGCTCAGTGGCACTTTGTGATTCTTTCCATCCCCAGCACCAGGAGATGGGGGGTGAAAGGGCTGAAGCGGCTGCAGGGACTGGTCTATTTGCACGCTCGTTAACCTGACAATTCAAGCCCTTCTCATGATTTTGACAATTCCCCTCACCTCATCCTCCTGTTCTTTGCAATCTAGCAGAATATTTGGATGCAGCTGCAATGTAAAAGCTGAAAACTGGTTAGCTAAAGTAAACACAGTCCAAAGATCTGTTTATGTAATTCAAGAAAAAATCCAAATACCTTTTTAACATCCTAAATATTGTACAAACCTCATCTGTTTGAGACTTGCATTCCTTTATAAGATGCATGCCTTGTCCTCCCTGGTGCATGATTTATAGAGCTCTCAAAATGCTAAAAGAAAAAAAATCCCTGTCAGCTTTGTATTGTGGCAGTGATTTTTTTAAATGCTTTTAACATTTTACTTCTTGCTGCAACTTGGTGGTAGGTTCTAACTGAAGCTTGTTCTCCTAGGCCTGTGGTATGTCCACCTCACTGCATGTGTTGTTTCAGCTTAAGACCTTGTGGTAGAAGCATCCAGGCTCAGTCACCTGAGGAGCTGCACAGTCAGAGTGCAGCTTTCCTTCAGTGCATCCCATCACAACTGCAATCTTTTAATAAGGTGGTGTGGTCTGCCCAGAGTTCTGCCTTATTAAAAGGGAGAGCAGCTGCAAGTTGCACTGTCCATTGCCTGCAAGCAGCTTGTGTTTGGCAGACCACGTGAGATGTTTGTAACTGTGCTAAATTAATGTCTGTTCTGTTCCTGATTTTGTATCCCCAAAGCTTCCCTTAAAATGGAAAGGTGCCTTGTATCCAAACCTGAAAAAATTGCATTTGGTGGCCAAATAGGGGTCAACCAGCTCTGCAAATGTATAACAGAATGAGGAAACCCTAATACTTTATTTTACTAATGTTAGTGACATTTCATATCCATACCAATGGCAGAAATATATCTTGATATCTTGTAGGATGTGATATTTTTTGTAGCCATTGCTTTCATCTTTGCTCTCCATCAGACAGTCAGGGGGTAGCTCAGTTGTGCAAACTTAGCAGAATACTTTGTTAGCTTACCATGGGAACACATGTTCAGGGTGTGTGCATGTGCAAATTGTGAATTCTGACTTTGAAATCTTAAACCACAAACCTTTGCTGCAGATTTGAAATCTGGTTAAATCTGTTTTGTCCTTTTGTCATTCTCTGAGCTCTCTCTTCTCCCCTTTGCAGTGTTATAACTGCAGATGATAATAATATATCCATTATTTTTTATTAATTTAGCTTTATTTTTTTATCAAATTCTGAATCTGGAATATGCAAACTCATACAGTAATTTTACAGAGGTATTGATTTCCCTGTTTCAAGTGTGTAATGGGTTTTAATCTTTTTGCTCTATAGTTTAACAAAAGCCAATATCTGGATCTTTTGTATTATGTTTGTGGATAAATAATGAATAATTAAATTAGAAGTTATGAAGTTGCATTGCTTGCTTCTATTTGATAGATGCTGAAATTGCTAAGAGAGTATAAATGGAATATGTAGTTAGTGAAGGCTCCACATTCCCCTCTCCCGTCCTTACAAGTGCAGTAGTTCAGATTCCTTCAGTTTTCTGAGATATGTTGTTGCTTTCTCCCTTCCATATAATTGTTAAATCTCTCAGGGGTGAGTTGCCCCTGCTGATTTGAGCTTCCTTTTTCCCCTGTGTAGGTCCATATGACTTTGGGGGTGTTCTGACAAACAGTAACCGGGACATTATCAATGGGGACGCGATCCACAAGCGAAACCAGTCGTACAAGGAGATGCACTGGTAAGTCTCACAGTGCGACACCTGGGAGTTCAGAAAAATTTGTCTTCAATAGAGAAAAAGGCATCAAAGCCTCTGGAATTCAAACTCCTCAGTGCAGGACATCATAGTGGAGATTGGCTTGAAGTCGAACACTTAGAAATGAATGTTTAAATGATGATTTAAACACTTCAGAAGTATTGCTGTGACCTAATGTAAGTTCTTAATTACTGGCAAACTTCAGATTAATGATGGATGGTTTCTCAAGAAGATAAACATCTCTTGAACTAGTAACAAGTCCCATAGCCCATATTATAGAGAATACCAAGTGAGCTGTGCAGTTACTCCCTGAGGATGAATCTGAGGCCTGGGGCACGGGGAATCTGCTTGGTTTTTATCTGGATGTGGGCAGCTGTGTGGCTGAGCAGTTCTAGTGCTCTGTGAGGCGTCCCTTTCTCTTTCCAGCCTCCACCCTGGAGATCTCTACCCTTTCACCAGAAAGCCTCTGTTCATCATCGTGGACTCTTCCAACAGCGTCGCCTATAAGGTAAGACCCTTGGAGGCAGCTCCTCGTGTGGTAGGATACAGTGCCAACCCCTAGTTAGCTTACACTTTTAACAGGCTATTTTTTTAAACAGTTTGTATTCAGTCTTTCTTTTCTTTTGAGGTTGTGCATGCTAGTCAGGATCTGACCCTATGAATAGGAACAAGAAGGAGAAGCACATGAACAGCCGCTCATTGGAAAGTAATAAATCCTCCTGGAGGGAAAAAAGGTTCAAGATTTCCAAGGTCTCTGGTGGGAGGTTTATTTTTGTTTTATACCAAAGACAAATCTGGTGTGTGTGCATGGGGGAGGGAGATAACTAATGTGCTTTTCTTTTTTCCAGTCATCCAACACTCAGTTGCTTTTAAGCAACAGAAAGGAGTCAAAGCATTGAGCCTGATCTTATAAAACACAGGGTGTCTGTGTCTGAACCAAGGAAGTAACAAGACTCAAATTAGCATCCAGTGTTACTGTAGAGTGGTATTTGCTTGGACACTGAGCCTCCTTCCTAGGGTGCTCTGGACTTACAGTAGAATTGCTCCATGCTAAATCACCTCCAGGAATCTGCAATTCGGGTAATACAGACGCAGGCATTGCACTCGTAGTGGCCAGTTGAATCTGCAGAGCATTACACATTTATTTCATTCATGAATGGGGTAATAAGAATGTGCTATATCTGGGGAAAGTGCCACTTCTGTCTTCCTTTTTATAGCTCCATTATGTGCAGTGAGGAAAGGGAACACCCACAGCTGTGTTTCGGAGGAGGAACAGGGACGTCTAGTGGCCAGAGGAACTTGTGCCCTGTTCGGTGTCCACAGTCTGTGCTGTTTGTTTGAAAGGCATTTGTTGGCCAAGGAGAGGTACTAAATAAGTGGTCAGTGTGATTTGGGATAGTTCTGTACTGAGCCAGGGAGCTCCTGCCTGACACTCAAATCTGGCCTCTCCATTGGGTCTTTGCTTTGTTGGACTGTAATGTATCTCAGAGGGCTTTTTAAACATCACTGCATTTAAGTTCACCACACTAGGTTTCAAAGCAAATCTGCTTTTTTTTTTTAAATTCCCTTCTCCATTTAAAGGGAGGGAAACACAATTGGAATGATTTACTTGTCTTTCTGAGAAAATGAGCGTTTGGTAGGGATTTATTTTCCTTTGCTCTTTCCTGATGTTCATTCCAGTATAACATCAGGAGGGTTGGTTTTGTTTCAGGGGAAGAAGTGTGGCTCAGGTTTGGTTTTTTGGTTTGTTTTTTTTACCCCCTTCCTCTTTAATAGAATTGCTGAAAGATGTCAAGTGGATCAACTCTGTAAGAGAGTAAGGGATTCCTGTTCATCCTTAATTCAGATACAGACTGGGGTTCTGTGGACATCTTCAAGCTGTTTGGGGTGATGGATTTCCACACGTAGATTTGCAGCTCTTGTGAGAATAACTGTCAAGTGTTTACAGTAGAATTTTCTCTTTGTATTACATTTAAATTTGAGAATTAATTTTTCTTTTGATTTTTGTGGGCACACAGTAAGCAAAACTGTAACCTCCACTGAGGTTCTTTTCCTTGTCCTGCAGTAGTGCAAAACCCACCGTGCTGTCTGTTCAGCACACAGAGCAGCTGGGGGAGAGCAGTCCAGCTCTGCCTGTGTGGAAGGAGCAGAGAAATGGGAGTTTTGGAAGTACTTCAGGACAGGATTATAGAAGTGGCTGCTAGGAGCTCTGGCCCAGATCAGAACCGTGTGGGCACAACTGTGAGGAATCTAAGAAGAAATATGTTCAGCATTTCAGAAATGACATTCCACTTCCTCATCTCTTGCCCCTGAACATAGGCAGGCAGGTGTGTGGGGACAGGTTTAGGTGTCTTGTTCTGTTTTCCACTGAAGGGACATGGCAGAGCTCTCAGTGTCAGTGTTTCCTAGCCCTGGCACACTCCTCCTGTCACTGTGCTGTGCCTGCTGGGGTCCTTGTCCCCACAGTGACCTGACAGGGCTGGCGTGTGACTGTCCCTGGGTGGGCTGGGAGGGGCTTTGTAGGCTCGAGCGCTGGCACGAACAAAGAGGGTCTGTGCAACTGTGTGAGAAGCTGAAATCAGTACTGCCTTTTTTCCACATGGCTGCCCTGATCTTTCCTGATAGGACAGGAGCTATCCTGACATTTAAATGTCACTGCTGGCAGTACCGGCAGGAACAGCAACTGCTCACACATCTTCTTCTGCAGCCCGTTCCTGCTCTCCTGCACGCATCCCTGTCCTCTCCCCCTCTCTGCAGGGCTGAAATGGTGATGACTGAAAGTCAGTCCTGCCAGGAAGTGACTTGCCAGTTTGTCAAATCAGCGGCACTTGAACAGCTTCCTCCCTGTATATTTAGCTGAAAGTGGAAGATAACTGCAAATCGAGCATGTCTACTGAAAGCCGTGAATTTTTTTTAACACTTCCATTTAAATATAGATGGCTGTGTGTTCTTGAAGGTTACCACTGCATATGTGGATGAAATAATATTTTTAGATCAATATCATCCTGTAGCTGTGGTTTTCTAGGATCACGGATCGTGGTCAGATGCAAAGTCTTAAAATCAAACCAAAGCAAACCCAAACCTACAGCCAGTGAGAATGCAAGGCCTTTGTCAGTGATGTGGTACAAATACTCAGCTTAGCAAAGCCTACATGTGAAGTGACTTCTTTTGGGGAGTTCTTTTTTCAAAAGAGATGTACATGCATTGTCAAAAGCAGCAGTGCTTCTGTGGGAAACTTGAGTGCTGAAGTAAAAAAACAGAGTCAGTTTTGAAACAAAGTATGGATTATCCTTATTGGAGTCATCCATGCACTGAAAGGTAGGGCATTCCTTATCCAGAGCTGCTGTCAACACCTGGACTGCAGGGCAGGTTTTCCTGGTGCACCTTTGGCCCTCTGCTCCCAGCCATGGCTGTAAATGCTCCGGTTCCTTTGTTCCATGTATCCCACAGCTCTTTCCTGGGGAAATCAGGAGCGGGGTGGTGGTGAGTGAATCCTGGTGTTCACCTGGGCTCTGGTAGGCAGTAGTGTCTGGGCAGGAGCTGTGGCCTGGCAGGCAGTGTCTCCTGGCTCTGTGGTGTGGGTGTAGTGGGTGGCAGGAGCTCCTGCCTTCCACAGGGCACGTCTGGGTCAGGCCGTGGAGTTTCCCCCCTGTGCAGGACTCACTGGCTGGGTTGGCTTCACCTGCTGGGACAGAGTCCAGAGTGCTCCCAGATACTGCAGGGAGTGATACCTTGCCTGAGATACCCAAGTGACCTGGGTTTGCTGTTGGCACTGTTCAACTGCAGTGTTGCTGCTCCTGGTGGCAGCTCTGCTTTGCTCTGTAACTGAGCGATACAAGATGGAATTAAACTATGTGTTACTGGAGAAGGTGAAACCTGCCAGTGTGTGTCCAGTAGAAACCAGCAGGTCTGGGGTGACTCCTGGAGTTGGAAATGTTTCTTTGTAGTTCAGTTTCACCAATTCCTGGGCTGGCCTGGAGTTACTGTCTTCAAGAGAAGAGTCTTTGTTTCTTCATTAGAGACCAAACCTCGGTATCCAGCATTATCAATCTTCTTTGGGCTCCTAATGAACTCAGAAGGTTTTTAGGACTAGTCAGCACTCTGCCAAAGATGGGACATGTTTTATTTTGATTAGACTAGATTACTGTCTTTAGTATTTAGCAGATTAGATTAAATTAATTCTGTAAAACTAATTTAACTGAAATATACTGCCTGAAAGGGAAAGTTCCATTTGAATTACACAGAGGCCAGAAGGAATTAAAAAACTAGCTTTTTGAGGATTCTACACAAGCAAATACTTCTGGTATTGTATGTCTTACAGTCATAACCTGACAGTTTTAAGACTGTACTCTGCAGACGTATGTGTGGCACTCGTGTGCTCTGGATGCAATGGTTTGAGTCTGTGCTCTGAGAGGGTGCAGACACAATCACATCTTTTATGGCTTTGCAAGCCTGCATGGTTAAGAGAGCTGTTCTGGTGACTGCTAATGAGGTTATGTAAATGATTTTTGGCATTTTTTCCCTTTGTGATAATGATTTACCACCAGACAGATATGCAGTAGGACTGTTATCAGGTAAATGTTGCTGAAACTGGACAATGATGGTGCTTGAGGTTCTGGAGAAATCCTTGTGCAATGGGACTTAGGCAATATTTAAGGTGCTGGTGCAGGGGGCATGAAATGAGTATTGTAAAATGAGGTTCAGTACAGCGGATATCAAGGTTATGACATACTTGTTTTAAAGGAAGCTTCTTTTAAAACTCTTCTCCTCTGGGCTTTCCTGTTTCATTAGATTTAGAAAGAAAAGGGGAAAGAAATAACTTTGACTGGACAGTTCAGTTGGTATTGAGGGAAGATGCGAGAGCTGTTTTGACCTGAAAGCCAATGGCTTTCACTGCAGAAGATGATTTTTTTTCAAGTAACGTATTAGTACTGAATATTTCCATGAAATGAGTATCTGCCATCAGTACCAGTGAAATGAGAGAATTGTAATTCCTTTAAAATGTAGTGGGTTATATTCCTTCTATGTGATCTCATTGACCTTGTCAGGCTCACTGCCAATGCTGAGCTGTGCAGGGGCATTAGTGTCTCTGTCATTAATAGGATTTGTACCCTGCTGAATATTCAAGGCAAGCAAAGTGACCATCAATACTTCAAAATTCTTATCTGTTACAGAATTTCACAAACTTATTTGGACAGCCATTGGTGTGCTTGCTTTCTCCAACAGCATATCCAAAAGCATTACAAGGTATGTGCAGTATTGCATTTCCCAAGAAGTTGCAGTTGCATCATGTGTCTATCCCAAACAAATAGAACTTGGATTCCTCAGGAAAAGACACCTTTTCACTACTATGTAACCCGTAAATCGGGTTGACAGTCGCTGCAGTAATATGATAAAGTTTATTTACTGTTTATGGTAAATAATTTATTCTAACACTGATGGTATTTCTACAATAAGCTCCAACAAGTGGTAGGAGCAAAGCCTCTCCTACACAGAGACCGAGTAAATTGCCATCCCAGTGCAGGATGATGGTTTTAGCACTTTGGGCAGCTTTGTTAGTCCCAGAAAGAGAGCAGAGACAGTTGTCTTGGTGTTAATGCACGTCCCCAGCAAGGCTTTATTGCCAGTCCCTGATCAGATCTGCACGAGAGAAGGTGTAACTAACCCAGAGGAGTAGCTCCTCTGTTACAGAATTTAGCGGGTGAGTGACTTCATTCTGTGGCAGGGACAGCGTTTCTGTTTCATGTGCCAAATGTATCTCTTTGTCTATTGATTTATTTTTCCTTTTAGATCAGTCTCAGCGGGGTAGCCTCTTCACACTCTTTCTGAACAATCCTTTAATGGCATTCCTGTTTGTCTCTGGATTATCAAGCATGCGCAGAGGATTGTGGGAGAAGTGTCAGGATTACCTTAGGAAAATCAACCGGGATATTGCCCAGCTGCTGACCCACTCCCGGTCCATAGGTATGGCCTCAGCATGCACAGCTGAACCTTTTGTGAGGGTTTGGTTTTTAAGCCTTTCTAAACTGAGCTTTCCTTGCCTTCTCTACAGACCAGTCCTTTCTTCAGTTTTTTGGGGATGAATTTCTTCGCCTGCTTCTCACAAGATTTATCTTCTGTTCGGCTACAATGAGGATGCACAAAATCTTCCGGGTATGGAGGGATATCTGTGCCTTTGTGGGAAGGACAGTCCAGTGCACGTAAAACTGCGCTGGCTCGGGGTGGAGGGGGCTGAGGGCTGAGCACATCCCTGTGGCTTCAGAAAGATGACTGATGCTCACATGCTAATTCCTACAGCTTGCACTGAGGCTGTGCCTTTGTGTCTCTCCAAAGGCACAAAGCCTTTGACTTGCTGGAGCCTTAGTCCTGCACAGAAGTTGCAGCAGACACACTCCAGTTCATTTATGTCACTCTGAACAGCTGTGTCTGCTAGAAAAATACATCTTAATAGGTCGAGATTATTATTTCTACACAACTAAAAAGGTGTAGAACAAGAATATAAGACGAAGTGGGGAGGAGTGGGATGTTACTGCTGAATGTGTTCTAATGTGAATGGGTTTTGAAAGGTGTTTGAAGTGTAAATGAATAAGCTTAACAGGAAGATGCATTTTTCCTCCTCGTTGGTTAAAGCTGTGCCAACAGTGAAGTCTGCTTCTGGATCTGCACCATTTTATGTATGTGAGTGTTGGCATATAAACTGCCTGCTCCATTTTAAACACTGCAGGAAGAAATGGGAGTTGAGCACAGAAAGGGGCAGTATTCACTTGTGGAACTGCAGACATCCAGCAGCTCTCTCAGCCTAAGTCAGCTACCTGGGCCACTCTGATATTGGGGAAAAGAAATGTGTCTGTGTTAGTGTAGAGAGATTTGCCCCCAGTGTCTTAGATACTTGTTTTAGGATGAGATAAATCTCCCACTGGAGATGCTTACATGTGTGTAATTTCAAGAAATGAACTCCAACCTGATAGGTAAGCACATATGAAGTCTCTTTGTTTTTTTTTTTAGTCTTTTTTTTCTTTTTTTTTTTTTTTTTTTTTTTTGCAAAGCTTCTGTGAACATACCAATAACCATCTCAGATTGTTGTGGGTATTTGTATTGCCACTATAATGGAAACAAAAACCTGAAAATTCTAGAACATTTTCTCTCTCTACCATACTGAACAGATAGTGTGAAATTGGCCTTTTGCAATCTTCTTTGTAAAGGCTGTGAAAGAAACAAGTGTCTGATTCTCTCTGTTTTCACTGTTATCTAGCAGGAGACTCGAAATTATCCCGAATCTTACCCTCAGCTGCCAAGAGATGAAACGGTGGAGAACCCTCACCTCCAAAAGCACATTTTGGAGCTGGCTTCCATACTGGATGTTAGGAATGTTTTCCTGGAAAACACCCTCGATGACTATTAAAAGAAACTGTCTTATTGCAAAGGGGTTTCCCTGGCCACAGATTTTGAATGGTGCAGTTTTATAATGTGAAAATCATAAAAGGAAGTACTTGATTTTATTTTTAAATTTAGGACCATTATTTTAAAAAGTAATAATAAACAGCTGTTAGTTGAGCTGTTCCATTCTGTATGGGGTCAATTTTATAAGCAGAAGTTTTCATGTCTTTTAAATGTTAAACTAAAGAATCACTAGAGGTTTATTTCTGGTCTTGTGGCTGTCAACCACATTTCCAACAGCTGATCCTAAGCATAGAAGTATTATTGGTTACCTTTAGCCCACATTTGTGGAAATCCTTTATTTTTATACAATTTTAAGAAATTGGAAAGAAAAAAAATCAACAGAAAAACCAATATTTTATCCCCAAAGAGTTTGGATTTGAAATGGTAAAGATGGAACCACACAGTGCAAACCAACAATAGCAATAACAGAGTCCTTCATAACAAATATATTTTTTCAGTCTTAGGCAAGTGAGGAGACAAAACTGTGGACAATTAAGTTGCATTTGGAGCAGTGGCTTTCAAGCGAAGTTGTAAAGATACTTAATGCTCCCTGTAAATTGGACACAGCAGTTTTCCATATGAACTGTGTCCTGCTGGCCAAGGACCTGGTTGGGCAGGTGGTCAAGTTACAGATGCCCAAGGCTGGCCCCCACCTCTTACTGTCCTGTGGGTCATCTTGCCATTTGTGTTGCTGCCACAGGAGGACAGGAAATTCTTCATTTTGAGATACTGTGTAGAAATTCTGACATTTCCAGGAGGTGTTGCCCCTCCTTTCCCTGGTGGGTGGAATGTGTGGCTCCCACAGTGTGAGCACTCCCTGAAAGGAGCTGAAAGGACGTCCTGTACAGTGCTGAGTACAAGCCCTTCCCATCACTTGCGTATCCAACCCTGCTGTGCTGGATCCCCGTGCCCCAGGAGAGGTGCTGATGTTCCCCTTGCAGGTTAAACCAAGTGGGAGCTGCCATAACCCCGTGGATGTTTTGCATGTCCCCCGCTGCAGCTCAGTCCTGCCCTGGAACCAGGAGAACCGAGGGGCTGTAACTCTGTGGCAGCACCGTGGGCTCCCCAGCCCGTACCCTCGGTGTGGGGGTGTGGAGGAGGACAGTGGCCGCTGGGGAAGGCTGTTCTGGCTGCTGGGAACAGTGCTGGCTGGCTCATTTGGGACTGTACTGCTGCCCTGCAGGTAGAGGAGCTCTGGCAGCTCCTGGCAGGGCAGGTGTGAGCAAGAAGGAAATGGAGATACTTTAAGCTATTAAATAAAAAAGTTTATTGTCACTGTTCCATGGTCTGCTAGAAAAGAAGTGGACGGACAAGTCTGATCAGTGCTTTTTGTTGAAGCCCAGCCATGCCTCTGTGTTTAGGTAAAAACTTGCTGACTGCCATGGTATCCTGGCAGGCCTTCGTGCAGTGCCATCACCCAAGGTGTGGTCTAGTCAGCCACAACAGCACTGGTGGATCCATTCAGCTGAGGGCACAGGATGGAACAGCAGGAATGGCTGGAGTGTAGCTGGGGAGTTTGCATGAAGGTTCTCTGTAGCTGGGCTGAGGCTTGCACCATCTATTCTTTATTTCCCAAGTGTACAAAATCCTGTGAATGCTCGTGTTTGTCCTAAGCAGTCTTGAAGCTGGTACCTTGAGCCCCCCCAACTTGGTGCTGCCCTTTGGACTCTGGCAGGACTTCATTTCCTGGGCTGTGGAGTTTGTTTTAACGAGTGTGTGTTTGTGTGTGTGCATGTGTGTTCTCGGCGTTTGTGTGTGTATGTACAGTACACATACATCTACTGGCTGGTGTAAATTGTAAATATGTATATATGTATAGGTACTTGTATATGTATTAAAAAGAATGAACCACTACAGTGTCTATATACAAAATTTATATATACACACATACGCCATTTTGGGTGGATTCCACAAGGTGCTGCAGATCATTTTTGGTTGTAGTAAAGGTTATGGCTCTTTGCCATTGTAATTTGCTGTTTCCAGGGACTTACCCTTGGACCTTGAGGTAATTCATGACTGATTTGAGGTACAAGAGCCCTTAGTTAGCCAGGGGAATGGGTACTCCTGTATGTATTAGTGGTAAGATTCATGTATTAACTGTGAAGCTGATCTCTGCCTTCCTGCCTGGTAGGAGGTCCCCAGTTACTAAAACATGGGATTGTATGTGGAAGCTGAAGGTACAGGAAGCCTTTAATGCAGCAGGGAGTGAGAGGTGGGTTATCTGTTGCCCTGCCTGCTGTTCCTCCCCCAGCAGTGTTCAGCTTGCATGGAAAAAGGGAACTGAGTTTTCCTCAGCTCACTGCCTTCCAACCAAATGCTTTTGCTTTGCTTTAGCTTTTGCTTTTATGAAGCTGTTCTCATTTTGGTTCCATCTATGTGGAAAACAGTATGCTGTTTCCAAGCATAGGAATGATGATGATGATTCCAGTCGTGTGGGCTGGTGAACCTCTGGGACGTTGCTTGTGAACTGACTGGGAAAGCCCTGGGATCCCACCTTCATTTTAGCCGGGCTGAAGTGGGGAGTCCTTGCTTGTGACCTGACAGGCTTCTACTCCAGTTTGCAGCCCTTCAAGGAGGTTCTGTTTGCTTATTGCCAAGGTAGATCTCATCAGAGGAAAATGCACTTTTTTAAAAAAACTGAACAAAAAGCCCTGAAGAAGGTGGAATGTAGGAGGAGAATGTAGTCCTTGAAAATTAGTTCAGAAGTTGTACTTATCAGCAAAGACTTTCCAAGTCAAAAATTCATTGTCGAGGTTCCTCATTCTCCTCTTACCTGCTGATCTTTGTTAGAAGGTCAGTGCTGGCAGGGACATTCAAAGATAGAGGTTTCACTCCTGTTGTGTTGGGAGGAGTACGGAATTGTACTGTGTAAGCAAAGGGCTCTTACCCTCTGCCTGCTCTAGCTGTAGCTAGGATGAGTGTCTGGTCTTGGATTATGAGCCAGCCCCCTCCCTTCCCGCCCAAAGCAACTGCAACCAAGATGAAAATGTTGATATTTTCCCCTCCAAGTAAAAGCTTGTCTTGTTTGAACTAAGTCATTCTAAACTCGTGCTACTGTGTGCTCTGTGCTATGGTTGTAGGTACCTCGGTGTATGCTTGTGTGTACTGAAGAAAATCTGGTTTCTGTATCTCGCAGTCCTCAGTGTGGAAGCGAAGCAAAGACTGAACCATTTTTAAGTGAGAAGAGAACAAATCCTTTTCTTCTCAGGCCTGCTGCCTTCCCTCTTGTCTCGCTCTCCCTTTCTCCATGTATCTTTATTGCTCATATTAACGGAGAAGACTTGCCAGCACCAGGCAATGCCAAATTAAAGGGGTAAATTCTGCATGTAATACATTGAGAGGAGAAGGTGAACTGGACCAACTGTGTCCTTGTGGGACTGCTCCTGCCTGGCTCCCTACTCCCTGCATGTGGTGTGCTCAGATGAATCCTGCTCCCACAGTAGGCACCTGCTCAAATTGTTTGTGCTCCTGCTCAAATTGGCTTTGAACATCCTGCAAAGTTACTGCTGTTGCCTTTTTTCGCCCTTTGACTTCTCAAAATAACAGTGACAGGGGAATGCAGGGTTATGAGTCTTTAATGCTCTGGGTTTTATTTGCTGTTGGGACGTGATGTGTCATTTTGCTTCGTGCACAAGCTAAATGGAGCACTAACTTCCATGAGCTGTGTAAACGGGACTTGCTCCCTGGAGTGCTTTCTTGAGAAGTTCCAGGACATTTCTTTGAGTATTTGTCAAAATAATGTCTGTCAAGTCACGACTGACTAAACCTCTCAAGACTGTTCCCCAGGGAGATGTGCAGAGATGTCTTTCAAGGATCACAGGAAATAGACGGGGGCAACAGGAAATTAGGTTCCAAATAATCATCTTCAAAGGCTACAACTTGAGTAGCTCTGGTCAGGCTTCTCCCCTAAGGATGGGGTGGAAGTGCTGCTCCAAGATCCATCCCTGGCATGAGTTGGGAAGCACCTCCCCTGCCCCGCCACCTCTTGTGTACTGTAACCGTGCTGTGCTGCAAGTCTGCTCCTTCCAGGAAGCTAAAAATCTTGGCATCTGTCTGAACAACTGTTTTGTCTTGAGGCTTCTTTTGTAAAAGCTTTCTCTGTGTTCAGTTCCTCAGTCAGTGTCCGAGTGCAGCTCAGTGGGGCAGCAGCAGCTGAGCCTCGCTCACCCGGTGGTGCCGGGGCTGCTCCTGGGGCTGAGGGAGCTCTGTAGACAGGAACAGTTGTGTGAACAAGGGAGAAATCTAGTCTAGAGAGCTGAAAGCTGCTCTGTGCACCTCGGTAAGGTCAGGCTCTCCAGAGCAGATTATATACTCCCGAGAGGGCTCTCTTACAATTGGTAATATCTGACTTTTAAAGCAATACTGTTCTGTGACCAGATGTATTGCAAGTCCTTTGAGGATCTGGGTGTCCACTAGTGAAGCAGGGGAGGAACATATCAGACATGTAACTGCTTTAGATTTAGGAATGCCAGTCAGCCGTGTTTTGTTTTCCCCTCTAAACCATTACTTTGCCAAGACAGAGGAGATCTAATTCGAGGCCTGTGAATCTGACTGACCTTTTTGGGGATTAAGGACTGTCTCTGAATTCTGCCCAGATGCACCCATAGATGTTTTATTCCCATTGGGAGCAGACCCCAGCACAGCTCCCTGGCCTGCAGGAGCCCCAGAGCAGAGCAGACCTCACCAGCCCTGTACCAGCAGCTGCTCCTTCCAGAATAAACCCTGCTGGGAGGATCTGCCCCATTGACTTCGCAGGTCGCTTTCAGCACGTGTTTATCATCGTTTCTCCGTTTAAGGGGTTTGTAGGGAGCAGGATTCCGCCTCATGCAGGCTGAAAAGCACAAGTTGCTTCTGCCCTGGGCAAGACCCGGTGAGAAGGACGAGGGGAGCACAGGTGGGAGCGTCTGGGAGCGTTCTGGGAATGCAGAGGGACCGTGCCTCGGGCAGCACAGCTGCAGAGGTACAGTGTTTTGCCTCTCTGAGAATCAGATTATTTATTACCAAAAGTAATTTTATAGTGAATTGGTTTAAAGTTATTTTACAGCTGTGTGCCTGTATATCGTATTTTGGTAAAAACAGATATTTTCCTTGAAATATATAGAGATATATAAATAAACTTTTTTTGGAGCAAATGGACTTTTTTTGCAAGGGATGTGTAATCGCCAAAGCAGCGTGATGCCAGAAGCGACTCTGCCGTTGTTCTGGGTGTCTGTGGAGGGAAGCAGCGTGTTTGTGTTACCGCCGGACCCTGCGGGAGGAGGAAGAGCCGCAACTGGGACCTGCCGTTTCTCGCTGTCCGAGCCGACGCCCCCGGTCCCGGCGGGTCACAGACCGAGCGCCGCCCCGCGTCCTCGCCGCCGCCTCTCCGCCTTTCCAGAGACTTTGGAGCAGATTCCCGTTCGCTTTTGTCCCCGCCGCGCCGGGGCCGCTCCCGCCCGGCGCTCGCGGTTGTGCCGTGTCCGAGCCGTTCGCTGTCCCTGTGCCGGGGCTCGGCGACCCCTCCCTGCCCCTATCCCGGCCCCGCCGAAGGACTGTGCTGTCAATAAACTGTGGAAAACGCTCGTACCGAGCCGCCTCGTCCGCTCCGCCGCGGGACAGCGGGAGGGCAGGAGGGAGAAGGGAGGAGAAGGGCTGAGGGAGGAGCGGGGCCGGGATTGAGGGAGGAGCGGGGCTGAGGGAGGAGCGGGGCCGGGATTGAGGGAGGAGCGGGGCCGGGATTGAGGGAGGAGCGGGGCTGAGGGAGGAGCGGGGCCGGCGCCGCTTCCGCCCCGCGCGGCGCTTCCGGGTCGGCGGTGCCCGGGGAGCGGCGGGGCCGGGCCGGCCATGGGCGGTGAGGGGCCGTGAGGGGCCGTGAGGGGCCGTGAGGGGCCGTGAGGGGCCGTGAGGGGCTCCGGGTACGGGTCCGGGCTGGGGGCGGGTGAGCAGCGGGGACGGGCCCTCGGTGCCCAGAGCGGAGCGGCCGCCACGGGCCGAGCGGCCGGGCCGGGCCGGGCCTCCCGGGCGGGTGGTGGGGGCCGGGCTGAGGGGACCCACCCGCTCCCCCCGGCGCTGTCACCGTTTGGGGCCGTTGGTTTGGGGCTTTAACGGGTTCTGCGCCGCGTGACCCGATTTTTTAACGTATTGTAACAGATGCGATGTTAAAGGGCGTTCAGTTTCCTTTAAATGACTCGTGCGGGTGGGATTTTTAGTGTGGAACCCATTTCTGCTTGATTTGCAGGTACTGTCAGGCCGTGAGGGCTTTAATGGAACTAGAAATGCAGTAAACCAGTGGATGAGGCGCAGAATTAAATCTCAGCATCTGGAAGCTTTAAACAGAGTGCCCGTGTATTAAAGGGTGGAGGTCGTGGGTTTCCAAGGGACCTGGATATTTCAGCACTGTAAGCAGTAAAATGTTTGCCAAACTGAAGAAGAAGATCGCGGAGGAGGCAGCGGTTGCCCCCAGGCCGGGAGGGACTGCGCGGATCCCCAGGTCTGTCAGCAAGGAGTCCATCACGTCGGTGGGAGCAGACTCGGGAGACGACTTTGTGAGTTACACCTTGCTTTGAAATCGGATTTCTCTGGCGGCGTTTCTAATACGGCCCTGCAGACAACCGTTTTAGCTGTAGTGTGTGAGACTTACTGTGGTGTCTTTGTAAGTGCACCTCTTAATGCATAAGTCATTAGTTTGGATGAACTTAAACATTGAAGATAAAATGTTTGTATGTGAACCATAGTAGTTGTCATGAGGCTTCTATTCCTATGTAAACGTGAGTTATAAAGTTGTTTCAATACAGAACATTGATAAACAGACACAAAATATTGAATGAAGCTGTAGTTATGCGTAAGATACCTATTTGTAAAATTAATTACTGAAACATAGAATCCCAGAAGGGTTTGGATTGGAAGGGACCTTAAAGACCATCCAGTTCCACCCTCTACCATGGGCAGGGACACCTTCCGCTATCCCAGGTTGCTCCAAGCCCTGTCCAACCTGGCCTTGGACACTTTCAGGGATGGGGCAGCCACAGCTTCTCTTTCAGTAGGAAAACAAGCTAGATCTGGCCAGCTTTCATCTTGCCATGGATTCGGGTTTACCTCTTGGCTTCCTGGGACTGTTCCTACCTGAGACACTGTGTGTGTCTCTGCCAAAAACCTTGGGTGCGGTTTCGTTGCGCTCAAAACTATTGTAGTTCCTCTCTTTCATTATAAAACGTTGTTTAAACAAGTGGTGAAGTTCCAGGAGTGTATGGGTTAAATGAAACCCTGGAATGCTCTGGCACCTCTGCCCTGGATGGCTGGCTGTCACAGTTTTGAAAGCCTGGATTAAGGCAGTGTCACCCCAGTGCTGGAGCCAGCAGGACCCACTGCAGAGCCAGCAGCAGGACTCTGTTTGCTGTCTGCAAAGTCAAGAAGTTATTTACACAGTTGAGCTCCAACTCAGTTTTTCTGAAGCTCAGCTGAAATTCCAGTTCTGTTAAGCAGAAAGTGGGAGCTTCTAATGTTTAAATACATTCTATAATGGAAATGCATTAGTCTTCTGTTTTACTGAGTGTTTTTTTAGCGCTTAAGACATTCTCATGTAGAAATTCCCTTTACCACCCTGTGACTTTAGAAACAGAAAACAAATAATGGCGGTGGCTGAAGTCTTGAGTGGTTTTCAGAAAACCTCCAAGAATTAGTTGTTTTATCAATATTCATTTAACTGCTCTTAATATTGATTTGTATGGAGCAAAAGACGCCCCAGGAATCATCAGTCGGTTATGCAGCGGGGTTTTTGTGGACAGGCTGCTGCATCAGGGCTGCAGTGAGCTTATCCCTCCTGAAAACCATTGCTGCTTCTTTTGTCATTACCTTGATTTTCAGGAGTCTCACTCGACCCTTCCTGGTGCCTGTGCTGCAGAGCCTGGTTTCCATTGCCCCGTCTCCTCAGTGCCAGTTTGAACACACAGTTCCCAGCCCCAGCTCCCTTCCCAAGCTCTGTGCTCCAGGAGCAGCCAGCCTGGCACAGCCCACTGTTTAAGCCCTCGCTGTTTTTCTCCTTTGGCATTTTTTACACGTTCTGCTGTGCTAGTACAACTTTCCTCTTTATGTGAAAAACAAGTGTCATTCCTAGGTGGGAGAGTGATTGTTGTCCCAGAGTTAGTGTGTGGCATGATTGCTTTTTCTGAATAAGTTACATGACTGTTGCTTTTCTCCCAAGGCTTCTGATGGAAGCAGCTCCAGAGAGGATCTTTCATCCCAGTTGTTCAGAAGAAATGAACAAATAAGAAAACTGGAGGTGAAGCTGTCTGGTATGTGTCCTGATACATACAAAACCTTGTGACTGCAGAAAATATTTTCCTTTGAGTTTAAGTGGTTTAATTTATTAAAAATACATGGGTTTAGTGTTCTTTGAAAATTGATTTGTGCCAACCCTGTTGATTGACATCTAGGGAGCATCCAGTATTACTGATTTTATATGAGGATGACTGGCTCTTTGCTGATTTTACAACACATTTATGTGATTCCTTGGAACAGCTGGGATAGCTTTCTGCCCCATGTTTCAAATAGTGTCTGTCCCCACTTTTATTTTTCATGTGTATGCAATGGTTTGTTTCTCAGAGTGTGAGCTTTTTGGTGCTGACAGTAACACAGTGCCATCCTTAAAGAAGTGTACTTGAAAATGAAGAAAAAGCAAAGAATTCAACATAAAACAGTCTTGAGGCTTTTTTCTTTCTAATTCCTTGTTCTGCAAAGCTGTAGTGAAGACTTGGCACTGACACTGCATCCCCGTTGTAAGGAGGGGACCAGGGACCATGCTGAACTGTGTTACACTGCTGCTTCCCAAAGCTCATGGAAGGCCTGGGAAAATAGGGAAAGGTTACAATCAGCTCAGGATTATTTCAATTTGTTCTGGAGACTTACCAGGCTCCAGTTCAAGAAAATACAGGATTCAGAAATGATTTCATGCTGAATTTGAAAGGCCAAAGTGCTCACCTGCTTGCACAAGGTAAACTTAAAGGTGGTTGAGGCTTAGCAAGAGAGGAAGGTTCTGATGTCAAGAGTTTTGTGCAAGCAGCCCAAGCAGTGAGTGAATCCTCCTTTCCATTGCACAGAAGCTTCTCCAGGGTGTGTGTGTACTTTATTTAGGTGTTTATTCCCTGCCTCCCATGTCAGTTGTGCTGGGTGAGTGTGAGGGCAGTGATGGCAGTGCAGTCAGGGCTCAGCCTCGAGGTGCTGTGGGACTGGAACAATGAGCACAGGGGTGCAATGTCCACGAATTGCCCCTTCCTTGCACCCTCCAATGCCAGAGACCTTTCCTGAACAGCAGTAAATAGATCACTGTTCTGGAATGAAGTAAAAACTGGGGGCAGTTGTTCATTCTCTGGTTCTGCCCTTGTCTGTGTGACTGACACCCCCGGGACAGGCCCTCCTGTCTGTGCCAACCCTGTGGACAGTACAGAACTGTTTGCTTGTGTTCATTGTTGTGGTCACCCAGGTTTTCCTCAGCAGGAATGATTTCCTGATTGAGAAAATCATTGTCATTTTGCCACTCATCCTTTTTTCTTTCTTTCCCCCTCCCCCCCAAAATGTCCTTTCCCAATGTCTGTCCATTCCTGGTCCGTGCTTCTCCTTCCTCACCCAAGATTATGCTGATCAGATCCGAAACTTGCAGAAGATAAAAGAGAAGCTTGAAAATGCATTAGAAAAGCATCAGGATTGTACGTACTTCTTTTCCTTTTTGTTTAGTTCTTTTTAAGTTGAAAATTGCTGTGTTTGGAAGGAAAGGGGTTTGGTGCACAAGTGTGTTAATCATTTCCTTTCAGACTGTGCACCTCTGTACTCTGTAGAATTAGAACATGGGTTTTTACCTTATTTACAGTGCAAAAAGGAGCAGTAGTGTCTTGAACAAAGTTGTTATTATACTCCTTTTGCCATATTTGGGGCTAACGTTCAGGAGAGACCTTTTAGAAAGCCACAGCTTTGTTTTAATCCAGCAAGGAACAGTATTCCTGTCTCCTGTTAGCTTTGGCTTCTGGCCAGCGTGCAAGCAGCGTGAAGTAATGAGTGGCACAGCGTTAGTGCTGGAGTCAAGATGGGGCTAATTACTTGCAGAACAAGCTCTTTAAAGTTATTTATAACTTACAGAAAACTGAGAAGCAGTTTTAAAAGATGAGTTTTTAATATAGCTGGTGGTTCTCTGTTGATAGCCTCCATGAGGAAGTTTCAGGAGCAGAATGAAGCTCACCAGGCCAGTCGAGCCAAGATGGCTGAAGGAATGGCTTTGGCCTTGGAACAAAAGGACAAGGTAACAGCTTGAGCATGACTTTTGGCTCTCATGACCCTGATGTTTTAAGCAGGTGTTGCCATTAATTAAAATAATTGTTCAGCATTGTGTGTGTGAGTGTGCCAGCACTGAGGGAAGGAGGGAGCACTGAGTTCCATGCCAGAGCTGCTCTGACTGTTCTGACTGGTTTTAACAAGAGCCCACAAAAATTCCTAATGAAAGGTTAAGCTCGTGCTTTGATAAGATTAGTTGCAATAGACCTGTTGTCACTTTTATTTTACTTGCTTAAAGCTTACCTATTCAGGTAGCAAAAATGATTCCTCAGCCTTCAGCTACAAAGCACTGGCTCTTACTGTTGTTTTGCTGTTTTTTGTTTAATCGTTACCACAGCTTAGTATCTGCGAACAGTACACATTTTTTTAAAACCATAATTAAACGTCCTTGAAAGTCTACAAATTGAATTTGATTTCTTTTTTCTTCTTTCTTTCTTGTTCAGGAGTGGATGGAAAAACTGGGTCAAGTTGAAAAGGTAATTAACCTCTGAGTTTTTTTTGGGGGGTTTAGTGTGTCTCTGTGTGTGTATCTGTAAACACCAGCCTGCACACTCCCATCTCTATTGGAACTCAACTCTGTTCAGCCCTTTTTATTATTTGATCTTTGTTCAGTGGAAGAAGCCAATCATTTGCTTTTGTTACCAGCCCCAATGCTTCAGGAGGTATTTCTGAAATTACTTTTCAGTGGGGAAGTAAAGAATGTGATGGGAAAGTTGTCCTTCTGTAAGGTGGAACGGTAGTTTCCTTTGTTACAGAGGAGGCAGCTGGGATGCAGAAGGAGGTAGAGACTTTGTCTGAGGTCTTCCAGTGGGTCATCTGTTTCATACAATAACTGAAATTGTGTGGTAGGGATTTTTTTAATACAAGATTTCAGTCTTGTAGTTGTTCCAAATGTTTAGCTTAGTCTGATTATGAAGACATTAAACATGCTACTATTTTTGTCCATTTTTGAGAGTTCAGTGTCAGTGATCAATGTTGGCGTTGTAATGAATTCAGATTTCTCTTTGTATGTTCCTGAAGTTTGGTGGTTTGCACTGTGCCATGAATGTGGAGGGATTTCCAGTTCTACATGTAGCACCATCAGAGCCTTATGGCTGCAAGACAAGATTCCTTTCCCAGAGAGTTTAACTAAACTCCTGTTGGCTTGACATGAGAACACAGATATTCTTGGATTCCTTTTGTTTTTGTTCATTTATCAGGAAAAAAAAATGCTCCAAATACAGTTACAAGAAGTGAGGGAGCAGAGTTTGAACCTTTTCCAAAAACGAGATGAGATCGATGAACTGGAGGGCTTTCAGCAGCAGGAAATTGCCAAAGTTAAACACATGGTAAGAATATGCCAAGCTTTGTTTTCTTTCCTACATTTTTACTAGAATACCAAATTAGTGGTAGTTCTGCATGCACTTTTTTAGCCTTTATGCTTGTACTGCCTTGGTCAGTGTCAAAATTCTGACAGTGGGTACTGAATATGATATTACAGAGTTTATTATTTAATTCAGCTCATAACTTAGTAAAAAAGGCAAGTTTCAGTGAAAAGGTTTGTCAGTATTACTGGTCAGCATTACCTGTATTGCCAAAGATAACCTTGTAATATTCAGCTTTTGAAGAAGGAAGAGTCTCTGGGCAGAGCAGAGCAGGAGCTCGAGGCGTGTGCTCAGGAGCTGACCTACACCAAGGCAGAGCTGCAGGAGGCCAGGAGCGAGGCCTCGAGCCTGAGGAAGGATCTGCAGGAGCTGCAGCAGCAGTTCTTGGAGCTGGAGGCACAGAGGTAGGGAGCTGCTCTGTCAGGGGAGCTGCTCTGTCAGGGGAGCAGTGGCTGCGTTTCCCCTGTATTTTTACTTTGTGCCCAGTGCTGTCTTTTTGGAAGAGTTTCTATATGTAGTGAGTTGACTGAATCATTGCCTTTGCTGTGCCCATGGGGATGTAAATGCCAAGCCAATGATAGGAAGACTTATTTAGGGTTTTGTAAATTTCTTATGATTCCTTTTTTCATATAGATTGAATGCTTAATTGTCACTTTTTTTGGATAATGTGTAATCAAGCAGTGGTTGATGGTGGCTGGTTTTAGGACAAAATTTTATTGTTGCTTAGTCCATTTTCATAAGCAGCAGAATTATGTGCTAAAGATTATTTTTCTGAAACAGTGTGTCACTTTTTTTTATTCTTTTTCTGTGAAGAGATGAACTAATGACTGCTGAGACAAATGCAGAAAATAAGATCACTGCTCTGGAGTTAAGAGAACAGGAGCTACAAACTGTCATTCAGCAGCTTTCTGTAGACTTGCAAAATGTAAGTTTGAGCTAAGTGAGATTTGATTCAAAGAGCTCCATTCTGCAGAAGTTAGATTAGATATCAGTTATGTGGTGTTGGAAATTTAAGTTTCAAAATAAGTAATTTCTCACAATTTTTAGGCTCGAGTTGCTGGTTCTGGTTGTGAGAAGAGACTGGAAGTGTTACAGGCAGAGCATGAATCTCTGAAGGTGGAATATGAGCAGCACAAGCAAAAGGTGAAGTGCTTTCAGATGCATCTGCTGTTGCTTGTGTAAAGGTGCACACTTGGGTAATGTACCCCTTTGTGTAGCTGGAAATTTGCCATCTAGAAGGTATTTTAGGGTCATATGGTCTTTTCAAATAGGACTTTCCTTTCTAATGGCACTCCTGAAAGTCAAAGCACAATGGATTAGCTGAAAGCTTCATGACAGAAAAGGTTCTGTGACTTCTCGTTCTCACAGATGACTTTTGAATTTGCTGAGAGAAATAAATTTACTGAACAGCTGCAGGAAAAAGTGTCTTCCCTGGAAAAAAAACTAGAAAGGAATCTCTCAGGAGATGAACATGTGCAGGAGCTGCTCAAAGAGGTAATTATACAGTTATAGACTGCTTAGAAGTGCAATCTTAGTGACATTTATTTTTTAAGGACATACATTACTTCTCACCCATGGAAAGAATAGCTGATGATGTCATGCAGGCACATTTGTCCCTTCAGTGTGTTTTGGCACTTTGTCAGTGCTGGGCAGAACATGTGGGAGGCTACACTGAGCCTGTTTGTGTAGATCCTGCACAGATGTCTGTGTTGGCCTTTCTGCATTGTCCGTTTGGGCAATGCATCTGGCTGCTTAGAGGGAAAAGAGCAGCTTTTTAACATCCCCACAGGAGATGGGACAATTTGGGAGTTTTTTTGGTTAATCCTGGTAAGAACAGTGAACGCTTTTCCTTGTTGTTTGGTAAGGCAGTGGGACAGGGAGGGGAACTGTTTGCATGTAGGTGTGCAAACAGAAGCTTGTATATTGAAAACCTGAGCCTCAGAAGTGCTAAGAAACAGCTGAAACCAGAAACTTTGCTGTGGTTAGTGCCCTTTCTCTCGTTGCTTCTCCATGTCTTTCTCAGGCAGTGATGTTCCTGCTCAGAACTGGCCTGGAGCAATGTTTCCCCAGCTGGGTCTTGGGGAGGCAAGGGAATGTTTGCTCTTCCTTGGTCAGGCCTACAGTCACATCACCTTGGTGTTGCTGTGATAAAAGAACTTGGCTTAGTAAACTAGGGCCAGTTTAAAGTCCATGTACAGGTACTAAAACATTTTTGAAAGGAACTGCCATAACGAGGAAATGTTTTTTGTAGTTTTGTTTGTGTATTTGCTGTGATGCAGGAGAAATTAAGCTTCATAAAAGATTTTTTTTTAATCCCTTAATCTTGGCCTGGATTACAAAATGATGACCAAGCTGTTGGTTAAGGCTTACATCTGAATTGTGGCAGGATGCCAGGGGATTTCCCATTCTTAATATAAATGATATTATCCTCAGGGCAACAGGATCTATGGAGGCCCTATGCCATAGCATCAAACAAACTTGCTGGTTCCCAAGAGCAAAGCTGTATTGCACCTCAAAATTCCTGCTCCATTCTAGTTTGACCTTATTAATGAAACAAAAAGAAAAATTTTAATTTAAAAAAATCCTCAAACCTAATCTCTTTGTCCTTTCTTCCTCCTGTTCTTCACGTCAATGTAATCTTCAGAAAGCTGCTCTTGAGCAGAGACTGGATGAGACCAGGCAGCAGGTAGTGACAGACAGAACACATCACAGCAAGGCTCTGAACCGATTGGAAACACAGGTGAGGAGTTTCTAATTTCACTACAAATTCCGACTGTTTTCATCCTCTTTGTGCCCTGTCCCTCCTCCCCTCGCTGTGCTGGTGCTCTCAGCCAATGTGAGCCTGCATGTCACATCTAGTCTTGAAAGGAAAGTGTAATTGCTCAGTGTCTCTGGTCACCTCCCCACCTCAGTGCTGGAGAGGGGCCTAAAGGTGGTGGCAGTAGAGATTTTGTGCAGATCCTCCCTGTCCTAAGAAACAAATAGCTGAAGTGCAAGCAGTGCTGGGGGTAGTGCTGTGAGGATGAGTTTTTAAAACCAGCATGTGTCAAGTAGGCAGCCTCTCTGATCTCTGTGGTTTCGTGGGTTCAATGTTTACCTTCCCCTCCTGGGTCATCCTATATTATGCACATTTTTTTATAATAATATAGATGCCAATGGATAAGGAATTTAATGTATGGTGTTATTTTAGAATAAAGAACTGGAACAAAAACTACAGATTGCAACAGAAGCATTGAAAAAGAGCAAAGAAGCAGCTGCTGAGCAGGATCTGAAGATCCAGAAGCTGGTGAGTATCCTGCATGTTTCACTGACCAGGAGCAGATAATCTTCAACATCCCCAGAGACTTTCACTTCCGTTTGTTTTGTTGCTCAAATGTTTTCTTGCTCTTTGTCTCCTGAACTCCTGTCAGTGAGTACATGACACTGCTGCCAAAGGAATAATATTCCTCAGTTGGAGTCTCATGGAATGGTGTCTGATCTTGTCAGAGCATCAAAATAACATTTTATTAATGCAGTGTTCTTTATTTTTCATAAGCAAACTGATCTAAAGCATGAAAGAAGTCAACTGCAGCAACAGATTTCAAGTGAGAAACATCAGTATGATCAGAAAGTTACTGGGCTGGAGTCTCAGATTGCTGCTCTTGAAAAAGCTTGGGAGTTGGATAAAACAGCGACTCAGCACAGGATTGTAAGTGCAGAAACTATCCAGGGGGCCACGGGAGTCTTCACAAAATGATTTCAACACTGCTTGTAGAACTTTCTTGTCATCTGAATGTTCTTATCCAGCACACCTGGCATTATAATAGATCTCATACTTTGGGGAACTAAACATTTGATGTGTTTAATTGTTTGAACAAAGCATTAGAACAATTGTACTGAGTATTTAAGCAATCTTTATTTTGCAGAGCCAGTTGGAAAAAGAAAATGGAAGTCTTAGCAGAAGCAGAGAAGAGTATGAGAGTTCTTTAAAACAACAAGAGTCTGAACTGGACAGCCTAAAGGTGAGGGCTGAACTGGGCAGTGACATTGGCTCGTGCAGAGCGGAGGTTGGGGAACAGGGAGCAGCAGAGTGTTACATTTGGTGCTTGGAGGCCCATTACATTCAGGTTACAGGTACTTGGGGCTGCAAATCATCTTTGGTACTCCATAGAAACGTGTTTGAGAAGCATTACAAAGGGCTGACCCTTTTCTGAACCAGAATGCTTGGGTCTGCCTAAATCAGGCAGAAATAATACAATCCCGTATTGTCAGGCGTGAAGAGCTTGGAAATCCTGTTAGCAGTGATGAATACAGAATGGTTCAACATCAAATTCCACTCATAGTGTTCAAAGCAAAAAGTTAAACGCTTAAATTGGTCTGGTATTTACATCTTACCCAATTTTGACTGTAATTTTAGATTGTTGAAAGTTTTCTGTAGCTACTCTTGGATGCTCAGTCGGAATAAAGATCAGTTGTAGCAAGGAGCTGCTTCTTTGTAATAGAGACTTCAAGCTGAAAGACCTTTTAAGCATTGGGTTTGTTTGGCTCTTACATCGGTTCTGTATTGCTCTTGCACGTGCAGATAGCAGCAGTCAGTAAAACAAAACTAAGTCTCATTTGGAAATTGTGTCAGAACCCTCATAAATCGAGTCCTAATCAACTGGGGTTTAAAGATGAAAGACTTGACTTGATTTTAGTTGTCTCACATAACCTTTGTTACTTCTGGTTTGCAGAATGAGTTGAGCAGTAGAGAGACTGTCAGTGTGGAAATTGCCAAAGCGTTGGAAGAAACACGGAAACAGAGAGAAGAATTACAGCAGGAGGTTGGTCAATACTGACGGTCTGAAATGTATTTGGGAGCTCCCCGCCTTTCACAGAAAGAAACCTATTCATTCTGGTTTGTTCCCTTCAGTGCCTGTATCACATCTGGGTCCCTCTGGAGCACAGCAGGTGTAAAATTGTACACTTCCTCTTAGGGAGGAGCTTGTATCCAGTAACCAAATGTCAATTCTAAGTAGTCTTGTTTTGCTCTTCCTGCATAAAAAATGGTGGATAACGTGAGCTTGTGTTTGCTTAAGGTAGGAACTGCCAACTGAGCAAGTTTGACTGAAGTTAGTCCCATCTTTTGGTTTCTTTATTCTTCTGGTACAGATGTAGGTCTGGGCTTGCAGGGGTAGAAGGGGTGTAAGGCCATCTCCAGTTTTGCTCGGTGGCTTTTGCAGCTGCCACCTGCTGCCTGTGACAGTCTGTGACGGTGGCACAGGGTTCATCAGAAGCCAAGTGTGGTTTAACTCTTCCAGTGTTAACTTCAGTGCTTGTTACTGAGGTCAGCATTGTGGAGGTGGTGCCTGCTGAGCCTCTGAGGTATGTTGAAATCTTTCAATGCCCTCCTCCTGTTTTAGATCTTTAATGACTTTGTTTCTTTGTCCACTTTGAAGGTTTCACATCTGAATGCTCTAATAAAGGAGAAGGACCAACTGATTGATGAAAAATGTGATCTGCTGCTAAAACAGAAGGAAGAACTAAACCAACTCAGTCAAGGTTAGACCAAACAAGTCTCCTGTGTCCCAGACAGCTCTGTCTAAGGACAGTCTCTAGTGCTGGCCTTGCCTGGTAAATTGTAATATTTCTGGATTTCTCTTCCATATTTAATCTGTTAGAACTTTCAAAATGGTTTATCCTTTGATAAAAATTGGACAGTCTCTCTTCTGTGTCCTTAAAAACAAAACCACTTTTTGAAATTAAATTCTTATGTTTACACACCATAAAATCACAAATCTTCTATACTTTTTGTTAATTTTTGTTTTGCACAAAACATGAAATGAAGGCTATGGATTAAAAACTTATGCTTCTTTGCACCAGTTTAAAAATTGTGCTTGCTTGATAAAGAGCAGCTGCAAACTGATACTCCACAGTCATACTAAAAATTTAGTGCAGTCATCTCATTCAGTTCCTAATCCCACTGGTTTTGTATGTTGCCAGTATTTGGAAAGGGAATAGAACTGTGGCCTCTTGTTGCCCTGTTCCCCTGGGGAGCTGTGTGTCTGTGGCCATGTGTCCCCACAGCTCAGCCCCAAGTGATCCTGTGCAGTCACAGCACAGGTCACACAGACTGTTGATGGGGGTCTTTTAATTGATAATTATGTTATTATGTATTAAAGTCATGTATATGTACAAATGTATATGTATAAAGTTTGTCTGCCCCTTTGCAAAAATGTATGTGACTTAAATTCCCCTGTTTTTCTGTCTTCATGACAGAGCAAGGAAGAAGGTCAGGGTTTATTTTCTCTGTAATTTGCTTTGTTTAAGAAAATGGATTAGAAACTCCCATTGGATGTGGAACACTGATGCTAAGCAGGTCTCTCTGTTCTCAGAGCACGAAGCTGCCTTGCTGCAGGTGAACCAGTTGCAGTCTGACATAGAAACAAGTCAGAACCAAGCAGTGGAGAAAGAGGAAACGGCAAGAAAGGAGATTGAGGAGCTGAAGTTGCAGGTACAGGAGTGCCTGTTGGCCAGAGAACATGAGAAAGATGTGAGTGCAGTTGCAAATCCATTCTGTCAGACTTCCAGGGAAACAGGCAGGTGTGCAAGAGCCCCCCAGTTCTGTCCTGCCTGGTGACACATTCTGGGAGCTGTTTGCTCAGGACCTGCAACACCAGCAGGGTAGAACATCTTTTTTTGTTGTTCCCTGAATTCCTAAAGAAGGCTGTCCTGTCAGATCTGTGGCTGACTTATGAAAGACAACTCCTTACTTACTTTGACTCCTAAAACATCTTGAGAAAACCATTATGAGACAGAGACACAGAAGTAATAAGTTGTAGCCAACTAGATTGCTGCTAATGCTTTCTGGTTTAAAAAGCATCCACCACCACCCCCCAAAACAACAACCAAAAAGAAGTCTGGCTTTCTCCCTAGGCAGTGTTCGTGGGCTGATTATGAACTGTTTATTTTTACAGGTTTTAGAACTGGAGGAGTCAGCAAGGGCCTTGAACAATGAGCATTTCCCTTCTCCAGAAAATTGTGTGGTGGAACAGAATGGAGAGGTGGCAGCTGCAGATGTCATTCAACTTCAGAAGGATAACAGAGAGCTGGAACAGCAAGTTGCTGAGAAAAACAAGGTGAACTGAAACAGCAGAAACAGCTGGTAGTCTTTCCCCTTTTAATTAGGAAGCCCAGTAATTGCTGCTGTCCATGCTGCAGTGTTAAAAAGACAGGCATGTCCAATTTGAATCCAGTGTGCAATGAGTAAATGTTTTTCCTCTGATTTGTACAAGGATCTACCAGCCATGGATAAAAACTGTGGTGAGAGCTGTATGAATCCTTACCTTGAAGGAAAGATGCACCAAATTATACTACCTACAGCTTTCCTGCAGAGCCCTTTTGTGTGAATTCAGTTCATTCTGCAGTGCTGTCCCGTGAAAGCCCGAGCGTTGTGTCACGTGCCTGCTGCTGTGTGCCACTGGCAAGGCATTCAGGTTGCTTCTTCGGAGCTGTCAGCATTGGCTAATGATTGTTTCATTCATTACTCATTTGTTGTGGGTTTTTCCAGATATCTGGGGGTCCTGACAATGAATACTGTGTTAAACTGTCCTTTGCTGTGCTTACAGATGATAAAGCAGCTGCAGCAAAGAATGACAGAACTCAAGAAAACCCTTCAGAAAGAGCTGGTAAGGGTTGTGTTTTTTCAGTCTCATCAGCTGGCACTTGCTGACAGGTCCTTGTACTGTCATTGCAAAAGCTTGACCGCTAACTCCCCTTTAATTCCTCGTGCAGGTTTTCCTCTCCAAGAAAAAAAAAATCTATTTGAAAAAAACGGAGGTTTTAAAATTGTTATTTTTGTTCTGAGCTTGAAAATTGTTTTGAAGAAAGCCCAGGTTTGAAAGGCTCAGAGCATGTCAGTGACAGGAGAAAATTACCAGGGGACAGTTTCTAGCACGGAGCCAGTTCCGTGGTGGTTTGGGTGATGTACAGATAACACAGCAAACAGCTCCTGCCCTGGAGTGCAGGGAGAGCTGGAGACACTTCTCTGCTGTGACCCCGTGAAGGATGAGAAGCTGTTGATGCCCAGGTTGTACCCAGCTCTGAATACAACCCTCTGTTAGATATCCTGAACCCAGATCCTCTCTCAGTGCCAAGTGGACAGTCTACAGTATATTTCTCTTTTTCTGGTTTTCTTTTTTTGTTTGTAGAAAATCAGGCCTGACAGTGAGGTACCTGAGCTACGTGAGAAAGCAAATTCTGAAGTGCCTAATGCTTCTGTGACTGTCACCAACAACTCGGATTTGAACGACTCGAGGGAGATAAACTTTGAATACCTTAAACATGTTGTACTAAAATTCATGTCCTGCCGGGAGTCTGAGGTAAGGGTGTCACTTACCTTCTCTTTCTATGCCTGTCTTTCTCTAGAAATTGCTGCTAAGGACACTTTATGCCAATTCCATAATTTTACACTTAAAAAGTGTACAATGGGGGACGATGAAACAAAATGGCTAACAGCAATGTGTTTGGAAGTACAGATTAATATGAACCACCTGAAAGGGAAATGTAAATTTTTAAGAGGTAGTTACACCTGGATGTTAAAGATCTGCATCTACAAGAGATTCCTTCTGCATTGCTCTGAAAAGCATATGGATTATGTAATTAAAATGACTGTACATTGAAGAAGGAAAAAAAAAAACCAAGAAAAAAGGACATATACCACTTGCTGTTGGTCTGTAAGAAGTAATTCCTTGTGCATTTGGAGCTCCCTCCTGTTTTACAGTGTGTCAAAAGAGCCAACAACAGTTAATTGCAAGTCAGTGGGTAAGGTCAGAAAATAATCCTACAGCTTCATGATATCCCGAGTGCTTGACTGCTACTCACTGCTCTGTGTGCCCCATTTAGAGTATCACCAATATGGAGTGAATGTACCTCAGTGTGTATTTGAAATGATAGGATTCTCTCCTGCCTACATTCTGGTTTGATCAACTTTTCAAAGCTTAAAAAGCCAGGAGCCACAGGAGCCAGGCTGCTTCTCTGTTCTGACTAACTAGGCTCCCCACTTGTCTTCTTTCTCCAAAACATGCAAACAATTGTTAAAGAACAGAAAGCCAGGAAACACAGACAGAAGAAGTAAGATACAGGCCATCCCAGTCTGTTGGAACTGGGGATAATGGGAGGCTGCTGGTCTGCTGAAATCTGTGACAGACCTACAGAAATCTGTGCTGCACCACAGTCCAGAGTGCAGAGCCTGAGAGCATCATAAGCAACACACCCCTGTGGTTTCTTTCAGGCATTCCATCTCATTAAAGCTGTGTCTGTGTTACTGAATTTTTCACAAGAGGAAGAAAACATGCTCAAAGAAACTTTGGAGTACAAGGTAAGAGTTCTGTGCCATGTGTAGTCTCTAATGGGACTCCCAGCAGATGAAATGAAAATTCCTAGATGCTGGGAGATCAGAAAAAGTGTCTTTTCCAAATGTTAGCTACAATAATAAATGTGATTTGTTATTAAAATGTTAGCTGATCACATGCCTATGTTTCAGAAATTGTCATTTCAGTAAGGAAAATAGCAGCTTTCTGATGCTCAGAGGAGTTCCAGCAGAGTTTTGCCCAGTGGATTTGGTCTGTGGAGGGAAGCTGGAAGCTCCTTGCAGGAGTACAGTCAGTGTTTTAACATCAGGGAGCCGAATTCTGGGTTTGTCCTTTTGACATTGGGCTCAGACACCAAGATCTGTGTCTCCTTTCCATGGCATGAGATCTGCATGAGGCTGTTGGTGGTTAGGGAATGTTCAGTAGTGAGAGCTGCCTCAGCTCCCTCCATGTCCCACATCATCCCTGCCCACTCAGGGAGCTGGGATGTTCAGTCTGCAGCTGAGATTTCTTCACCATCTTGGTCAGGGAACACTTTAATACTGCATTGACTAAAGGCACTGTGTTTAAATGATTGTAGAGTTCTAATATGAAATTATTTTAAAGGAATATATGTAAATGTAATCTTCAGTCATCTTCACCCGTGGGAAGACTTGGTCTAGAGCCTGCAGCATTCTGATTTATAAATAGTTCTTTCCATCAAATGATGGGGACATGGCTGTGTATTGTATTGTTTCACATGTGTGAAGTGTGAGCCCAGTGTGGTGTGTGTTGTGCTTTTGTGTCCTAGATGTCCTGGTTTGGGTCAAAGCCATCTCCTAAAGGCAGCATCCGGCCGTCTATCTCGAGCCCAAGGACTCTGTGGCCTTAAGGGAACCTGAAGGTGGGGTCAGCATCCAGGCACTTCTTTCTGTGAAAAGAACGCTGAACACACTGCTCCAGGTGTGTCTTAATCACTGTCATTGCAGTATTTTGTACGAGAACTTCTGGCTCTGTTTACAAAACTAATACTGTGCAAGGAGAAATTTTCACTGCAGACTGCCACACCTCTGGACTGCGTTCAGGGACCGTCTCGGTGTCTGTGATGGGAGCCAGCTCCTTGTGCTCACCAGTCCTGTGTTCTTGGCTCCGAAGGGTAATGACAGCCTCACTGACCACGGTGCTGTGGGATGGTGATTCCAGCTGCTGTTCCAGGGTGCTGGAGTGGAGTGACTCCAGGCACAGTAAAGCTGCTTGTGTGGCTGTGGGAAGCCAGCAAGGAAAAACGTGTTGGCAGAACTGTGTTGAGTGTGTGATGGTTTGCAAAGCCTTTCACGGGACAGGAGCAGGAGCTTTAACCAAAAAAGAACTCTGCCTTGCCTTCTTATACTGACATAACTAATGGTTGGCATTTTTTCATATCACTGTGTAATTTAAGGTGCACATATCCTGGCCTGCAGCCCTCAAGGCTGCATGTTGATGATGATTATTTAATTTGAGAGCACAACTTTAGAGTTGTCTGATTTTACTTTTCTTAAAGAAAAATAATATTTAAAATGGTCTTAATTCTAGTACCTAATCCTCAGTCGCCTTTAAAACTAATCCATTAGCCTGTTCCATGGGTTGTTAGCAGTGGGAAGAAGGGGTAGGAAGCTATTTTAAATTTTTAAAGCTAAAGTCTAGGTATTGTAAATCCACATTGAAAAATAGCTTTTATTTAAAAAAAAAAAAATAAAAAATCTAGTGACAAAGGGTGAAGAATATTGGTACTAAACACTTTATTTTTTTTTCTTCCAAGTCTGCTAGCAACAAATCTTCATAACCAGGATCTGCCTCTTTGGTTGTGGTTTTCTGTACTTCAAATACTGATGCTTAGAAACTGTTATCAACATGTTAACTGTGTCCTGACTACATGGTAAAAGAAATGCTGCTCACGAGGGTTTTAAGCGCAAAATTCAACTCTTAGTGAACAAATCTTGGTTCCAGCAGCTTGTTTTCCTAGTAAAACCATAGGGAAAGGGGACCAAGGTGGCACATGCCTCACTATGGAAGCAACATTTTGCCCATAGACACTATTGCAAAATCTGGATCCAAATGGGAAGCAGCAGTAAGTCTGACTTCTTAAAAATGAGACCTATTTCCAAAAAACTACACGAGTATGGAATTCAGTGAGCAGGCTGCAATTCTGGGAATTCTCTTAGAAGGAGGTTCATGTTACTAACAATACTTCTATTAAATATATTCAGGATACTTCAACCTGTTCTCCAGTGGAGATGCAGTCACTGTTGAGGTGTTTAACTTTGCTGACAGGGCTCTGCCTGACCGTGGAGTGGCTGTGGAGATGCAGAGTTGGAGGTGCAGCAGGTGAGCTGATCCTGCCTCTGTGCACACCTGTGCTGTGCCCGAGGGGAAACCTCCTTCAGGGGAGGTCAGTCAGCAGAGAGGTGAATGTGCTGTGTCCAGATGATCCAGAGCCCAGCTGGCCTCCCAGGCAGCCACATCCCTGGAGCTGTTACCAGGTACTCCCAGGAGCTGTTACCTGGGTACAGGTGACACTCCTCAGCTTAGATTTATCTGAAGTTAAGAAAACCAACAGGATCTTTTGGTACACTAAAGCTTGTCCCAACAGTCTTTAGTAACTGGATCCATGGCACTTCCAGAGAGGATAGAACAGTTCATGGAATGTTTCAGCTCTGCTCTACTGTGAAAATAGACAATCAAAAAGTAGATTTATCTCAAGTCTTTCTACTGAGACACAGCAGGGTGGAGTAACCCTGTTTGTTTTGAGAAGATTTTATTCTCTGAGGTCTTTTTCTTTCAAATGTCCCTTTGCCCTGCCCTGTTTCTGTGGGACCAGGGGTCAGGACTCCCTGGCTCAGGTTGATGCCTGCTGAATGACTAATGGGTTTATGTTGATCTTGGCTTGAAAGGTTACTGAACAATAAGGAATGCAGGACAGGCAGCCTGGAATAGAGTGACAAAATCCTAGATTATATATTCACTAACAACTTCAATTTCAGATCCCAAAGCTCATACAGGATCAACTTACCATAAACTAGTTCTTCAGTGTTGAATTTTCATTAGATATCAGAGCAAGACTGGTGTGTATACTTGTATTAAAAAGCTAATGCACTTTCCCTTGTCTCAGAACAGTGGTTATACATAATCCTTTCTATGGCCATTGGATTTCTTTCCCTCTGTGCTGTAAATATGGATTATATGATGAGACACTATGAAATTTGTGGTGCAATACATTTTGGATCAAAACCCTAATCTTGACTTCTTTCTCTTTATAGTTCTGGTTATCTCCCCTGGGATTCTATAGCCATTTAAAATAGAATTTTAAAGCATGACCCTTTCCAGGGTAAGGATGGGTGTCCCAGCTGTGCCACCAGGGCCTGTCTCCCAGGGGAGCTGTGCCAGCAAGGAGGTGGAGTGCTGCTGCCTCCAAAATCCCCTCTCACCAGGAGCAGCTGCTGCTGCACTTTGAGCAGCTGATGGAAACAGGACTGGGTGGGGCACGGCCTCCCCAGCAGCTGCTCCCTGGTGCCAAAGGGCAGGAGCCCTGCCCAGGGGGATGTGGCTCCTGCCCCGGCACAGCCACGGCTTGAGGAGTCGTGTCCTTCTGTCTGGGCGAAGCATCAGACCTCTGATGCACACTAAAACATCAATTACAAGTTCTGGAGTATCTTCTTGACTTTCTAGCATGGACAAAAATATAAAAGTCTAACCCAGGGTGATGATGCATTCTATTCACTGCATCTCAGAAGTCTTGATTGGAACAGCTACGTGTGGTCTCACTCCCTACATCCTGGATTTGAGAACAAATTCTGTAAAGGAGCTGGAGTTAGGAGCAGTCATGCAAAGGTGGACACTTAACTTGGACTTGGTTATTGCTGGCCTGCTTTGGAATAAGTGTCAGACATATGGTTTAGCTAAAAATAAGTTAACTCATGTGATCCAAGAACTTTATTGATGCAGCAGGCACTTCACTTTACATTAAACCAACCCAGAGTCCAACCAAGGCCTTCTCTCCCATGTACAAACCCACCATTCCAACACCCCCTTCTCCCACCACCAGCTGCAGGATCTGGCTGGCCTGGACACAGCTACCTCAGAACTAAGCAGGACAGGGGATCGTGTATCACCACACCTGGATAAAGCAGCATCTGAAACACCTGTTCACTTACAGTAATAGGAGGCAGGACTGTGCCTTCTCTCTGCCTGTTAAAGAAGGGAGCGGGAGAATGTCGTGGCTCCTGGATGTGATAGTCGGAATATGCAGGAATACCTTTACTCTTCCCCCACCTTTAAGGTTAAAAGCATTCCAAGAGGAGGTTACTGTAGGATTTCAGTAGATTGTAATCTCTATAGATGGATCAGTGTTGTTTCAGCTCATTCCTTCTGAGTCCAAACCTGACCGTCGTCTCTGTCCAAGTTAACAGTCTTTAAACAGTCTTTCTTGCTGTAAGAACTCTTACTATGGAGCCCAGTCCTCCTACTGCCAGTGCCTGTGGGAAAGGAGAGAGGTTACAGAGTCACTGCATCCCACACAGAACAAACATCTGAGTGTTTAGCCACGGAAAATGTCATTCTCCAAAATCTAACCATCTTTTGGATCTCAAGGACACCAGTGCTGCACATCACTGAAGCAGAATGTCTCACCCGCCGTGTCCCTGAGTGGGAGAGGAGGAGGAAGGGCTCGTTTCAGTTTAATTTGTGTCCCTCAGTGTAAATGACATTTCCTTCTGAAGTCTAGAAGATGGAGGTGATTATGAAAAAATAAATATTAAAGCTGACTGCTGAAAATGGGGTGTTTACTTTGCAGCTACAATTCCAACAGAGCCCAGGGGTATCACAGTGTATGGAACCAGAGCAGGGATGAGCAGTATGAGACAGGGGAACAGATGACTGGATGAATGCAAAGCACCCCCTCAGAGCAGAACCTGCAGGTGCTGCAGGCACGTAAATGTTCTGAGCTGCCAGACCCGCCACAGCCCTTTTCCAGAGGACAGACTGGTACTACCACCGAGCTGACTCCGCTCTGAGCAAGCCACACGTCCTACTAGTAGCACCACACGAGAACACAAGGCTGTAAACCCTGCCCAGCCTACTCAGCCCTGCCTTGCTCCTTTCACAACAGAGAGGATGAGCTGCCTTACATGTGCCCACACGCTCTGAGCACCGTCACTGCTCCCGTCAGGGCGTGTTGTGTCACCTCCCACGCCGGGAGCACCCACCCACAGTTACCTGAAAATACCCCGGTGGAAACAACAGGGAAAAAAGAAAAAAACAAAAAGCAAGCAGAAACATGTTCTTTGCTGTCCTGAGAAATCCCCTCCTCCCTTGTCAAGGCTCTGCAAAGCTGGTGGCAGCTGCCAATAGCTGGAGTCACACTACACCAGCTCTGCATTTACCACCACGGGAAAAAGCCCTGCACCTTGTGAAATGACACCGTGTTTGCAGCAGCTGCCCTGCCCAGGGAGGGCATTCCCAGGGATCAGTTTTCCTGGGAGGAGCACTGATACCCTGGGCTGCAGCTAAAACCCCTGCAGTGGGGAAGAGTTCACTTGGATTCCTGCCCAGGGGCAGTGGCACCCAGCAGCTGCTCCTGGGATGTGCCTCAACCTGGAATGTGCCCCATCCCACCACAGAGAGGGAAGAAGGTCCCACAGTCAGCTGCTGAACACATCCCACATTCCCCATTTCACATTCCAAAAAAACAGAAGAGGCCCACTCTGGACCCCAATGGAATCTTTTTGGAGACCTCAAAAGCCTCTCCTGGGCAAACCAAACGGTTTTGCATTGACTCAGACAATGAAAACTATCAGATCTGAGGCAGGCTGGGCCCCCCTGGGCCGAACACTCACTGCAGAGGCAGCTGCTGCAGCTGCTCCATCCATCCAGGCACATCCCCACTCCCTCCCTTCTCCTCTGGAGCCCCTGCAGGCGTCGGGCGCCGAAGGCAGCGCGAGCCCTCCTCCAGCACACACTGCCCTGTGCCCGTGGCCAAGGGCAGGGTTTAAATACAGGCAAAGGCTTTGTGAATCCAGGCTCAGAGACTAAAGATAAAAGGAAACACTGTGCTCCTCAGGGATGAGGCCCTGCCTGCACCTGATTCTCTGGCAGGGGCCCTCCCAAAACCACTGACCAGGGGCCTGCGAGTGTGACTGAGCCAAGAGTGCCCTGAACACATACCTTTTCGTGCCACTGAAGTAATATTGCACTGCTGTTTTCTGTTGGCTTTTCAAATCCTTTATAAATGTACTTCATTAACAAGTCAACACCATTTCTGTCTAAGGAATTCACCGCTTGTTCTATTTCACTGCTTTTAAAAGATGTGAGGACTTTAAGCATCGTTCCCTGGGCCTGCTCCTGAGAAGACAGGGAAAGGAAAGGAATGTGAGAACCACAAGAGCTGGGAGCAATTCCAAGACTCGTGTTTGAGAAGAGGTAGCCACGTTCCAGGCTGGGCTATTTCTGTAGGTGATCAGTTGAGCAGTCCTGGGGTTAAAGGAGGAGGAAGGGGAGAACGCCCGGGCGTCACCCGTGTGAAGACACAGCCCGTCACCGCGGCAGCTCATTAAGCACCGCGGGAGCTGATCAGCCCTCCGGGGTGACACCGTCACCTCCCAGCTCCCGACCCCCCCGGCCCCGTTACCTTCATCGCCTGGTTCCTGGTGTTGCCGGGTGAGCTCTGGATGGCGGTGTGGAAGGCTCGGAGCGCCTCCCCTGTGCGGGGGGTCAAGGACTCAAACCCTCGGTACCGGGGCAGAGCCGCGCCACGGCCGCGGGGGTCGCTCGGGGGGCCGGGCCGGGGCCGGGCGCGCTCCCGCCCCGCACGGGCGCTCGTGGCCGGTCCCCGCCTCCGCCCCCCGGGGCTCCCCGGGACCCCCGGCCCCCCGTCCCAAAGGATATTGCCTGAGCAGCGCCTCCACCTCGGGGCTCGCATCGGGCTCGGCCGCCGCCGCCTCCTCGGGCTCCTCCACGAAGCGGTTCTCGTCGTACTGGTCGATGTCGAGGCGGCGGAAGCGGGAGGAGAGGGTGCTCCGCGCCATCCCCGCCCGGGACGGGCAGCGGGGCCGGACGGGACCGGGGAACAGGAACAGGAACAGCATCATCGCAGCCCCGGCGGAAGCGGAACCCGCGCTCCGCCCCGGCGGGCAGGGACGGGGGAGCGGGGCAGGGACGGGGGAGCGGGGCAGGGACGGGGGCGGCACCGACGCGCGGCTTTATTAATGACACAAAAGAGCCTGGAAAAAATCCGAACGATGACTTTAATGTACAAATCCCGTCGCTGCAGCAGGTTCGCGGGTTTAACCGGAATCCCGAGGAAAACGGAACAGACCGGGAACGGGGAACAGCCCTTCGACCGCTTTATTGGGATCCACGTAACACTCGGACAAGGCCCCGGCACGGGCAGCCCCGGCCCCGCCGCACGCCGGGCACGGACTTTGCTGCTGAAATTTCTTAAAACTTACCAAAACAAAAAGCTGAACAAGAGACGGGCCCGAGCAGCTCCTGGAGCGCGGGGTTAAAGGAATCAGTTCATCTAACCCAGGACTACATGCAGTAGTACAAATTTCAAGGACATATTACAAATACTCTGAAATTAATCTAGGGGAGGGGGAAAAAAAACTTGCTACAGACACCATAATACACAATAAATTTAGATAATTTAAAAATAAAAAAGGCAAGAGGCAGCATTTCAGCAGCAAAGTGCTCAATAAAAAGTATATTGTAAAGGGGCAGGACAGGGAGAGGAGAGAGCAGGCGGGCGAGGGCTCAGAGGAAGTAGGGCGTGGTTGTCCGGGGAGGAATGACACGCTCTGAATCTGGAACTGCACGGAATAACTTTGGTTCTCTTGTATTTACATCTTTGAAGACCATGATGGAGGCGATGTTCCCGCAGCGGTAGCAGTAGTTGGGTGCTGACCATACCGTGACCAGCTTCTCATCAAACATGAACTTGTAGCCTTCGTGGACGAGCTGGTGTGCTCTGCAGATCAGCTTCAGGTTGTTGATGTGGACAAACTGCAAGGGAAGGGAGAAGGTCAGTGTGCCCTGAGCCGCCCTGCCCACGCAGGGTCCTGCTCCAGCCCTGGCACAGCAGAGAACAGCACAGCACTTGGAGACCTGAGCAGTGAGGAAACCTGGGCTGTGAGGAACACCACGCAATCCGGGCGGCAGCCACAACACCGGGGCTGTGCCATCCCCAGGCTCGATCCTTCCTGAACACGCTGTGCCAGGGCAGAGCCTGGCAAGGCCAGCGTGACAGAGCCCTGAGGAGTCTACTCACTGCTCTCCAAAGAAACAAAATTAACTCAAGAATTGTTACGAAAAATGGTATTTTTCTGTTAAATCCTTCGGAAAGCATTCCACACAAAGCCCAGGGGCACACCAGTGAGTCTCACCACATTACACTTTTCAAAAGCAAGGTCAGTGTTAGCACACCTGACAGTTGTATTTGTGCTTTTAGGTTCAAATGGCTCATTTTTTCCAGCTCGTGCAGGCAAAGCTTCCCCACCAGCAGGACCTGCTGTCAGAGGTGTGACAGGGGAGCTCATGGCCTGGCAGTGCCTTGGTCCACTCCAACCCCCCTGGGCTCTGCAGGCACCTCCCCAGCACAGTTACCTCGTTGGTGACCTTGGCCCCAAAGAGCCACCCTGCCCCACGGGGGCTGATGGCCCACGTGTCCACGTCCTCGGGGTCCGACCACACCAGGTCACAGAAGGCGCCTTTGTGGGGGATCTCCTGGTTCCGCTCGATGGTCCGGATCTGATCCAGGGTCTTGATGTCTGGGGAGAGGCCCCCGTGCACACACAGGATCTGCTCGTCTATCAACTGCAGGGAAACCACGCGTGTACAGGCACTCAGCACTCGCCCAGCCCAGCCCCGGACAGGCCCCAGCCCCACAGCTCCCCCCAGACCCTCTGCTCCCCGTTCCCAGGTGGTGTCTGCACTTACAGCTGCGATGGTGAGCATGTCAAACACTTTGGTGCAGTATCTCCAGGCATTGGCGTTCCCGTATTTGGTTTGGCACTCGTCTGTGGGAGAGAATGTGGGATTTCATGGATCAGAGAGGCAGAGCAAACACTGAGAGCACAACTTGTGAACTCAGTGTGTCACAGGAGCCCCACACTGGGTCCTGCTGCTGGACAGGACCAGCACCAGGAGGGGCTGAGATCTGCCTCTGACTCAGTCTCTGTCTCTAAAATTGAATGTGGCACCAAAAACCAAACAGCAACCCCGCATGCCAGAGGGCAGAGCAACGAGATGTGCCTTAAACACATTCCAAACACAGCCACAGCCACATGAACGAATGAGAACACCCGAGTTCACTGAGCCCCGTCCCCCCAGCAGAGCCCTGGGCACTCACAGGGCTGTCAGGGCAGAGGTGCCCCAGGCATGGGCACTCACCATAGAACCCGTACACCTGGGTGATCTGCCTGCTCTCGTGGTTGCCCCTCAGCAGCGTGATGCGGTCGGGCCACTTGGCCTTGAGAGCCAGCAGGTACGTGAAGGTCTCCAGGCTGTAATAGCCCCGATCTACAAAGTCCCCCTGGGGGCAGAGACACCGTACATGGAGCAGCAGTCCCACAGCAGAGCACACAGGGACACAGCCCCCCGAGCGCTGCAGGGAGCCAGGATGTGCTGGGTGCCTGGGACCGGCTCTGTGGGCACCGGCAGTGCCGGGTGTGACCCCGGCCCCGGCACGGCGGGAGCTGCGCCGGTCCCGCTGCTCCGGCGGCACAACCCCCGGGTGGGGTCCGGGACCCCGCCGAGCCCCGCGGGGAGGGCCGGCCCGCCGCACGTACCATGAAGATGTAGTTGGTGTCGGGGACCTGCCCACCGGTCCGGAACAGCTCGCACAGGTCATAGAACTGCGGGGGGAGACACGCGTGAGGGGGCACCGCACCGGCCCGGCGCTGCACCGGGGGCGGCCCGGCCCGGCGTTACCTGCCCGTGGATGTCCCCGCAGACGGTGACGGGCGTGGAGACGGGCTGGACGTTGGACTCCTCCAGCAGCAGGTCACACACATAGTCACAGAGGCGCTGCAGGAGCGAGCGGGGCAGGGTCGGGGTCAGCGCCGGTACCGCCGGCCCCGCCCACCCCGTCCCGCCCGGGCCGGCCTGGGCCGACCCGGCCCCTTGGCCGCGGGCGCACCTTGAGGTCGTTCTCGGGCAGGTACTTGCAGAGCCGCGCGATCTCCACGTACTTGTCCAGGTCCAGCGGCGCCATCTTGGCTCGGGGCTCGGGCCGGAAGCGGGGCCGCCACTTCCGGCCAGCGGCGCGCGCCGCCGGCGCAAGCGGAAGCGCGGGAGCACTTCCGGCGGCACTTCCGGGCCGGGAGCGGCGATGGCGCCGCGGGCGCTGCTGGAGCTGCCGCCGGGGGGGCGGCCCCAGGCCGGGCGGTGGTGAGCGGGACAGCGGGGACGGGAACAGCGGGGGGACCCGGGCCGGGCGGTGGTGAGCGGAACAGCAGGAACGGGGAGGGGGACAGCTGTGGGACCCGGGCCGAACGGTGGTGAGCGGGACAGCGGGGACGGGAACATGGATAGCGCGGGGGCCCCGCGGCCCGGCCCGGCCCTGTGTGAGCGCCGCCGTCGCCCCGCAGGTACCGGCTGAGCCCGCTCGGGGAGCGGCCCCGCGCCCGGGTGGGACTCGGCTGCCTCGCCTTGCCCGGCCGCGTCCTCCTGCTGGGCGGCGCCGATCCCGCCGGCGCCTTCGCGGACGCGCATTTCGTGGAGCTGGGTGAGGGCCGGGGCTGGGCAGGGGGCGGGCGGGGCGCCTCGGGGCCCCGGGCCCGATCCGACCCCTCTCCCCGCCCGCAGCCCCGCTCCGCTGGGTCCCCGCCGGCTGGCGTGGGCTGCGGCCGCGCTACGAGCACGCCACGTTCCTGCCCGGCCCCGGCCCCCCGCGCCTCTGGGTGTTCGGCGGCGCCCACCCCGCCGGGAACCGCGGCTGCGTCCAGGTGCTGGACCCCGGTGAGTGCCCGGGAGCGGGGCGGGGGAGCGGGGCCGGGCGTTCCCTTTCCCGTTGTTCCGTTAATCCAATGTCTCAAGCAGAAACAGGCACGTGGGAGAGCCCCGCGGTGAAGGGATCGCCGCCGCAGCCCCGCACATTCCACACGTCCTCGGCCGCCGTCGGGGCCCGGCTGTTCGTGTTCGGAGGCGGGCACAGGGGCGCGGAGCCGGTGCGGGACCAGCGGCTGCACGTGTTCGACACAGGTACCTGTGCCGGGCCCGGCAGAGCTGTGGCGGTGCTGGGCCCCGCCGGGGTCTGAGCCTCACCGGGCGGCTGCTCCCTCTGCTGACGGACTCCGGCCCGCTTCAGGCGCTGGGAATTCAGACTCTGCTCCAGGCACTTCCTCGGGAAGCCTTGGTGGGGCTTTGGGGTCTCTGGTCTGTGGAGCTTCCAGAGTTTCCTTCCTGATGCATCTGTGCTCACGTTTTTAGCCACCCTGACCTGGTCCCAGCCAGACACTCGTGGTGACCCCCCCTCCCCTCGCCATGGCCACGCCGTGGTGGCAGTTGGGACCAAGCTCTTCATCCACGGGGGTTTGGCTGGAGATGTTTTTTACAACGACCTGTTCTGCATCGACACAAGTGAGTGTGGGTACCTTGTGGGATGTGCTTGGACTTTGGGGGACCTTGCTCTTCAAAAATACCGGCTCTCAAGTGCCTGAAATATCCCTCTCTGTTTAAATCAGCAGAGCTGGTGGGGTTTGTGTAATGCACAGCCATGGGTGTGTTCTCTTCCTGCACCAGGTGACATGAGGTGGGTGAAGGTCCCGGCCACTGGTGACGTCCCCGGGGGACGAGCATCCCACTCCTCGGCAGCGTTCAGGGAGCACGTGTACATTTTTGGTGGAATAGGCCCAGAAGGGACCCTGGATACCACGTACAAGTATCACACAGGTAGGGGGCTGCTCTCAGCCAGTGCCAGCTGGGGAGCACGGTACCTGCCCAGGCCCTGGGCCTTCCCCTGGGGTCACACTGCAGGACTAAACGCTCAAGGCTGCGGTAATGAACAGTGTCACTGTCCCCATATGTGACAGCTGAAGCTGTGACTGTGTCTTTGCACTGCAGGGAGGCAGCAGTGGACACTCCTGCAGTTTGAGTCCCCCATGCCTGCTGGGAGGCTGGACCACGCCATGTGTGTCATTCCCTGGCAGGCTGGGACACGGGGGGACAGGGGAGCCACCACAGCTGGGACAGAGCCACCTGTGCCAGCGGGGGACAGCGCTGGGCCCCTCCAGCAGGGCCAGGGCAGCACTGAAGACACGGTTGTGCATCTGCTGTTGGTGTTTGGGGGGATGGACACGCAGGGGCAGCTGCATGGGGACTGCCTGGTCACCCTCCTCGAGTAGCGGGGCTGTGCCCCCACAGCACCGGCATTTCCTACAGCTGGAGAGTCCCCTGGGGTTGATTTTGCCCCCAGACACCCCTGAGGGACAGGGGCTCTGCCTGCACAGGGTCTTGCTGGCTGAGGCCTTTCAGCCCCAGGCCCAGGAACTTGCCAAGGGCCAGTGGCTTTAAGGCACTACTGGAGCTGGCACTACAAAAGCTCCCTCTGGACTCAGTTCAATGTCTTATCTAATCCCATGGATGGGATAAGGATCACAGTTAAAATAAAAAGACCAAATTCCAATTAGGTTTTTTTTTTTATAAGGTGTAGGCTACTTTTCAGTCTTCAGAAAACTGGTCTGTTTCATGTGAGACTTTAATAAAGCTCGTTTTAATACTGCAAGAAAGTGTGCTTGTAGTTAAGCCAACCTCCCCCCTCACTACTGCAGGTCAAGGGTTCTGATGGATAACCTCTGGATAACTCCCTCCCCCAGCTCAAGGAAAGCTGCCCCTTTGGCAGTTACTCAGGCTGGATCCCCCCTTCCTTATCAGGATGTTGCATCATACAACTGCAGTGAGGGCAAAGTCCACCAGCTCCCTTCAGAAACAGGGAGTCCCAGCTCAGTCCAGCTCAGCAGATGCCCAACTCCTGCTTTCAAACCTCCCAACTCTTTTCCTTTCCAGCTTTATCCACTCTAAACTCGGGGCTGTGCAGGAAGACTCACCCCCAGGTACAGCTGCTCTCCTTTCCATGATCCCATGAGTGGTACCTTGAGGGGTGAGCTGCATCCATCCCTCAGGGTTAATGCAGCTCCTGGATGGAGCTGCTGTGACTGGGCAATGGAAATCACAGAACTAGAGCAGAGTCCAGTGTAAATAACAAATTTATTGTGGTCACTCCAGGTAGAAAAGCTCTACACCAAGTTCACATGACCAAGTTGTTAAATAGAATGTTCCACTGCCAATACTTCTAAACCCACATTTACACTCCCCCCCTGCTCCCTCCCCGGACATCGAGCGACTGCTAACGAAAAGCAGGATACAGCCACGTCGGGCTAGCGGTTCCAGCTCCACTCTCGAGTGAAGATTCAGAGTTACATTCCAAATTAAGAGTTCAATATTTTAAACAATGTTCCTGAGTCCAATATATACACACACCACATTCGGAGACGCCGTATCTACAACTCGTCCTTCTCTGCCGCCTCCTCCTCCCCGGGGGGAGGCCCCGCGCTGCCGTACAGCTTGCTGACGATGGGCTGCACCACCTCCTCCAGCTCCTTCTTCTGGGCCTTGAAGTCTTCGATGTCTCCATCCTGATGGCTCTCCAGCCACTCGATCTTTTCCTCCACTGCCTTCTCTATAGTTTCCTTGTCCTCAGAGGACAGCTTCCCACCCAGCTTCTCCTTGTCCCCGATCTGGTTCTTCAGGGAATAGGCATAGCTTTCCAGCTCGTTCCGGGCATCGATGCGTTCCTTGAGCTTCTTGTCCTCCTCAGCAAACTTCTCAGCGTCGTTCACCATCCTCTCGATCTCCTCGGGCGTCAGCCGGTTCTGGTCGTTGGTGATGGTGATCTTGTTCTTGTTCCCGGTGCCCTTGTCCTCGGCCGTGACCCGGAGGATCCCATTCACATCTATTTCGAAGGTGACCTCGATCTGGGGGACACCACGGGGGGCAGGAGGGATCCCCGTGAGATCGAACGTTCCCAGGAGATGGTTGTCCTTGGTGAGGGGACGCTCACCTGGAAGACACAAGGAGATGGTTACTGTCCTAGCTGTAGTTTGTGCTTTGTGAAACCAGGAGCCAACTTCCATCTACAGAATATCTACAGCCTTTGTGACAAGACAGCAGCAAGAATAAGAACCCTACAGACTCCAGCACTCCCGTGGGCCACCACAAGTGACACCCACCTTCATAGACCTTGATGGTCACAGTTGGCTGGTTGTCAGAAGCTGTGGAGAAGATCTGGGACTTCTTTGTGGGAACAACAGTGTTTCTTGGGATCAGCTTGGTCATGACACCTCCGACAGTCTCAATGCCAAGTGTCAGGGGACAGACATCGAGCAGCACCAAGTCACCTGGAACAGATCAAGGGCAAGAGTGTGGCACCACTTCAACTGGAAACACAACATCCCAACACTCCAGAGGATCCTGAAGCCTAAAGGGCACAGAACTCCAGGGACTGGAAGAGACCTAGGTTCTACTGCATTTGCCTGTCAATGCCCAGCACCCACTCTTCAGTCAACACTGAGGTGACAGTGAAGGTGTCATTACCTGTGTCCTGGTCTCCAGAGAGCACTCCAGCCTGGACAGCTGCTCCATAGGCTACAGCCTCGTCTGGGTTAATGCCACGAGAAGGTTCCTTCCCATTGAAGAACTCTTTAACGAGCTGCTGGATTTTGGGGATGCGAGTTGATCCACCAACAAGGACAATCTCATCAATATCAGACTTCTTCAGGTCAGAATCTTCCAGAACTTTCTGAACAGGCTTCATTGTGGAACGGAACAGGTCCTGTGGAGACAAAACCCACACAGCTGTGAGACTGGATTGCCAGCATGTCCAGTTTCCCCATTGTGCCGCTCTGGGGTACAAAGGACAACCACTGCAGAGGAGGGACACACTGGCTCCTGAGCAGCCTTGGTGAGGCCCCAGCTCCGTGGCAGGGAGCAGCTGCCTGCTGTTCTGTGCAAGCAGGAGTTATTTATACCCCAAAGTGCAATGTCACAGCATGAGACACTGCACATTCCCAAGTCCCCAGCCCAGAGCTGAGGCCATGTAACTTTATCTTTCTAAACTTACCATGTTCAGCTCCTCGAACTTGGCTCGGGTGAGCGTCTCCGAGAAATCCTCTCCCTCAAAGAAGGACTCTATTTCAATCCTGGCCTGGTGCTGAGATGACAGCGCTCGCTTGGCCTTCTCCACCTCCCTCCTCAGCTTCTGCACAGCTCTGTTGTCCTTCCTGACATCTTTGCCAGTTTTCTTCTTGTAGAGTTTGATGAAATGCTCCATAACACGCTGGTCAAAGTCTTCTCCACCCAGGTGAGTGTCACCATTGGTAGCCACAACTTCAAAGACTCCGTTGTCGATTGTGAGGAGGGAGACATCAAAAGTGCCACCACCCAGGTCGAACACAAGGATGTTCTTCTCTCCCTCCCTCTTGTCCAGTCCGTAGGCAATGGCAGCAGCTGTTCTGTACAGGGAACAGCCTGTCAGGGCTGGGGGTGCCAGCCCAGCCCTCCCCAGGGGCAGGACAGGGGTGGGTACTCACGGCTCGTTGATGATGCGCATCACGTTGAGCCCCGCGATGGTCCCGGCATCCTTGGTCGCCTGGCGCTGGGCGTCGTTGAAGTAGGCTGGCACTGTCACCACTGCATGGGTCACCTGGGCAGGGAGGGAAAGACACAGCTCTGTTAGAGACAGGACAGAAAACCACAGTCTGTACAGAGCACCAGCTGCCCAGAGCAGTGCTGGTCCCACTTTCTTTACATAGAGGTGAAGACCCATTCAACAGGGCTGCCTGAGGGGCCTGCAGTTCTGAGTGGGGTTCAGGATGTCATGGGTAGCCCTGACTCAGCCCACCCATCTCCCCTTTCCTAAAGCTGCTGCTCTAAGTTGGTACTAGCAGCTCCCATGCACTCACTTTCTTCCCCAGGTAAGCCTCTGCAGTTTCCTTCATCTTTGTCAGGACCATCGCAGAAATTTCTTCAGGAGCAAATGTTTTTGTCTGTCCCCCTCCAACATCGACCTGAATGTGGGGTTTGGCTTTCTTCTCAACCACCTGAGGAGAACAATGGATATTGTCTCATTCAATCCTTCATACAATTGTTCCCACTTGTTCCAGTGGTTTCTTCTCTCTGAAAACCACACAAAGTCTCTGTGATGTAACTTAAGGGCAGTTATCACCAGGAACTGTTGTTCCTCCCAGGAAGGCTGGGGAAACCCAGGGCTGCTCAGAAGGGCACCGTGAGTCAGATGCCTCTTCTGACTGGGACTGTAGGTCCTCCCGATTCCCCCCCTTCACACTCGGGGCCCACCTTGAAGGGCAGGTACTTGATGTCCTGCTGCACAGAGGGGTCGTTCCAGGTGCGGCCGATGAGCCGCTTGGCATCAAACACGGTGTTCTCGGGGTTAGACGTGAGCTGGTTCTTGGCAGCATCGCCGATCAGACGCTCTCCCTCGGGGGTGAACGCCACGTAGGACGGCGTGATGCGGTTCCCCTGGTCGTTGGCGATGATTTCCACGCGCCCGTTCTTGAAGACGCCCACGCTGGGGGTGGGGGGGAGCGGAACCGTCAGGCGGCGCCGGGGCCTGCACATCCCTCCCGCCGCCCTTCCCCTCCTCCCGCAGCCTCTTCCCCGCACACCCCAGGGCCCACAGGCCCTGACCCCCCGCCCCGGCACTGCCCCAGTCCCCACGCACCAGGAGTAGGTGGTGCCCAGGTCGATGCCCACCACCGTGCCCACGTCCTCCTTCTTCTCCTCCTCGTCCGCCCTGGCGGCGCCCAGCACCAGCAGCACCAGCAGCAGGAGCCTCATCGCGACCGCTCTCTGCGCCCACCTGCGGGGGTCACAGCGCCGGTTACACAACGGAGCGCCACGTGCGCCCCTCCCCGCGCCGCAACCGCCCGCCCTCCCCGTGCGGAACCGCCGCCGCCCTCCATCCCCGCCCGCCCTTTCCGTGCTCAGAACCGCCGCCCCGGCCCGGCCCGCGCCGCCCTTACCGTGCCCGGCCCTCACAGTCCAGCCGCCGCACCCCGATCGTCGCTGCGCCGCCAGGCCGCGCCGCCCGCCCTTTTATACCCTCCGTTACCCCTTCGTGGAGCCTCCCCATTGGCCGCCGCGCCCTCGCTGGAGCCCCTCCATTGGCCGGCTGCTACTAAGCTGGCCTCTCGCGATTGGCGAGCGCCGCGGGGCCGCTCTGCCGTGCCCGGCGCGCCCCCCTCGTGCCGCCCCATTGGTTCCACCCGGCGGCCCCGCCAGGGGAAGCGTGAGCCAAGCGGAGCGTCCCCATTGGCTGGGCGGGACCACGGCTGGGGGGGGGGGCACTTCTGGAAGTTTCCATGGTTACCGGGGGGGGGGCGCCACCGCCTCCCGGGGGCACCGGGGGTACGGGGGGGTACCGGGGGTACGGGGGTTACCGGGGGGTATCGGGGTATCAGGGGTTACTGGGGGCCCCGCCCGGGGGAGATGCGGTGAGGTCGGCGCCGGGCCGGTGTCACGGCCGGGCCCTGCGGGGTCTCCTATCGGAGCCCCCCGGAGACGAGGTGACACGTGTGTGCCCAGAGCCCCCCGGAGACACCGGGGCCGGTCCCGGGCAGCCGCCGCCCCTCCCGCCGGTGCCGGCAGGTCGCGAGCTCCCGCCGTGTCGCGACACCGCGCCCCGCACGCGCAGGCCGGGCGGGGCGGAGCGGGGGTGTCTCGGCCCCGCCCGGCCCGGCCCCGGCACTACAAGTCCCAGCAGCCCCGCGGCCGCGTGCGCAGAGCCGCGCCCGGCCGGGCCGCAGCGGGGCCGGGCAGGGCTCGGGCCGCCGAGAGACCGCCCCGGGGCGCGGGACAGCGGGAGGAGGAGCGGCGGGAGCGGGAGGAGGAAGGCCCGGGGCCTGACAAACCCTCTGCTTCTTCCAGGGCAGCGAGAGGGAAGGCGGGCGGCCGAGCGGAGACGGAGCCGAGCAGGGTATGTCGGAGGGGGGTATCGCGATAGGGCGCCCGGGAGGTGCGGGGAGCGGCGCGGGGGCGGCGGCAGAAGTTGCCGGTGGGGTTCGCTCGGGGGGTTGTCTGTGCCCTGCAGCCCCTGCCGGGGGGCCCGGGGGTCGCGGCTCGGGGGGTTCGGACGCCGGGTCCCTCGGCAGCGCGGCCTCGCTGCTCCGGCTGCCGGTCCTGCCCGGCTCCTTCACGGCTTTTGTGCTGGGCAGGTCTAACACTTGAAACTGGACGAGTGCGGTGACTTCCCTTTTTGGTTGCTCGCAGACCCCCAACGCCGGAGAGCTCCGTCCAGGCACTATCAGGCTTTTTTCTTGCAAAGTCATGATCCCGCGCTCCTGAGAGCTGTCGGGATGGAGCTCTCGGAGCGGGCATGTGACACTACACTTACTGATAGGTAAAATGCTATTTTGGTGGACGATGCAGTTGACTCACAAGTAGAGGCTGCAGTTTGGAGAGGATGGAGGGCGAATGGCACGGGCGGTACTTGAAATCTGAAACATTCTGTAAAAGTGGCAGGATGGTGGCTACAGGAAAGAGACTTTTACATTGCTGCTGCCGTGGAGGGTTCCAAAATATTCAAGATATTCCACACAGCGGTTTTGGTGTGAGACTTGTCAGGTCCTGGAGAATATACTCTCCTCGGTAGCAGCTGCCTTCCCTGGTGGCCCCTGGATGGGATGTTTCACTGTGGGGAAGGGAGCTGCTCTCGGGAGAACGGGCTGGGAACAGGTTGGTTTTGTCAGTTTGAGCTGCTGCGAGTTCTGCACTTGTTCCGACTGAAAGTTTATTAATGTGACCCTTACCTAAAGGGAGCTCCTCTTTACAGCATCACAAGCAACTGCAGTAGATTTTAGTCTGATTACGTGCTTTTATTGATTTTATGCAGTGCAGTAATGCCATAATAGATAGTTTAGTAGCCAGCTGATCCTGTGCATTACTGATCAAGTTCTGTTTTGGGGCAAGGGAAACAAGGTGCTCCTTGCCTACACATGGACAGTATGTCCAGTGCTGGCTGAGAGCAGCCTCTGGGCAGGAGCAAACTTCAGGGATGAGTTTCTTACTAATGTCAATTAGACAGTGGAACTGCATTTTGCATTTAACACGTGTGTTTTAGATGGTGGGTGTTGTAACCTGAGAGTTCAGCAGATGAGCCCTAGGTCATGGTGAACCATCCTACCCCAAAAAGGGTTCTTTTAGCTCGACTGTGGCAGACAGGCTGTTAGCTTGTATAAAGAAATGGGGCTTGTTAGTTGCTACTGTAAATATTAATGAGAAAAGAGATACTTCATCAGGGCTGAATTAGCTTGGAAGCTATTCAGGCTTGCTTAGGAGTTATTTTTCAGTAAGAAGGAATGATTTCAGTTGTGCCTTGCCCTGCCCTGCCTACGTTAGATCTGCCCAAACTTGCTCTGGAAGTTGTCTTGCGTAGCGAGACTCAGGAGGAGCAACTAACCCTGAGCAGGAAATGCTGGAGTAGGAAGAAGAATCTGGTGTACCAGCAGTATTTACCACTTTACTTAATCTCTTTTCTGTCAGGTGAATCACAGACATACTCGATAGGGATGTGGCTCATTCCTGCATGTCACAGGACAAACCTACAGACTTTTTAAGATGGACTTCAGCACCTAAAGATTCAATGTCATGTTTTCCAGGACTTTTAAGAGTAGGAAGGAATCCGTGTCCTGTGTTCATCAAAGGATAGACTGCCTCAGGTTCTGAACAAATTTGTGCTGCCAGCAGGGCAAGGCATCTTGGATACTGTCAGGTCATGCAGTCTTTGTTGTTGATATGTGGAGCATCATGAAGAGAAATTGAGTTGTTGTGCCAAGCAGCTCTTACTGTGTCACAGTTATTAGTAGGTTCCTGAGAAGTCTTGAAATAACTGACAGAAAATGGGAATGTTTTCGTATCAACGTGTAATTTCAGGATTGAAAAATAATCTGCACGTAGCAGGAGATATTTAATATCTGTTGTTTCTTCAGCCACAGCAGGCTGTTGGATGTCTAAATATCCTAAACTGTCTCCTTTATACAGCCACATGCAGATACCTGCTGTTCCAGGTGTGGAGCGTGGCACTCATAAACCAGGTTGCTGGATAATTACGGGCACCTTTTTGTTTATGAGGAGCTGATAAGGTAATCTGACAAACAGTGTTCTGGAATTGGCAGGAGCTGGAGCTGTTGGTGCTCACTCTGCTCCAGCACTGCCTCTGTGGTGTGTTACCAACCACTGACTGGGGCTGAGTGCCCCTAAAGCCTTGTCCCCAGTGCTGGCCTGGAGTGAACCTCGTGCAGCCTGTCAGGGGTGCAGCTGCTGTCCTGTCGTACTGTTTAAAGGGAAGAGGTTTTTGGGGAGGAGCAGTGTGTGTCAGTAGGTGTGTTAGTGGTACAGTAGTTTCTCCTTTCAGGACAGGCTGTGTTAGTAATACCAGGATCTGAAGAGAGGAAAAGCACATGTGTCTTGCTCGACTGGGTTTTTCGGGTTTCCTTTCCTGAGCTCTCCTGAAGCACCGTGTGTGTTAAACTTCACATCTCTGCTGTTCTCAGGTGTCTGAGAGACCTCAGGTGAAGACAAAGTTCTTGCTGTGCTTGTGTGGCTTCAGAATAATTCATTTAGAAACTGGTGAAAGGCAGTGACAAGATGTTCCTTTCCATGGAGGTGGATCTCAGCAGCAATCCTGGGAGTCAAGTCAGTTGGATTTTTATGGAGGTTACAAAGGCAGGGAAGCTGCTGATCCCGTTTTCTTGTACATAGGGTGGAAGCTGCTGTGGTGCAGTTGTCTTCCTGTGGATTTTCACAGTTCCTGACAAAGCAGTGGTACACAGTAACCTGCTGTGGCTCAGTTCTGAATCAATTCTCCTCTTGCTTTCGTTATTTCTGCTGTTGTACAGCAGAGGCAGATAACACAGACACATGGGCAGTGCCAACTGATAGGAGGTTCTTAGGTAGTCACAAGACCAGTATATTTAGAAGTGCAGTTGCAGCCAATGGTGCTCTTCGGAGCCCCGATTTGGGCCTGAAGTTCATGGTGACAATTTAAAATCAAAAATCAGAGTGCACAGCAGTGGGCAGTGTCCCACAGCCACTCAGGACCCGGTGTGTGGGTAAGGGCTGACGTGCTCTGTCGCGAGGAGGTGCCCAGGTCCTGTGCTGGGTGCTCACTTCACTTTCCAAGTGGGTGTGAGGCCCATTCTGTCAGGGTTTTTTCAGGTGGCATCACAAATGTTTACTACTGTGTTTGCAAGCAGTAACAAGTTTATTGCTGATTTTTTTGTGAGCCCTTAAATTCTGAGACAAAAAATAAATTTGTTGCAAGAAGTTGTTATTTGTTTCTCAAAGAACTTTGGCAGTAACAGCAATGTTTCTTTTTCTAATCATTTCTCTCAGACTGTCCTAGTTAAAAATATCTGAATTAGCACATCCTTCAGGTTCCTGTTGTACTCTCATCTTTGGGTGCATCAGCTGTAACCACTGGTTAGGGTTGCTGGGTTTTTGGGGGGCTTTTGAGTTTGGTTTGTTTTTTTTTTTTTTTTTTGAGAGCTTTTTATACTCAATTGTCTGTATATGCTACGAATGATCTTTACACCATTAGGTGTAATAATACTGCAAATTTTTGTGCATAAAGACTTGTGACAGCTTCTCTATTTGTCTCTGCCTGGGTTCTGGTTGTGAGGTTAAACCTATAGATGAAAGAATTTAATTACACAAGGAGCAGTGATGGTTGTCAGTGCACCAGGTTATCAGGCTGAAAAAACCCCAACAAACGGGAAACCTGTGCCTAATTAGGGAGCTAATCTGTGTTCCCACTGTTCAACAAGGATCACCTCCTGCTATGCTGAACAGTGAACCACAGATCTTTGAAACACTAAAAGGGGAGAGCACTGAGCCAGCACGTGGTACCTTCTTTGTAGTTTCTCAAGCGTGGACTGAATTGTGAAGCAAGGCCTGTCCAGAGTCACTGCAGGTTGTGGGAAGTAAGTTTTTATTTTAACTGTAGTATGGCTTTGAAGGGTTCCTCAGCAGAGCCCTCTGACATATATCCATTACTGATACATCCTACAGGTAGCTGTTGCAGGTGATACACTTTTCCTTCCTAAATTATCTGGTGTGGCTGTGGGTTCTGGTGGGGAAGACATACAACAGTTAATCATCAATTGCATGACCTGCATGATTGTATCCCTTCCCTCATCAGCATTAATGCAGTTGATGTTTTTTCCTCCCATAGAGTTAATTTTTAGATGGATTTGCTCCTGGAATGCATCTTGACTGGCGTGGTACTCTGCTAATTGAGATGTTCTCTAATTGTGAAGTTGAAGATGATGTTAGGTTCAGACAGAACAGTAGTTTGTGCAGATTTTAGCCCCTAATGTGCTATGAAAGACCACGGTTGTTTCAGTTTTTCTCTCTTTAAAACAGCACTTTTGGATCACGGCCCAGAGAAGTATTCTTCTGAATTGAAATATTTGAGGAATTTTTTTTGAATGAATTCTACTGTTGAGCAAAGTCTCCAGACTTATTTCCAGCTTCTGCCTCATCTGGGTATTGATACTCCTTGGGGTTTGTTTTTTTGCCTTTTTTTTTAAATTAGTAATTTATTTTTTTAGCAGAAAAGAGCAATACTGGGAGGGTGGTGCTTCTGATGCACCAACAGGTGAGAGAGGTAGCTGCCCAGAGATTACAACATCCAGGTCCTTGGGGAGTGTTGTGTTACGTGGATGGGCTTTAGGATGAAGGAGTAAAGGCAGAAATCTTTATGCCTGTTCCCCAGACAGTGAGTGGGAATGGGGCTGGTCTTCATCTCCCTGAGCTTGTGTCACCCAAGATGAAGTAAGAGCCACATCTGTGCAGGTGATGGCCAGATTCCCCTCTCGTGTGCTGGACTGTGGTCAGGAGTTGGGCAGTGCTGTACTCCTGTCCCAGATCACCAGTGCCAGCTGAAAACACCCTTTGCTTCTCTGCAAGTGTCCCTGCTGTGCTGACAGAACAAGGGTTAATGGCAATTAGGAAACCTTGCATTTAGAAAGAGTGACTCAGTCCCCGAGTGCTGGGCTGGGGGTCTGAGGGAGGGGGCACAGAGCAGGATTTGCTGCCTGGTGTGGGGGCTGGCAGGGCTCGTTCCCTGCTGTGGGACTCACCGTGTGGTTCTCTGTGCTCAGTGGGTGCTGTGTCACCCCTGGCTGCCCACCATGGTGAAGCTGGACATCCACACGCTGGCTCACCACCTGAAGCAGGAGCGGCTCTACGTGACGGCGGAGAAGCAGCTGATCCAGCGGCTCAACGCCGACGTGCTGAAGACGGCGGAGAAGCTCTACCGGACAGCCTGGATCTCCAAACAGCAGCGCATCAACCTGGACAGGCTCATCATCACCAGGTGACTGCACTGCTGGGGCTGGCACGGCAGCCGGCGGATTCTTCACGCTTAGAATCTGGAGTCCTTTGCTGTACTAACCATAAAAATAGTGAGGTTTTAAATCAAACATCAGCAAGGGAATCTTACACACATGAAAGTTACTTGTTGGCCATTTAGACAACTTTTTTTTAATACCTGTGTTTGTTTTGCTTTTGTTCGGGGGAATAAACTCTCCTGAATTTGCAGATGACTTGTAGTGACTACCTGGAAAGTCTCTTTTCCTTGGTGGCTGTCTGGTTAATAGTTTGACCACGTGGCGTCTTTTAGGAAGATCTTGTTTACTTAAGAGTTACTTAAACTGTTTCAATGTTTTTCTTTAAAGTGCTGAAGCCTCTCCTGCTGAATGTTGCCAACATGCAAAAATCTTGGAGGACACACAGTTTGTGGATGGATATAAGCAGCTGGGATTTCAGGAGACTGCTTACGGAGAATTCCTGAACAGACTGAGAGAGAACCCGAGGCTTATTGCGTCCTGCCTGGTTGCTGGAGAGAAGCTCAACCAGGACAACACTCAGAGTGTCATTCACACAGTCTTTACCTCCATTTATGGCAACTGCATCATGCAGGAGGATGAGAGTTACCTGCTCCAGGTCCTCCGTTACCTGATTGAGTTTGAACTCAAGGAGAGCGACAACCCCCGGCGGCTGCTCCGACGAGGCACCTGTGCCTTCAGCATCTTGTTCAAACTCTTCTCTGAAGGACTCTTCTCTGCAAAACTTTTTCTTACTGCAACCTTACATGAGCCAATCATGCAGCTTCTGGTTGAAGATGAAGACCACCTGGAAACCGATGCAAACAAGTTAATTGAGAGATTCTCCCCAGTACAGCAGGAAAAGTTATTTGGAGAGAAAGGCACAGAAAAGTTCAAGCAAAGAGTCCAAGAGATGGTTGACTCCAACGAGGCCAAGCTGGTGACTTTGGTCAACAAATTCATTGGCTATCTCAAACAAAACACTTACTGTTTTCCTCACAGCTTGAGGTGGATTGTGTCGCAGATGTACAAAACGCTGTCGTGTGTGGACAGGCTGGAGGTTGGGGAGGTCAGAGCCATGTGCACAGATCTTCTTCTGGCCTGTTTCATCTGCCCTGCAATCGTTAACCCAGAGCAATATGGGATCATTTCTGATGCTCCTATAAATGAGGTGGCAAGATTTAATCTGATGCAGGTATGATTCATGTTAAAGCAGTCTTAAAATTATACGTATGAGAAATGTTCTTGGCCTTTTTTTTTCCTACCAGAACTGATGCTGCTGCAGTAAAGGTACTGTCTCTCTTACTTGTAAGAGGAATACCAACAAAATATTTGTGTTAATTGTTGATGAGAAGTCAGGCTTTGTCTGTTTGCTTAAAATACTGGCTTGAAGCAACTGACAGCAACTGAGTTGCAAATGTCCTGTATAAAAGCTGGTATAAGGGATGGAAGCTAAAGCATAAAAACGACTAAAACATGAATTCTGGAATGTGTGTAAATGTGTGTTGCACTGTTCCTGCTAATGTTAAATGTTGTGCCAGGTATTGCAAAAAATAGTGGAATATTTTGCTGAAACCCCCTTGTTGTCTGGCAGTAATGCCCAGTGTTTCTGGTGGGCAGCTCTCCTGTGCCATCAGCCCTCAGAGCACTCCCCAGCCCTCATGACCAGGTTTTGTCTCTGTGCAAATACTTGGCCAGTTTAATGATGGTACGTGGAGGTGTTGTCTGAAGGTGTTGAGCAACACTCCTCTGACTGAGGATGTTCCCCACAGGAGGAACAAAACCTGCTTTTTAACGTTGTCTGTAAACTGGGCAGGGAGTGACTCTCACAGCATAATCGTTGTGGTGTGTTTTACACAGTGCTCTTCTGAAACCCATTAGCAATCCTCTCCTGTGCCACTGCTCGGGTGCTGCAGCAGAGCTTGCAGTTGGCAACTCTTTAAATTGAGGGTTGTTTTGCAGTTGGAGATTAATAAGGGATATGTGCTCTGAAATCAGGGTTAGCCCTCTTGCTATTTTTTCCTCAGTAAACTATATGCAGGCTTTGAAAACCTCTAGGTTTAAGATGACCTAGATTCAACTCTCAATTGTGACGTGTTGTAAAAACAAAACATGCTTTGTTCCTGGGAGGGGGAAGTATGGATGCTCACAGCACATTTTCTGTTAAATGCAATGACTGCTTTTTTTCTAAAGCTTCTTGCTTTTTTTCTGCCCTGAAAGCAAGCACAAGACTGTTCACTCAGAAGTATTTCTTGGAGTATTAGTTGAAAAAGGATTTAGAATGGAGGAGTTTTTTTGAGTATTTTTTTGTAATTGGGTCCATCGTGTTGTTTTCAAAGGCTTATTCTTTGTACTTCTTTTTCATTTCAGGTTGGGAGGCTCCTGCAGCAGCTGGCAATGACTGGCTCTGAGGAGGGAGATCCACGTACCAAGAGCAGCCTTGCTAAATTTGACAAAGTAAGAATCCAGACTTAAAAAACCCTGAGACTCAGTGGATACATCATCATCCTTCTGCAGTCTCCTTTTTCAGACATTACAAAGGACTTACTAAGTGTTTAACTTCCAAGTTACATGTACTGAAAAGCAGATTGAATCCTGCACAAAGCTGGGGGGAAAAAACCCTTGAGCTCTGGAATTAAGCATCAGGGATTCTTGCTTCTATTCTGACCTAACACTTCTTAAAAGAAGATACAAACCAAGAAATTAAAACAAATTACATTTTAGACTGTACACAGGAAGTGTCCAAGGCCAGATTGGACGGGGCTTGGAGTGACCTGGTCTAGTGGAAGGTGTCCCTGTCCATGGCAGGGGGGTGGGACTGAATGGTCTTTCAGGTCCTCCCAGCCCAAACTGTTCTGTGATTTTATGATTTCATGAAATGCTAAATTACTGTCTGTGGCTTTTCAACTGAACCTAAACAAAACACTTTGATCTGAAGACAGCTTTAGTATGAAGTCTGGTTTAACACCAAAGAATTTGTTAGTGCAAGTAACTTCTGTTCCCTTTTTTTTTTTTTTGCATAGTTGTGCTTTTTTGTTCAGCTTTTCCATTTTAGTATTAATCTTCTGAGAGTTGGACTCTTGTGTGCCCCTTCCAGCTCAGCATATTCTGTGGTTCTGTGATTCATATCCATACAGCAGTTACCTTCATCAGAGCAACAGTGAAACTTATGGTCTTTGTTGTACTGTCAGATGTTTAAAAACATGTTGATATCCTTGTGTAATTTCAAAGTTTTTGCTAATTCTAATTGTTACACAGTCATACCACAAAGCTACACATTTATTTTAAAACTAACATTCCATCAAATCAGAAACTGATACTGTGTGTTGCTTCCTTGTTTCACTTTTGGTCTGTGCTCAGCAGATCCTTCAGGAAGGGGCAGTTTAATTGCCATAAAACAGTTTAATTTTTTAAAAAAGTTTTAAGAGGACACTTAAGTAACACTTTTGAATGCAGAAAAAAAATGAAGGAAATGCTATAACTGACTACATGCTTTCCTTGCTTGTTCTTCAGGGGTTTTAATGATATCTGCTACTCTATCATAGGATTTCAAAAGTAGGAAGCAGAACTTAACATCGTTCTGTAAAGTATTTAACTCCTGTCGTAAATTTCTTTCCAAACCCCAGAAGTGGTCTCTCATTTGCAGTCTCTTCTCTCCCTGCAGAGCTGTGTTGCTGCTTTCCTGGATGTGGTCATCGACGGGCGCGCGGTGGAGACGCCTCCGATGTCTGCTGTCAACCTGCTGGAGGGGCTGAGCAGGACCGTGGTGTACATGACATACAGCCAGCTGACCACTCTGGTAATGCCTCACCTTCTTGAAAAGCAGTGTAAACTTGTGCCCATATGTGCACACAAACCAGGCTGGTCTCTTACAGTTCTTACCACACTAATTGTAAATGTTTAGGTTGGCTTTATGCGCAACGTGATGTCAAGCGATCAGCTTAAGGAAGATCGGATGGCTTTGGAAAACTTGCTGGCAAACTTACCCCAGAACAAGCCAGGGAAAAGCAGCAGCCTCGAAATGACTCCATATAACACCCCCCAGCTTTCTCCTGCGACCACTCCAGCCAACAAAAAAAACCGGTTACCGATAGGTAAGGGCAGCGGGCGGAGTCTCGTGTGTTCTGTACCGTGGGACATTTCTGGGCCATTGTCTCAGGCATCTCCTGGGGCTACTCTTTGCCTACACCTTCAGTTCTTACTTTTTCTGTGTAGGTAGTGAAGAATTTTCTTTAGCATAGAAAGCCAGGTAACTTCCTTACCTTGTGATGCAAGTAGGGTGGGTGAACTTCATCCTCCGGGTTGAACTTGAGAAAAGCAGTGTAGTGGTTGGTAGTCATAATGGTAGTGGCTGACAGTGATAATAAAGGCAAAGTTTAAAGAGGGGAAGCAGATCTGGGAGGGAAGGTTGCTTAAGAAAGCGTTAAGATGGAAGCAGAGTTGTTTAATTAGTGGGATAGAGTAAGTTAAACATTTTTCTGTCTCAGAAGAGAGCAAATGGGGAGGAGATGAACAAGCAGGAGCAGGACTTTCAGAGTATGTGCCAAGAAGAGAAGCTTTCTCCTTTCTCCATTCCTTGTCTGCTCTAATTCCAACTGTCAGTATTCTGGAATGCAATTTTATGTTGGTTGGCTTTTGTTTTTTGAATAGGATTTCTGGGTCTTGAATTTTTCCTTTGCAATAATACTTTATTTTAAGATAGGAAGTGTGGTACTCTTAGTCAGTAACTATTTATGTGATAAATAATCAGTCAGTGATCATTCCTGTGGTTATGACCACATGGGATAGTTTTGTTTGAGAGATTTGGTGTCGGTGTGTAAAAGGATGAAAATATGCAGAGCCTGATAAGTGGCAAAAACCCCACAAAAAACCACTCCCAAGACAAACCTGTCCCATGTTGTTTTAACTCTGCTTCTGAATGGCTCTGGTCTTAAGCCTATAAAATACTGGCACAGCAGCATTTATTTTATGGTATAAAATAGCTTTTGCTCAAAGTTTTTATTTCTTTTGTTTCATTTTAATGCTTCCGAAATCCAGGACAGCAATTGGCAGCCATTACTGCCTGGGACACCTCTGCCACCAATCTGTCAGCTCACATAACTCTAGTAACCCCTTTTGGTGGGTAATGCCCTCTTTCCATTCTTCTCTCTGAAACTTTGCCCTGTATCACCACTCAAGCATGTCTTTGGGTTACTCTGGCAATCAGTTCCCTTTTCAGATTTCTTCATTGATTTCTGTGTGAAACTCACTTTGTGTTCATGTGGTTTTTGAAAACCCTTCCTGTGCCTTTGTGTGATAATCAGATTTTGGCTGTGACTTCTACACACTTGCCTTGTTTTGCCCAGATCAAATAAAGAAATAATTGGTGTCATGCTGCCATACTTAGAAATCTTAATTCCATGTGGGCGTTTTTGCTTCCATGGAGCCAAACGTGGGAATCTGAGGCCGGTTGAAAAGATTAATAGAGTCACAAAATAATCAGTGAACCGCCCAATGTTCTATTGTATGTTTGTGTTTGAGACACCTGTTAGAATTAGATTTCCAATTTTTTAGGTGAAAATAACCTTCTAAACAAATTAATCAGAGTTTTAAGCCACAGAAACCTAGACCTTTTTTGTTGATAACAAACTTAATTTTCTCATTTAACATATTAAAGGTCTTTCTGTGATTGGAATATGCTGAATTTGTGTAGACAAACAGGACATAGTGTACCTTGTTTCTCTACTTCTTTTTTGTTGAAAGCTTCCTTCATCAATACGCAAATTTAAACACCAGTTCCATATCCCAAAGTTTAATAAGACTTTGATTTTGTAAATTTATTTTGTATGTATTACTAATTGAAACACTATAGTTCTGTATTTCCATTGTATTGTCCTTTTTTCCTCTTTAAACAACGAAAAACTTTCTAATATTGACATTTCAAAATATTTTCTTAGCAACTCGTAGCAGAAGTAGATCAAATATTCTGATGGATCAGCATGGAGATCACGAAGGATCCTCCCAGGAAACTATCCCAGAAGTTCAGCCAGAAGAAGTGCTGGTGATTTCTCTGGGGACAGGTCCACAGATTACTCCAGGAATGATGTCAGAAAATGAGGTATCCAGACACGATGACATCTCAGATATTTTGAACAGTGCAGCCTCTGTCTTCTCAGTAGCAGAACAATGAGGTTGTAACACTTAAGTTTTGGTAGTAATTGGAATTAAAATCCTTACTTTATGTTACTGAACTTGGGGCTTTTAGCTTTCAAATTTCTCTTTGTTAGGTGGGTTTTTTCCCCTCACTTAAGATGTTTAAGAGCAAACCTGAGCTATTTTTGTTGAGCCTGAAGAAACTGATGCAAGTGCCCTGTCCCTTGGATCAAGGGACACAGGTGAATGGCAGAACTGGAGCACCGATCCCGGTGTTTTTGGCAACTCAGACTTGAAAGGCAGAGGCCCAGCTTGTTGTGAGGGCAGAGCTGTGCTATCAGTGCCATCAGTGCCTGCAGAGTGTTCTTAGGGCAGGACTGCAGTTACTGCCCTTTCTTTCTCCAGCTGCAGCACAGCTGCTGCTTCCAGATTTGCTGCCTTGCCTGGAGGTTGGGATTATCTCCTTTGGCAGCCTCGTGGAGAGCAGTTTCCATGTTACACTGGTCTGTGGGGTGCTGAGGGAGCCTGGCTCCATTATCAGGACATGCCTGATGTTCACAGTGTGGTATCTTGCATTGTCCCCAGGCCCTGACTTGGGACATTGCTGCCCTTTTTCAGATGGAACATCAGACACTTGATTGTGACACTGACAATACAAGAACATGCCTCCAACATTTTATTTACTATTTAGTTACCTGAGAAATAGATGATTTCAAGGAAGCCTTGTTTCTTTCCCCACTCTCCAGGTCTTAAACATGCAGCTTGCAGATGGCGGGCAAGATGTCCCCATTGACGAGAACAAACTCCATGGTAAACCTGATAAAACCTTGCGCTTTTCCCTCTGCAGTGATAATCTGGAAGGAATATCTGAAGGTGAAGGGCTGCTTAAGTCTTGAAGAAGTTTTGTTGCTCTGTTTTTTGGGTGTTTTTCCCCTTAACTCTAAAAGGAAGGTGTGTTAGATGCACCATCTCATCTTTGCCGTTCTGAAGACCATGTAATGTGAGAGCCTGTCTTTTCTCTTAGTTGTTCAGAGAAAAAAGCCTGCAGCTATATTTTGACCTACAAAGGCATAACCAAGTCTGAGAATTAGGAAGAGGAAAACCTAAGTGTGTTTAGAAAGACAAAACGGAGGGATTTTTTTTTTTTGAAACTTAAATGTAATACTAGTTATTAAGATAATCTAATTTAGCTCTTAACTTGGGCTTCTCAGACTTATTTTTCACCATGTTTTAATAAACTGTTACATATCTCAGAATAATTTCTGGATTCTGGACAACTCCTTTTTATGAACCTCAGACACAACAAAGCACAGGTGTCTGTGGGATGGGAGAGGTTTGGGCAGATCAGTCCTGCATTATTGTGTATAACTTCCATAACTTAGTTTTTGCTCTCTGTCTCCTCAAAATAAGGAAAACAAATTCACGGACAAATTAATGGCAAAGACTTTATTGACTTTTTAGTTGCAGCAAAGTACAGTAGTGGTGAGATTCAGTATTTTGTATAATTTCTTCTAGTTTTTCTAGTGAATCGTGTCCTGGATTGTTAATGCTGTATATTTGGCACTGTTATTCAAATTAGATTTAGAGTAAAATCTGTTCTCGCAGGTCCTTCCAATCGCTCCAACTCGGTGTCCTCGCTGGATTTGGAGGGGGAGTCGGTGTCGGAGCTCGGCGCGGGCCCCTCCGGGAGCAACGGTGTGGAGGCTCTGCAGCTCCTGGAGCACGAACAAGGCAGGTGCCAGCTCTCATACAGCCTGAGGAGCTGGAGATGGCAAAGCCAAAGTCCTGCGGAAAGAGGTGGCAAAATGCGCTAATTCAGGAAGAAAAAAGTAGATGTTTTCCTTTCGTGATCACTCTTGCATTTATTTGTGGTTTGGTTTGATTTTTCCCAAGAAATATTTCTTGTAGTCTGTTGTTAGGAAAAGGAAATCACCTGGAATTCTGAGGCTTAAGTCCTTTACAGGAAACTGCTTGTAAAGTTTTGCTTGATATCAAGCTTTTCCCTTCAGGAGTAGGATGATCTGGATTGGAGTAGGTTAAAAGCATCTGGATAGTTTCCTGTTTAATATACATTTGTCAGACACTGAACAGGTTTCCCAAAGAGATTGTGGTGTCTCCAGCCTGGAGATATGACTGGACATGACCATGAGCAATCTGCTGTCACTGATCAGGGCAGGGGGTTTGGGCTGGATTGGTCTCTAGAGGCCTCAGCTTTTCTGTGGTTAGTTCTTCTACAGGAATTGTATCAGTTTCTTTATAGCACTACATTTCATTTATTTTGTCTGTTGATTTAGTCAATAGGTCACCATGTTTACTTCCAGATTTTTCTTCTTACGTCTCAAATGTGTTTTCAGACAGCATCTCTTGAATAGTGTAGTAGTGCTTTACAGGCCTCACTTTAAACCACTGCCTTTCCTGACAGAATTAGAGGGTTGGTTGGTTGGAGTTTTTTTCCTAGAATGCACTCTTCCAGGTTTTCAGTCTGAAGTAATTGGAGAAGCCTTTCAGAAAGCTGAGAACTGTTTATTTCCCCACAGCCACAACTCAGGATAATCTGGATGACAAGCTCCGTAAGTTTGAAATCCGTGATATGATGGGTTTGACTGATGACAGAGATATATCAGAAACTGTGAGCGAAACCTGGAGCACAGATGTCTTGGGAAGTGACTTCGACCCCAACATGGACGAGGACCGGCTGCAGGAGATCGCAGGTAACTGGTGCTGCACCGGGTACGTTCTCGTGCTTCGCTCGCTCTGGGACCGCGAGGCTGCGGAGCCGCCTCCTCCCCTCCTCAACAGGCTGTGCCCACGGAGCAAACTGCAGCTTTCCCCTAGGAGGATTTTGTGTGCATGACCTGGATTGTATTCAGTTGCTCATTTCTTTTCACCGTTGTGTTTCCTGGTGGCTTTGTTAAGGACACTTTTCTCTCTAGAGCTGTCTCCAGAGCCCAGCTCTAGCCATACGCTTCGGCTTTACTTTTGCAGGTGCAGCTGCAGAGAACATGCTAGGCAGCTTGCTGTGTTTGCCAGGTTCAGGATCCGTGTTGCTTGATCCCTGCACAGGTTCAACCATATCAGAAACCACAAGTGAGGCGTGGAGTGTGGAAGTATTACCGAGTGATTCAGGTCAGAATTGGGCAGTTTTTGCTTATTTCTTTAGCATGATTCTAAGACTCTTCCAGAGGCATATAATGCAGAACAACGACCTCTTCTTTCTTCAAGAAATTATTGTCCTAGGATTAAGTTAGTGTTTATGAATACTTCCAGGATTAAAAGCACAAATCCTTCCTAGGCAGAGAGAAGATGGAAAGCATTGGGAGAGACTTACTGTTACTTAAGAAATTCTTAAGGGCTGAAGGGGAAGAGAAGGGTTTGCAAAGCAAACTTGCACTTGCTTTCCTTCCCTGTGATATTGAGTAGGGGCCGTACAGTTCACTGTGGTTAGTGAAGATGTGACTGTATCCTGTTGTGTCTAAGAAATACAACACTTAAAACAGTAAACACTCCTTAGCATTCCTGTGCAGACAGAGCATTGCTGTCTGTGCAGAGTCCTGCCTTCTGTATCAAAGAATATAAGAAAACTCTTGCTGAAGTGGTTGAGTTACCTTAGAACTCGATACACTGAACCAACACCCCCGCATTCCTTCTGCATGTGAATGTTAAGGGAGCCTGGCATTGAGGAGTGATACTTTCTCTCTCTGCTCTCCATTGTCTCCTTTTTGTAGAGGCTCCAGACTTAAAACAGGAGGAAAGACTCCAAGAACTGGAGAGCTGTTCTGGGCTGGGCAGCACGTCTGATGACACAGATGTGAGGGAGGTCAGCTCTCGACCCAGCACTCCAGGACTCAGCGTTGTGTCAGGTGTGTTCAGCTGTCCCTGAAAACACACTGCTCTATCAGAGCACTCACCCTGTTGCATGTACTTTAGTTATACCTCACTTCACTCATAAAATAACTTCCTGCACTCATTCGGGAATTTTCAAAGCAGCGATTCTTTGTTCATCTCACAGAAGAAATGAAAAAGGCAGCAGAGTGGTGAATTCTCTGTGCTGCAATAGCAGTGGCTGGCAGAGAGTTGATTTGGAAGCAACTCTTGTATTTAGTTTTATTATCACAACTTTTTTAATTTAAGTAAATCAGCATATCTCTAGTTCTTCATTTTCTGCCAAGTATATAACAGAGTGAAGTATCCTCCTAATGCCCCTTGTCAGAGTGTATTCATGGCAGTGGTAAAATGTAGACCAGAAATTGTTATTTTGGGAGTGCAGAAACTCCATGTGTCTGTAGGTACTACTGTGAGTTAGGACTTGATTATTGCAGTGTTCACCAAACATTTGTACACCCTCAGGATTTTGCTTCCTTGCTCTCTGAAAGACTATTATGGATGCTTCTTTTGTAAGGTATTAGTGCAACATCTGAAGATATTCCTAACAAGATTGAGGATCTCAGATCTGAATGTAGCTCTGACTTCGGGGGAAAAGATTCTGTGACAAGTCCCGATATGGATGAAACAGCCCATGGTAAGTTACTTACCTGGAGTCTCTGATAAGCACAAATGACACTTAGAGTCCTTAAATGGTACAGTTTTCCTGATTTCAAAGTTCTGGTGACTAAGCTTAACATTTTCCTTATGTGCCAGCAGTGTATTTGTTTGACAAAGAGACTTTAGTAGTTTTCAGTACTAGAGCTTGAGTACTGGGTCTAAGATCACCTTTCCCTAATTTGGTTTGATTAAATTGACTGTCCTCTTGTCCTTTTGGAATTGGGCCCCTCCTCAAGATTTCCCCACTATTTGTGATGTGATTCTTTGATCATTTCGATGTACTACAGAGATCTTTCCATACAAGAATATCTTTACAAATATTTTGCAGTCTAAGTTTTGTAACCTGCTGTTGCTGGGCACTGTTTCTCCAGTGTCCCTCACGTTGGAGGTTGTTTTGGTACAGTGCTAACTTTGTTCTCCCTGTATTTCAGGAGCCAGTCAGTTGACATCTCCACCTTCTCAGACAGATTCTTTGCTTGCATTGTTTGACCCTCTGTCCTCAAATGAGGGTGAGTTGTAAAGAGTAAGCTTTTTTATTTTTAAAAATAGGCATTTTCAATGCTTCTATGCAAATACCACGTAATTTGGAAGAATCTTGAAAGAAATGAGCGTGGCTTCTTTTATGCTTATGACCACAGGCGTGTCAGCTGTAGTAAGGCCTAAAGTGCACTATGCAAGACCCTCTCACCCACCTCCGGATCCACCCATCCTGGAAGGAGCTGTGGGAGGTAACGAGGCCCGACTGCCAAACTTTGGGTCTCATGCTCTGATTCCAACCGATCTGGAAGCCTTCAAGCAGAGACATTCCTACCCGGAGAGGCTGGTCCGCAGCCGCAGCTCAGACATAGTGTCGTCGGTTCGGAGGCCCATGAGTGATCCCGGGTGGAACAGACGTCCTGGGAACGAGGACAGGGAGCTGCCCATGGCCACCAGCAGTGCTGGAGCAGCTGTGCTGGCAGCCACGTCTCAGTCATCATCTTCATCTCCCAGTAAGGACTCCTCCAGGGGAGAGGTGAGGCTTCTGTTTATCATTTTATTTTTTTCTGTCATGCCCACTTTAACTATGCATCCATGCCAGAGAGTTGGTATTAAATGTGTTTAGCCAAGGAATTACAGCACACTTTTGTTACCCTTTAAACATTGCCCAGTAATGTTTTATAAGCTAAAGCTGAAGATGTCCAGAGTGGCTTAAATGGATCTGGCTTCTCTTAAGTTTACTGGATGAACTTTATTGGATTTAGTGGCACTTCAGAAATAAATTCATTGTAATGGTAAACTGCTGCAACAGCCTAAGAAGTAATTTTCTTTAAAAAAGAAATAAGTGAAATCTAAGGTTCTTCATGACTTTGGGTTTGCATTTGCAGGCTGTCCTCTTCAGGAGGGATATTTCTGATTTACTGTGCTCCCTGTGCTCTGCTGTAGTTCTGTTTTTACAGTCAGTGTAGCAGAGCCTGATGTGGAGAAATTTTCTCTTTACACTTGATTTGGTAAATGCTCAGATGTAGACTCTGCCCTTCTGCAGATTGAGGAACGAAAAGACAGCGATGATGAGAAGTCTGACAGGAACAAGCCCTGGTGGAGGAAACGTTTTGCGTCTGCCATGCCCAAAGGTGGGAGCATGTCTGTCAGGTTTTGGTACTTCAGTCAGGGTGCACGCTGCCTTTATTATGTCCTTAGTCACTTTAATGGCTAAATCAAAGTATAAATAAATATGTCAATAAAAATAGGAAGCTACCGGACTCCCTTGGATAGTAGTTCTCTAGAGTGTGTTGTACCTGCAAGGCAAAACTGTTCTGCCTGGGTGTCTGGTAAAGGTGGAGCTTACTATAGATGATGGCAGTGCAGTTCTGCTCCACCCTGTGGATAAGCTTATGCTTTTATTGAAGTTTATTTGATGAAAATCTTCTGCATTAGCCACTTCCTTAAAGTTTCTACAACTTGGCCATTATCTCAGGATAGTCTTTGATGAGGTACCTTGCGTTTTCAGCTCCTATTCCATTTAGAAAGAAAGAAAAACAAGAGAAAGACAAAGATGACATGGTGCCTGACAGATACGCAACACTTCAAGGTATGTGAATAATCTTATCATAGTAATTTTCTCTCAGAACATGCCTTCTGGAGTTCCAGAGTGCCCACCAGGTAGCTGTTGACAGACAAGTATGTGCTGCTGTAGTTGATGTTCACAACTGGCATTTTGAATAAGAAAATGGATAAAGACTTCTTGACTTGAAGACTGTTTTTAAGTTGTCAGGTGTCTGTCAGTGCAGATAGTGGAATATTAACTCAAGTCCTCACTTTTTACCCCCCCCCATTACAGAGCTCAAATCCCTGTCACAGCTGAGCTGTAAGGATGGCTGCACACACAGTCCTGTAATAGTTACTTAAATGCTAAATTAAACATGATTTGAACTTGGGTGTTTTGTTTTTTGTTTACCTAATCATTTCTAGAAGTCTTCAAATATCCCAGAACCATTTGTGTATGCAGTATAAACATGCTGAGGATCTGCTTTTTATGTTCCCTTTCATTGTACTGTTTTTTTCTGGTTTGCTTCAGACTTTATAAATATATTTGAATTGGGGCTTCATGGAATACAAGCAACTCTTTGTTTGATGTGGCTAAAAACAGAGTCCAAATGTGTAGGTCTGAGTTTTTGTATTTGCTTTCAGTTGGCACAACACCAGGGTGACTCCTGTTGTTTTTTGTGGTCCTTTCAGATGATCCCAGCCCAAGGCTCAGTGCACAGGCACAAGCTGCTGAGGACATTCTGGACAAATACAGGAATGCCATCAAGAGAACCAGTCCCAGTGAAGGAGCCATAGTGAACTATGACAGTGCAGGTGAGAGCCTGGCTTTTGGAATCATCACCAACATAGTTTCTTTTCCTTAAAGATAAAAACACTTCAGTATTCTAGACCAATGGTAGTATTACCAGCTGAACAAGGTGAGCTCTAAACCAAGGTGTTTTCTCAAATAATCTGTGGGACAGTCCCACAGAGGCTGGGAATTAAATCAGTATTCCCAAGGACCTCTCTTTCATATTACCGTTGAGGGGGCTGGTTGTTGATAGCACATCTCCTAACAGTTTTTTCTTTTGTTTTGTTTTAATGGGCACTAAAGAAGTATATTGCCTTACAAAACTGATGCTGTTTTTTCTTAGCAACTTGTAGATTGTATATTTTTATATGCTTTTTTCATTTATCCAGAATAAGCTGATTTATTTGCTGTCTTCATTTTCGACCTGACCTTAGAATAACAAGCAGAAAATTGGACTGGTTTCTTCCTCTGACTCTTCAAGTGTAATGTTTTCTCTGTTGCCACAGAGGCTCTTGGGGATGGTGAGAGCATGCACGACTCCCCGCGGGACGAGGCCTTGCAGAACATGTCTGCAGACGATCTCCCAGACTCTGCAAGTCAAGTAGCACAGCCACAAAGTTCTGCTTTCTCCTATAGGTAAATACATTGGCAGGTTTCGTCTTACCCACAAAGTGGAATTAAAAGCTGAACCTGTGAGTTTGGTTCCCACAAGAATCCTAATATGGATCAGTTGTAAACATTGATGTACTTTTAGTTTTAAGCATCTCAAACTGTCGTATTTCCACTGATGAAGGAGGGATGTTGTAACCTGAGAGGACAGAGCAGTTCAGTGTTTAGGAAAATTTCTTTGAAAATGGTCTGGGTGCTATATCAAAAGAATCAATATTCTTAAGTCTTGGCATTTTTGGTATATTAAAATGATATTAAATAACTATTAAATAAAAAAGAAAATAATAACTTCTTGTTGAAGAAGCAGGCCTCACAGCAACTGTGTTAAGAAAATATTTTTCCTCTTTAAGGGATGCAAAGAAGAAATTGAGATTGGCTCTTTGTTCAGCAGATTCTGTTGCCTTCCCGATGCTGACCCACTCAACACGGAATGGTCTCCCAGACCACACAGACCCCGAAGGTAAAGGTTCTTTGTGTTGTGTGTATCTCTTCTTGTCCCCCATCTAATGACACTTGTGCTGCACCATTTGTGGTCACTTCTCTTTGCTACAGTCTTAAAAGGCACAGGCTGCCTTTTGTCCCCACAATGGTTTTGTTCTTGCTTCACAAACCTGCCATCTAAATCTGGTCTATTTTTTTTTTTAAATGAAGTACCATGGATGTAGTGCAGGTAGAGCCTGAAGCTATAGAATAGACTCCCCAAATACATGTGCTGTTGGGAATTGTGCTACTTGAATGACTTAACTAGTCTTTATGTTGGTTTACTATATATGTGTTGTGTTGTGTCCCTCCATTCGTTCTAGGTTTATTTGCAAACAGATGAATTTGAATTTGTTACCTTATCTGGTCCTCTTCATGTTTCAGAATGATTCTAAATACTAGCTAAGATGATGATATGATAACTTATCCTCTGATATCTGGAAAATTCGAGAAAGCTTATTAAACTGTTCTAAAATAACATTTATTGCCTCACGTACAGAAATTTTGTTTTAAATCATTAACGTTTCCCACATTCAGAACCAGTTTATTTTCATCATGCCTGTTTCTTCTCCTTAACAATTTTTCTTTGTTCTTTATCAGATAATGAAATTGTGTGCTTCTTGAAAGTTCAGCTGGCTGAAGCCATCAACCTCCAGGACAAGAACCTGATGGCGCAGCTGCAGGAGACGATGCGCTGCGTGAGCCGCTTCGACAACAGGACCTGTCGGAAGCTGCTGGCCTCCATTGCAGAGGACTATAGGTAGCTTGTTCGTTAGTAACAGCTTCCCAAATCCATGTATTTATTCACTAGCACATTGGGAACATCCCTTTTGTTTTAAATTGTACTTTACCAAACCAGGCTATTGCACCTCTGCTTCCCCACAAAACAGTGAAATTGTCTCAGCTGTCTGTGAATGGCTTAAAAAAGCTTGGGCCTTAAGTCGGTCCAGGTAGTAATAAACTCAGGTTAAATCAATTTGTGGGTAGTATTCAGCAATAACACACACAAAATGCTGTTTGGAATTTGCTTTAGTCTGGCATTCCTGAGTGCTGCCAGGGCACTGAACTCACAGAAATCTGTGTGAGGTGAACTTCCGAAGTCACACATTGTTCTATTTTATAAACAACAGGTTGAAGATTCCTCCTGCACTACAGCTTAGCAGCTTGTAAAGCTATTAACCTCTATCTGTTACCAGTCTGATGTAGAGCCTTTTTATTTTAGGAAAAGAGCTCCATATATTGCTTATTTGACTCGCTGTCGCCAAGGCCTGCAGACGACACAGGCCCACCTGGAAAGGCTCTTGCAGAGAGTTCTACGAGATAAAGAAGTGGCCAACAGATACTTCACTACAGTATGTGTGAGGTTACTGCTGGAGAGCAAAGAAAAGAAAATAAGGGAATTTATTCAAGGTAAGATTAATGCAGACTGGAATGTTTATATTCCTTCTAATTTAGATGCTGGCTTGGGTTAATGTTTTAAAATACAACTTTCGATCTGAGGAGAAGATTCCTAAAATGACTTTAATTTCAGCTGGTGAATTAATGGCTCAAATAGACAGATTACTGTGACTTTGCTATATGTTGTGGCAGCTAAGCCATGGTAACTGTCTGCATTTTTCACGGGCTGAGAGAATGAAGGTAATTTATCCTCGCTTGGCCTAAGTTATGCTAAATCATATTATCTAGTATCTGCCCCATGGAAGAAGCATAATGCTATTAATTGTTTTAGATCTACTGATAAATAGTATATGAAGTTGCAGCGTTCAATTCTTAGTCTGGAACCTGTGGTTGCATCTTAGAAGATATGGGGGATAGTAGTAGTGTGAATCAAATGAATCAAAGATTTAAAAATACCACAGCATACAGGACAGCACCACCAGGAAGACAACTCTCTAAACAGAACCACTTACAACAAACTAGTTCTGTGCTCTCTAGGCACATGTCTGACTTAATGGGCACATAAGGAATTTGGAGTCAGTTCTTGCTCCTGGAGCATTTGGGTGCTGTGTATTAAATGTGCCTGGATAGGCTGGAATTAATCTGAGATCTTGCATTTACTGAGATGAAAGTATTTGTAATAAGGTTCAGTGACCCAGGAAGGAGTTAAAGCCCTTTCACTGGACAGAAAGGAGACAGCTATTTCTGGATGATCTAAAAGAGCCACTGGCAGCCGTGGCATTGAGGCTGCTGGCAGCTGAGAGTGGCAGCTGTCTCTGGGGCAGGGTGCTGTAAATGTGAAGCTGATGAATGGGCAGTGATTTGGTCACGCTGCATTCACTGGGCTGCATCACTCGGTCTGTGTTTTGTACATAAACATGAATGTTGCATCTGTGTCTACTTAATAAGGGTAGTGGGAAATGGGACACGTGGGTTTTCATATCTGCCCCAGCTCCCCCTTCAGCATCTGACAGCTTTGTATGTGCTGGTTTTTGCCAGTGCCTGTCCCAGGGATTGTTGTGGGTGCTGTCTCTGTGGGTGGCTGGGAAGAAGCTTAAGAACTGGTCCTACAGAGGGAGTGATTAACACAGTATTGAGTATTTTGACCATATGCTTTGTTAAATGTGTTCTACATGGTTTTCCTCTAATGCCTCCGTTTATTTCAAGTGTTTCTGCTTGTATTTCCCTTACTGGGATGTGGGCAAAACAGCCTCACTGCTGGCTGGCAGGAAGTCTGATGTAGATTCTGGGCTCTTCCTGCCAGAAAGCCCTATCAGAATTAATACTTTTTACTTAAGAGAATGTTCTTTCTCTTCTTCCCTTGTATCAGATTTCCAGAAGCTCACAGCAGCAGACGATAAAACAGCCCAAGTTGAGGATTTCCTTCAGTTCCTGTATGGGGCTATGGCTCAGGATGCCATATGGCAGAATGCCAGTGAGGAACAGCTTCAGGATGCACAATTAGCCATCGAGCGCAGTGTGATGAATCGCATTTTCAAACTTGCCTTCTACCCTAATCAGGATGGAGATATTCTGCGTGACCAGTAAGTTAATGGAATTCCAAGTGCTTGGTTTCTCTTTTGCAGTTCGTGCAGATGGAAGCTGTGCAACCTTCCTGTGACAGACTTGTCTTTGCCAACCAGGCCACACAAACCCATGTTTTTGTTCAGAACATTTTGTTAAAGAACAGGGAAGTGCTTTAGCACCGTGTGCAAACATGTTTGCAACAAACTGCTAGAACAGAATAAAGTTGTAAATGTAATAATGACTTGGGATACAGTCAGGTCTGCAAGTGTGTGTGCTGAGAGAATGATCAAAATCTGCCTCAGGAGTCCTTCCATTTCCTGGTTTGGTGCAGTATTTTCCATGCATTTGTGGTTTTTGTTTCTGTGTTTTAGAACAGATGCTGTTGGAATGCTCTAAGAGCTACTTGGTTGTACAGCACAATCCTCTGCACGCTCACTGACCTGGTATCCATCAGCTGTAGGGCCACCATGACTATGTACATTCCTGAAGATATCCCTTGTAGTATCAAATTTAAAACAAGTGGGAAGCCCCAGGGGACTGCAGGCTGGCTGCTGCTAACTTTTCACTCATGTTTTTTGTGTTTTCAGGGTCCTTCACGAGCACATACAGAGGTTATCCAAAGTAGTGACTGCAAACCACAAGGCCCTTCAGATACCTGAGGTAACAACTCCTTCACTTCTGTACGTGTGTCAAGGTGCTTGGTTTTAATTAAGTTTGGGATGGGGAGGGAATTGTTCTGTTTTACACTTAGAAGTGGTGCTTTTCTGTCTGTGACAGCTGAGATATCCTGCAGGAAAAGCGTACTGTACCCGTGCCTTAATGTCTTCCCTTGACTGATCCTTCTAAATTCAGGTTTTTTCCTCATTTTACCACCTCTGTCCTGATACCAAGATTTAAGAACCAATGGTACACTGCACTAAGATGCAGTAACTTTCTGATAATTTGCTTCAAAAGAGAAGATTTGAATCCTTTATGCTTCTGCTGTGATTCCCCTGCCATGGCTGTGGTTTACAGCTGTCAAGTAAACTTTCTGAACCAGCCAGAATTAACAAAACCTTGCGACTCTGAATTTACCCAGCACTTTTGCTTTTCTCATGCCTAATAGGATAACTAAAAGCAGGTTGGTAGGCTCAAGGAGTCTGTCAGGGCTGGATGTCTGCAGCTGCCTGGCTCTCAGTTCAGCACTCAAAGTGTGTGACTCTAAACAGTGTCACAAAGCTACTGGTGAGGAACAGAGACCCTGCAGCTCTGCCTTCATCTGGAACGGGGTCCTGAGCAAGTCATGGAGAAGTACGGGCTCACTGTGGGAGTTGCACACAGAATACTGGCTCCTTCTATTGTTTTTTTTTTTAATGACACCTCAGGAAGCCACCTCCACTGTGAGTGTAGTGGAGCCATTTCAGTCACAGACTCACAGAATGGATTGGGTGGGAAGGGACAGACCATAAAGCCCGTCTTGTTCTACCCCTTGTCATGGGCAGGGACACCTTCCACTAGACGAGGTTGCTCCAAACTCTGTCCAACCTGGCCTTGGACACTTCCAGGGATGGGGCAGCCACAGCTTCTCTGGGCAACCTGTGCCAGGGCCTCCCCACCCTCACAGGGAGGAATTTCTTGCATATATCCAACCTGCATCTGCCCTCTTTCTCTTTGAACTCCTCTTGCCTTAAGGCTTCCCTTTTCTCCAGAGCCTGGGAGTCTCTGGTGCTGTGGTGCACAGCAGTAACTTGGACAGACAAGAGCTGGCAGTGTGTTGGTTTTCCACAGGTGTATCTCCGGGAGGCACCGTGGCCATCGGCACAGTCCGAGATCCGCACGATAAGTGCTTACAAAACCCCCCGGGACAAGGTGCAGTGTATCCTGAGGATGTGCTCCACCATCATGAACCTGCTCAGCCTTGCCAACGAGGATTCAGTACCTGGGGCAGATGATTTTGTTCCTGTTTTGGTTTTTGTCCTGATAAAGGTGAGTTCTTTGGCAGAGGTCACAAACCCCAGCTAATTCTTGTAATTAACAAACACATTTAGGAGGAGAAATAATCCCTGTGAGTAATGGGGAGCATGCCAGGCTCAAGCCCAGATCTGATTCAGCAGGTTGGAATGGGAATCAAAGGTGTGGTCACAGTTACCGTTTTTGAATCCAAACGAACTTTGCATTTGGAACCAAGGAAATTGGGGTGCAGAGTTTGTGTGAGATATGTCCACCAGCATCTGTCATCTGTGCCTGCTTCATGCTGTCTTCTCAGGACCAAGATCGACACTAGGACTGACTTGTGTTGCTGGTCTTTTTGACATGAGTGGAGAATGGTCTGTCACATGTCAGACACCAAAACAACAGGCTTTACACGTGTTGAGGTCCTGATGACCTTCATAGATTCTGCCAGTGTTCCCCTTCTTTCTCTTGGCCTGCTAGTCATTTTTCCTTGATGAGAAAAAGGCTCTTTTCATCAAGCCTGATGTCTTCTGAGCGTGTGAGATGGGGCTGGTCAGGATGAGCAGTGCCTGCCCTGGAGACTGTTACCTGCTGTGCAGTATCAGGATCACTGCACGGAGGGAATTGGGGTTCTTTCTGTATCTTGCAGTGTTTGATGTCGAGCTTTGCAAACAAACTGTGAGTATCTCTCTCTTCTCCAACCCCAGGCAAACCCCCCTTGCCTGCTGTCCACTGTGCAGTACATCAGTAGTTTCTATGCCAACTGCTTGTCTGGAGAGGAGTCGTACTGGTGGATGCAGTTCACGGCAGCCGTGGAGTTCATCAAAACCATCGATGATCGCAAGTAACTCGCCCAGCACATGCATGGGCAGACTGTGAGCAGGAGAGGAGCGTCTGAGAATGTACAACAGCTGCAAAAGCTGAAGAAAAGACTTTCCTTGTATAATACTGTACAGAATTGAGGCATTTTAAAACACACCTTTACTAATCTAATTAATTTAACAGATTTTCCTCTTCTCTTTCGGTTGCGTTTTTCTCCCCTCTAGATACTGGCACTGCAAAAGGGACCACAGTTTTCAGGTATTTTGGAATCTCAAAACATGCAGAAAATATTTCATGCTTTCTCCACCACCCCTCTTGCTGAATTCTTCCTCACGTGAATAGTTCATTTGATTTCTAACAGAAAACTGAAACAAGAGGAATCAGGGCAGCCACACAGTAAACTTTCTAGTTGAATACACCTTTTATTAAGAAAACACCAGCCACACTGAAAGTTTGTAGTAGCTGACATCAGTTATCGATTATATTTCACCTAAATTTAAAATCTGAGAGGACAATGTAAATATTATATAACTATATTTAATGCATTGCAAGTTTCTTTGGACTCGTTATCCTTCGAATAAAAAGCAAAAGCCTCTCTGACCTCTAACAGGTTGTGACGTACCGTGTTTTGGTGATGGAAGGACTTCCTAGAAAGGCTAAGGTTTAAAAAGGGCAAACTGAACTATTTATTAAAATGTAATTAAGGTTACTGAAATTTCTAAAACTGGAATTTTTAATAGGGCTTATTAGCTAGCTGAACACTTCTTGGCTAGGGCATTAGGGTGTTACAGAGGTTTGGGTATATAGAGGAGAGCGACTGTAAGTTGCAATAGAGAAGTCTAATATAAAAAAGGAGAAATAAAATACCTTACTGTAATATTTTTTCTGATCTATTGTGTATACTGTACAAACCCCAAACAGAGATCCTTAACAGAACCTTGGGCTGTAATATATATTTTGATTAGTGACATTAAATACATATGCCAGGGGGTTCAGTGAATGTTTTTACTAAATGTTCTTCGTGTTGTCTGCTATGCAGCAGTGCAAGTTTTACTGTTCATATAAAATATTTTAAAATAATATAACACTGTTCTTTATGAAACATATCATGGCATCAGTTCAGGGTGTTTTATAGATTTCTCACCCCGCCTTTCCCTTAAACTGACAGTTACCAGGTTAAAGAGGTTTTTATGCACACCACCACGTGTGTTTTTCACGACTGAAGTGGTCTGGGGCATGGCCAGTGCGTGTTGGCTCTTTATAAGCACTCGCTGTCCTTTTTCAGCTTGAATGCAGTGAAAAAGGACATCGAGCATTGAACTTTTTCATGTCAGTGTTATTTCTTGCTCTTTCCAGAGTGTTCATTGCACTTCTGACAGAGGGATGTGGTAAGGTTTGGTGTCTGTGAGTGGTAAAGAAAACAAAATCTTTCTCACAGTCTTTTCAAAACACTATTGGTTGGTTTTGTGTGTGTGCATTTTGATGATTAAAACCTGTAAGCAACTAGTACTTGGGAAAATCATGTGGTTAATTGGAATTAGAGCAAAGTATTGAGTGCATGATTTGGCTGTGCTACTTGTCAAGGCATAATTAAAGAAACTTACTTTCTTGGACTCAGATAGAACTCAGTCTTAGCAGTTTTGCCAAACTAATCACAGATGAGAAGCTGAGATGGTAACTTTTTTCTTTTATAGTCTTTCTCCTCTGTTAGAGACTCAGCTGTGTGGAGGAGCAATACTCAATTGAAACAGAATTCTTCTGATCTGCCTTACTGTGGTGACTCAGTCTGTGTAGCACTGCAATATTCTGGTTATTTAGCCTTGATGGGTTTTTGGTGCTGAACACGTAACTCAATACTGCAAGCACAGCCCTAACCAATAACACTCAGCAGCAAAGCACAAACATGCCCTTGAAGATATGCCCAGATCATATCGAAAAGCAATATAAATCCATTTATACTGAAGTGTCCTGTAATATGTAATTATTACTTGAATATCCAAGACATTAAGACCGAAGTGTGAAAGTTCTCTTGCAGTTTGGGTGTTGGTTGAGGAGAGTATTTGTAGGATCCTTAAAGAAGGCACAAGGACACTGGAGCTGGTGTTCACCCTGCACGTTGCCTCTTTGCTGACCTGGACACAGGGTTGGGTCAGGCCCATTGCGTCTTTCAGGTTTGCTCTCCCTTATGGAAGGGGCAAGAACCATTTTCTCCACAGCTTTTATCACTTTATTTCTCTGCATAAAAAAATATTTAAAAGAACTGGTGTCTTTTTTTAATTGTTATTTAGTTATTTTAAAACCAATAAGTTTCAGTGAGCCCCAGGTGAGCTGACAGTTTTTGTAGCAAGATGGTCCTTTGCTTCTTTTTTTTCCAACCTACTCTGAAGGTCCTTTATATAGTCTTGATAGGTGTAGTTAGAGAATTAGGCTTTCCAAAGAATTAAAAACCTGCCTGTAATGTCCTTTTACTGTTTTCCCCGGTGTCCCGTAATGTTTTGTTTTAAAATGCTGAATTCCATGTCTAGGAAGTGGTGGTGTTAGGTTTGGTGTGCAATAGTGAAGGTGAAAAGACAGTGCATAAAGGACCAAAAGTACCAGTACTGCTGCCAAAAGGTGCCAGCCAGCCACGGGCCTGTTGCTGTAGTCTCGGTGCTTTCTGTGAATTAAACTTCTCCAGCCACTGGAGGAGGAATGGGACATTTTGGGGAGAGGGAGGGGGGAGAGGTTGTTGGTAACGGGTCACAGCTGGGGACAGGCTCGGTCGCTGTTGTCAGTGCCGGTTGTTGGCACGTCCTGAGGAACTGCCACGTGAAATGATGGCATGTCTGTGCCTGGGAATGTTACAGAGGTGCTGGTGTCCTTTTTGAGTAGAGGAGGGAAGGAAGGGGCTGGGGTTTTCATCCCTAGGAGATTCCTTTGTGCTCCTGAGATTTCTCTTTAAAGCCTTTTTAAATCCTCTTTAAGGAGAATCAGAATGTCTCTGGCCTACCAAGGATTTGAGTTTAAAAGTTTTTGTTTTGAAGACCTTTTACTACCAAATGCTGAATGTAACTGCCATAAATTTCAGGAAAAAAAGCCACGAACATGATGCTGTTTCCTGTGGGTGAGTCTCTGGTGAGCACAGTGTTGGTTCGTATTGCTTGAAAACGTTCTTGTTCTGTTAAGCCAAATTCTCAGAGAATTGGAGAACTCACTGCCATGGGAATGGGGAGGGGTGAAGAGGGTGGGAGAGGGGGCAGAGCTGTGTGTTGGCATGAGTGAGTCACGGTGTGCTGGGAGAGCTGGAGCAGCAGGAAGGCAGTGGGGACGGAGGGGGAAGGATGCTCGTGTGTGGGTACAGCTGGGGACGTGGTTGAGCCTGTACTACTTGAGAATTAACCTCTGCTAAGTTAGTAGTGTGTGTTCTGTACCTTTTAATTGTGCTTTACCTCTATTGAAAAGCTTTGTACTGCCTCTCCTCTTTGGTAAAGCCTTTATAAATCTAAATTAACGAGCTTGCACAATCTTGTATACAGGAACCCCATCTTGTCTCTTAACGTGATTATTAATGTATTATTCTGTAAAAACTGATTAAAAGGAGAGCAGTTTAACCGCCTGGCTTTGACGTTTCTGCCTTGTTCCAGTGCCATCACCAGTTCTGCTGGGGATGGCAGTGCAAAGTGTGAGCAGCTTCCCACTAACTCTGTGAGGTTTCCTGTTGGGGATCACTGCTCTGCTCCATCCTCACACCTCTCAGGGAAGGGACAGTGGCAAAAAAGAACCAAAATCCAGTTAAAGGGAAAGGAAGCATTGCTGCATTGACTGCTTAACACAGAGCTCTTCAGATATTATTTTAAATCCTGTGGCTTGGGCTGTTCTAAGAGCTTGAGAGGAAAGAAGTGGCTCTGCCTGTGGCAGGGCCATGCCCATCCCTCTGCTGCCTGCTGTTTGATGCCTTGATGGGAGTGGTCAAGTCCAAAAGTGTTATGTTTGGCATCTTGTTTCTTAAGAAATGTTAATTTTACCTGTGAGCCAGGAGCATTTTCTCAGCTGTCGTGCACCCAGCCCGTTCCTGGTGCCGGCAGGGGCAGGTGGGCACAGCGGTGGGACCGGGGCGGGGGCACGGCCGTGGCGCTGCCACGAGCTTGGTCCCCGCAGTGTTATTGACCTTGATTCTCTCTCATTTGCATCCAGCATTTTTCATCCTCTGGAATATGGTGTTTGGGGACCTTTCCATCATTAAGTGGATTTACAGCAATTTCCTTATGTGTTTTCTCCAAGGGATTCTGTTATGAGAGGCACATTAAATCTCCATTAATACCTCATTATCCGACTGATAAGATTACCATGATAATGAGGCAGAAATTCTAATTGTTTCACTTCTTATTGTGCCTTTCATTAAATCACATACCTGGAAGTTGCTGTCGGAGAGGAGAGCTCCAGCCTGCAGAGCTCGAGAGGTGACCTGGTTCTGTGCATCCTGGTCCTGTCCCACAGTGCTCAGGGGATGCTGGGGCGTGCTGGCCTTTTCTCCCAGGCTCCTGTGCCTCCTGCCACGGCCTCCCCTCTGTGGCAGTGCCACCAGGAGGGCTTCTGGTGGCCCCAGGGCCTTTGGGAGCGTGGATTTGGAGAGACCCTGTCCCACATGCCCCGTGCCCGTGCCGTGGTTGTGTGGAGCCGTTGGCTCCAAGCGCAGGGGTGTGCAGCCTCCGCCGGAGCTGTTAGAACCCATCAGGTCAATGATCCATGAACTAAGAAGTCTCTAAGCAGGAGCAATTATTGTCTATCATGTGTCAAAGGCGCCTGTATTGACCCCGATAGATGGAGCCATTATGTCCTGTTGAGGCAGCGATCCATGAACGGAGGGTTCACGGGAGCAGAGGTCTCAACACACCACACCAGCGCCGTCCATCCGTCCTGCCCGTCCCCGCAGGGTGAGGGATGCACAAGGTGAGGGGACAGGGATGGGTTTGGGGAGGGGAGCAGTGTGGATGCTGCCAGCTCAGTGTTCTGCTGGAGCAGCCTGGAGCCAGGCCAGGCTGGGGGAACAGCCCCACTGGGCCCCAGGGCTCCTCAGGGGATGTTCTGCATCTGCCCCAGGCCCCGCTCCCCTGGGGTGTGTGCAGGGATTCTGGTGACCAGCACGACCTGAGCTCTGGTCCAGGAACAGAGACACCTCTGTGGGGCCATGTTGGTCACACACTGCTGGTGAGAGCCCCTGCCTGGTCCTGACAGGCAGCCCACAGCCAACCTCGTTAGGAAACACCACAGAGCCCTGCTTGGCACCAGATCCAGCTCTGGATCCCCTAGTTCCTTAAGTGGGGGGGGGGGGGGGCGGGGGCCATTTCTGCAAACAGTCTGTTCCTCAGGCTCAGTTAACGAGGTAGAGGAGCCCACAGTGGATGGTACCTCTTGGCCTATGGGGCAGGGGGTCCCCAGGACAAGGACTGTGGGAGCCCCTCTTTCAGCACAGCACTGGGGTTGGCCATGGAGCCCCTGGCTCAATGCCCTGAGTGGAGATGGAGCTGGGCCCTGGCCCCTGGCCCCCTGCCCAGGCTTCTGGCATCCAGATCTGCTGCAGAACAGAACGTTATCCTGCACAAGTGGACTCAGGCTCCTCCTGTGCCAAGGAGGAGATGTCTCCATAGTAACTGGCACATTTGGAGGGCAGGAGGTGCAAGGGACTGAGACAAAGCCTCTGTGAGAGCCCTGGGCAGACCCCACAGCCCAGGGTACCCTTGGGCCCAGGGTGCTGCTTGGCCAGGGGCACAGGCTGCTCCAGCCCCCTGTCCCTGCTGCTCCATCAGGAGCCAGGTATGGCCCCCCCAGCAGTGCCCCCAGTGCTGATGGCAGAGACCCTGTCCCTGTGGTGGCAGGGGTGTCACTGCTGTGGGGAGGGGTGCTTTTTAGCACCAGCCTGCAGAGCCAGAGCTGAGGGGGCAGCCATGGCCATGCCTGGGGCTCTGGGCTGGGGCAGCTGCATGGCAGCACCTGGGCCAGGCAGGTGCAAGGTGGGTGGTGGGTGCCCTGTGGGGAGCGGGTGCCCTGCCCACCACTGCCCACCTCTGCCAGCCCCGCCGGCAGCACCACCACTGAGCCACGGCACCAGCAGAGTCATCGGGCTGGGGTTAATCAACATTCATTCATGTTTCCAAGTGTAAATTGAGCATTTGTTTAATTATGTGTAAGCAGCAATACATTCTGGCCATTATCTAAATCACTATTTTATTTCCTGGATGTGGTTTCATAATGCCGGGTTTGTGCTCCAGCCTCTGCATCATTAACAGAGAAGAGTTAATGAATATAAAAGCGTAAAGGCTAATTACACTTTAATTTACAATCATGGTCTCATTTTGGGACCACATGAAATCTGTTTTGAAAACAATTAAAACAAAAAAAAAAACCCAGTGAAGGTCTGGTGAGTGGAAGGGTTTTGGCACAAAGTGAGCAGTGGCCACCGGGCCCATGGTGCTGTGGCTGCTCGGTGTTAGCGGGGCCAGGGCTGCCCACGGCTCCCAGGAGCCTGGTGGGTCCCTTGTGCTCCCCTGGGCCCTGCAGGGTGATGACCTGGGCTGGCAGTGGGACCCCCTGGGGCCGGTGCTGGTGTGGGGACAGTGCCAAGGATGTAAATTGGAGCCCAAGGGGGGGAGCACAGTTCACCTGAAGGAGACAAAGATTTATTGGGCTGCAGCTGTTGAAAGCAAAATCCAGCGAGAGTGCTGACTCCAGCACTTTGCAGTATTTCCCGTTCCCAGCACCCATGGCCGTGCCTCCCTGGAGCAGGTACCAGAGCCTGGCCCTCGGGGGGACGGTGGCTGAAGGTGAAGCTAGTGGCAGGAGTGGTGATGGGAGCGGGTCGGGCTCTGTCTCTGCTGCTCTGCAGGAGGATCAGGCTGAGCAGCAGGGCTCTGGTAATCCAGGTGTTGGGGCAGCTCCCTGCAGGCTGCAGCAGACAGAGCCCCTGGGTCTGTCCCCCACCACCAGTCACCCATGGCAGAGACCATGGCTTCATCCGAGGGTGTCCCTGAGGCTCTGGGGACTGTCACACCACCATGTCCAGGCCTAGGACAGGAGCTGTCCCCACTGGATGGGGTTGCACTTCTGGAACCAACTGTGGGTTACAGGTGGGATTTTGGGGCTGAGGTGTTGGCTGGGAGGAGAGCAGGGCTGGGGGAGCAGGACTGGAGCATGGGGCTCGTGTGCTGTGATCAGGTGTGTGCACACACGTGTGCTCCTGTGCTTTGTGATGGGTGAATTTGTTTGTATTTCCTTTATTCTGATTCCCTCAGAAATAGCATAAGAGCTGAGTGCAGGAGGGAGCAGTGGCCTCGGAGCCAGAGGCTCGTTCCGGCAGAGGAAATAAATCTCCCTGAGAAAACCACTTTGCTCACACAATTCCAATCCCACAGGGCATCGTGGCATCACTCACTTCTTGTTTTATTTAGCTGATAATCTTTTATTTGGCCAGTCAAGCCCTATGGAAGCAGGATGCCTTTACTGGGTGTTGGAGGGGGGGCTCACAGACCTGGGCACTGGGAGGGCAGCGATGCCCGGGGGTGCATCCTGTGCCAGGGGCTCAGCTCAGACTGTGCCGTGCTGGGACTTGTGTCTTGGGTGGGTCCCCTGCGCTGACACCCTGCAGAAGCACTGGAGCCCCTGTGGTTTTGCTTGCCCTGCCCATGGTGGAGGACAGGACATGTCCTTCTGCTGCCAGGTGTCTCTGGAGGTGGCTCAGGGACATCTGCTCAGCAGGATTTGCAGGACTCAGCACTTGTGGTGGACCCACGGGCTCTGTGGGTGCCTCTCCCTCTGATGGATGTGCTGAACTGGGACAGTGGAGGCTCCTTCACCAGTGGGCACCATCACAGGACCCAACTGCCCTTGCTGGGATGTGGGTGTGGGGGCTCTGCTGTCCCCCTGGGTCTGTGTGGGGTCCACATGCCAGCAGTGTGGGCACATCTCTGCTCCCATACAGGCACCTGAGGACCCCTCCCCTTCCTGTCCCTCTCCAGGGCTAATGCAGGAGCTGTGCCATAGTGGAAACCTCGCGTGTCCCTCAGCCAGGTTTGTCATCCAGCTTGTCACCGAGGCGGGGCCGTGTCAGTAATGAACACATCCAGGGGCTGAGTGCCTGCGGCCGCTAATTGAAAGCGCTCACAGCTGGGAATTGGGGTGGGTTAGGCACACTCCCTGCACTAACAGGGATTTGCCATTCAAAATTCCATGGCTGCCGAGGGCAGCAGAGGAGGAACAGCCGCTGTGCCCTGTCCGCGCCGGGAGCAGGCACTGGCACCACACGGGTCAGACACAGACCTACATCACCCTAGGAAATGCAGCACCCCAACCTGCAGCTGAGGTGGCGGCTGGGGCTGCTGGGACTGCCAGAGCTGCTGGGGCTGGGGCTGCTGGGGGCTCCAGCTATTTGGGGAGGTGTTGGCTGTGATGTGTTTGTGCCTCATGAGGGGTCAAGGCTCACCCATGACCCTTTGCAGTGGTACCAGTGATCACAGGGCTTGGTGGCAGTAGCGTGGGGAGGTAGCTTGTGTGGGGCACCAACACAGCCCTTGTCAGCCCTTGTCAGCATTCCCACCTTCCCACTAATCCTTGTCATCCCAAATCTTATCAGCACTGATTTGATATTTACTTCCAGATTGCAGATGAACATGTTGAACATCATCATCCGATGATGATTCCCCATTGACAACCACTTTTTGAGACCTGTCAGTCAGCCAATTCTTAATCCTTTTAATGTGAGCTCTATTGATATTATATAGAGCTAATTTTTTAATCAAAACGTCATGTGCTATTAAATCAAACGCCGAACAGAAGCCGAAGCGTACCACAGCTTCTCAGTTACTTTTATTAGTTAAACTTCTAAATTAAAGGAATGAAACCAAATTTTTTGACAAGCCCAAATTCCCATCCAACCATGCTCCTGGCGCTGGTTGCAGCCCCACTTGCTGTCACTGGCAGCCGTTCCAGCTCCTCAGCTGCTGCCCGGGCATGGCTGTGGCCAGAGGGGTGAGCGCGGCCGGCGGGGCTGGCACGGGGCTGGACGTGCCAGGGAATGGCTGAGTACTGGGGTGGCCTCGATGCAGAGCTGCTGCTGGGGTGGAGGGGCTGAATCCAGGACACTTCACAGTTAAAGTCCTGGTGGAGAAATGGGAATTTTTCTCCTGTGCTGGATGCAGCCTCTGACCTGAAAACGTGCCCCAGCCTCCCCGGATGCGGAGCGGGAGCAGCCGTGCAAATGCGATATGACAGCGCAAGACACACCAATATGGTTACCAGCTGTCCGGCCGCCACTGGGCCCTACTGGGTGGGCAGGCGATGCCCCAGTCGCAGATGCATTTCGGGGGGAGGAGGGAGGGCTCGGGCAGGGCCCCTACGTGCAGGCAGGCACACGCTGCCCAGTGCCAGGTCGCTGGGACCGGCACAAGTGCTCGTCAGACCGGGACAAACTCGTGGGGTCCCACTGCTGTCACCCTGGATAGGGCTTAGGCACAGTTTGGGGCCCTGTGCCACTGTGACCAGGCTTTGGGGACCCCTGCCCAGAGCCAGGTGAGCCAGGCTGGTGGCAAACCCCCTGCCCAGAAACCCCCTCCAGCTGCCACCCACGTGGGCTTCTGCTCGGGTCCATCCGGCGCAAGGCAACTCCCCTGGCTGTGTCCCCTCCAGATCAACCAACCCTTTGTAAATCTAAATTAATAAGGTTGCACAGCTACAGATACAGGAACACGGGCTGTGTCTTGTCTTTGTCGATCAATGCTTTCTATCATCTCATAAAGCTGATTAAAAAGCAGAGCAGTTCATCTCACCAGGTTCCACATCCCAACGTTATAAATTTGATATTCTGGTTAATGATTGTCAGCGCCGGTGGAGGACATGGAGGCTGATCAGTATTTGTAGTTTATAATTAATTATTGGAGCGTTGCTGCAGAGGACACCAAGGAGGGGTTGGGACTGATTACGAATTTATTGTTTCTATAATGCCAAAGAGCAAGAGAAGGGGAGTTTGTATGTCCAGCATTGCCCATGCCAGAGGGACACAGAGCACCAGTGTGACCTGTCACGGTCACCAGCTCCACATCTGTGTCCCCAGTGTGGCTGGGAGGGTCAGCCAAGAGGGTCAGCTGCATTCCATCCCTTTCCTGTTGTCTGTGGGGAAGCTGCAGTGAACAGATGTCTCTGCCCCAGCTCTGGACACAGGGATGTTGGTCCCTCAGGCTAGACGGTGACCTGGTTGTTGATGCCAGCTGCTTGGAGAGCCCATGGATGGATGGATGATGCTGTGCATCCCTGTCTGGCAGCCCTGCCGGGGTCTTGGCCCCTCGACGACTGCGGGCAGGGCTGCGGTGGCTGGTCCTTGGCAGCCGTGTGGCACAGGGAAGAAAATTCCACCAGTGGGTCCCATAGCCACTGCCTGGGCCAGCACGGGGAGTTTTGGGACTTCTTTCTCTAGAAATAAGAAACTTGACCCCAAAGGAATGTCCTGAGCTGTTTCTCTGGGATAAAATCCTGTAACTTGACCAGATCCCGCATCTCAGACAGCCCCGTGTCCCGGATGGGTGATGTGCTCTGGGGGCTGAGGTGGCCACTGGCCCTCCGGACAGGAGCAGGCATAGGGACAGGGACAGCGACAGGGACAGCGACAGGGCATGGCGGTGGTCGCGCAGCCCGTGCCGCGCCGGAGGAGGGCTGCGATCGGCGGCCTCAAGGTGGCACCGTAAGAGTGGGAACGGCGAGGAGGAACAAAGGCGGCTCAGAGCCCCCTACACAGCTCAGAGCCCCCAGCACTGCTCAGAGCCCCCTGCCCAGCTCAGAGCCCCCTGCCCAGCTCAGAGTCCCCTGCCCAGCTCAGAGCCCCCTGCCCAGCTCAGAGTCCCCAGCTCTTGGGCAGAACAGGAGGGTCACAATGCCACCAGCAAAAATCCCAGCAGTGGTCACGAAAATGGGGTCATGAGGGTGGCAAGGTTGGTGGTCCTGGGGCACCCACAGCCCCCGGTCAGCACGGAGCAGTGGGACCCCCATGTGTGAGGCTCTGCGGGCTGTACCGAGTGTCACAGGGGTGTGTCAGTCACAGCTCGGACTGATGTCACACCACCTCGTGTCTGCAGGGACTTTGGGGTGTATTTTATGTTTCAGTGTGCCAGATGCTCTGCATGTGGGAAGGTGGATGCCGTGTGACGTGAGGCTGGTGCCCATGGGAGGTGACAGCACGGACCCACCGAGCCCTTTGGGCTCATACCACCGAGCCAGGTACGATGTCAGGGGTCCTTGCTGCCCCTCTCTTGAGGGGTCCTGTCCCTGAAATGCAGCCCAAACCCACTGCTGGCTGTGGGGTGTCCTCCTGCCTAGTCCCCTCGGCCACGAGCCTCCCGTGCCTGCTGTGAGCCTGTGCCAGCTCCCAGGGGAGCAGGGCCGGGGTGTGGGAGGTGCCCTCCTGCTAATTGGAGTGTGCTGAGGAGGAACCAGCTCAGCTCTGCCTGCCTTGACATTAAGACCTAAACTTGCTGTAAAACCAAATGGATACACACACCCACATCCACGAGGCTTTTAGTTCAGCAACAAGTGATTCCATCAAAGCCCAGCACCTAATTTAATAGCAATAATGAAAGGTGTGCGTCACTATTAATTTAAGCACTCCAACATTAGCCTTGCACTTAGAAACCAGCAAGGCAAAGCTATTTACAACTGAATGTACCAGGGCAATAAATTGAAAGGACTGGTCTGACCTGCGGTGGCGGCTTTCTTCATTTATACATAGATATATTTCTATGGATGCATTTATTCCCATCTCTTTAGCAAACCCTCCCTAATTAAGTTGAAGTGGCAGTGGAAGTGTGGCAGTAAGTGTGGAAAGAAGCTGCTAAAAACGTATTTAATTCATTATAAATAATCTTTGATAGCGTGAGGTTGGATAAAGGTTTTCGGTATCAGAGCAGGACACCAAGGAAGGCCAGGGAGATCATCCACACGAGGCAGGAGCATCCGTGTCATGTGGTTTAACACCCTCGCACTGGGGAAGGGGGAGCAAGGCTGGCACAGGGGGGCTGTGGAGCACTGGCACCAGCAGCAGCACCAGCTCTGGCTCCAGGAGCACCGTGGTGTGAGGCAGGGGGAGGTCGGTGGGCACGGGGGCTCTGGCTCCGTGTGGCTGCGTGCTGCGTGTGCCCTCGGGATGATAATGTATGTGAGGAGGAAGGTGTATGTCACCCACATTAAAGGAGTTTAATGTGCTCGGAGTCACAGTATTGTACCCTTGCAGAATACATTATCTGTCACGCTGCCTTTACAGGCTGTCACCTCGCAGAGAGGCTGCAGAGTTCCTGGAAACCATTATCAGCCTCTAATGATATTATCAAAATTGGAGCAGGCGCGGTGTGGTGGGGCCGGGGGAGGCACTGCCACTGCTCTGCCTGCCCCGAGAGGTGCCTCCTGTGCCCCACCAGCCCTGGGAGCAGCGGGACGGGGGCTGCAGCTCCACAGACCCCTCTGGAGCCAAGTCCAGTGTCTGAGGCAGTGAAGGGTGCAGTGGTCGTGGGTGGCCCTGAGTGGCCCATGGAGCCACCGCCGGGACTGGGGTGGAACCTTGGGCAGGGGCACCTGCCCCTGCCCCATAAGGCCTCTGCTCACCTGTGGGGGGGCCCAGCCCATGGGCACCATCCCCACCATGTCCCACTCCAGGGTGCCCTTCCTGCGGGCCAGCGACCCCGCGGGAGCAGCTGAGCACTGCTCTGCCCTCTCCTTGTCAGGTGGAATTAAAAAGAAAAGGCGCCGTCTTTTTTGGAGTGTAATCTTCCACCTGCGACAAGAAGCCACGCAAACTGATAAATTGCAGATTAAACGAGTGCCACACTCCACTCCAGCCCTGGCTGTTAATTCCCCTGTTGTGCAATTCCCGGCTCTCAGGGCCTGTCAATTCCAGCTAATCGCAGGAGGCACTAAAACACTCTGCCCTGACAGCCCCGGATCGAGGCACCCCTGACTCCCGGCTCAGGTGGATTGCACGCATCACTTATGCACAAATCAGCAATATGCCAGCAGGGAGGAATTATGTCCGATGACAGCCCAGACATGAGGTACATATTGCAGAGCCGGCGAGCCCCAGCCGCCGTGACAGATTGCGGCGCGGGGCTGCGCGCTGGTGCGGGAGCAGATCCCGCTGCACCGGCCCGACGCACCCGGAGCCACCGGCCCCGCGCCTGTGCCGCGGCAGGATGGGACGGCACCCCCGCCCTGTCCCCAGCCTGTCCCCGTCCCCAGCACTGCCGTGGCCGGGGTTGCCCACAGGGGCTGGTGCTGGCACCGTATTGAAGGAACTCCCAGTGCTTGAGGTGGGGAGGGCGCGGGGCTGGGAATGGCACCGCGGGCACGGGAGCTGTCCCACCTGGGGTGGGGGCCAGCCCTGCTCAGCCCAGCCCGGCTCTGCTGTAACGTTTAGCTTGCCTTAGTCCGTGATCCTGAAAAGCTGAAATTAATGACAGCCTTGCAGTTGCTCATTAATAATTGCTTCATTACTGTACGCAGTTGCAGCCTCCTGACAATAATGGGGTTTGCTGGTGTATTTCTAATTATCTGGCATTCCAGCTCCCTAACAGAGCCCTGGCACTCCCCAGTGAGACCCTCCTCTCCAGCAGGAGCACAGCCCAGCCCGCTCAGCCCCGACGTCTCTGGCAGCCCACGTGCTCCTCCTTCCTTTGCAGCTCCTGGGAAGGGGCTGAACTGCCCTGGCGAAGGCCCAGGCGGGACTTGGGGGTATCCAGATGCACCACTCTTGTGCTGAGCTCTGCCATGTCCCCGTCACATGCCTGGTGCTCCTGACCAGGTCGGTTTGGGAGCAATGACGTCGAGCGAGGCAGCGGCACTGACCAGGTATGTGCCTGCAGCTGGTGGTGCTTGGCATGGCCATACCATGGCCATCCCCATGGCCACACCACTGCCATCCCCATGGCCACACCACGGCCATCCCCATGGCCACACCACTGCCATCCCTATGGCCACACCACAGCCATCCCCATGGCCACACCACTGCCATCCCTATGGCCACACCACAACCATCCCCATGACCATGGCAGTCCTGGTAGCCCCAGAGCTACCACTTGTGTACCTTGCAGCCTGGGCGAGCAGAGCCAAGCAGGAGGTGCCAGGAGCCTCTGTGGATGCCTCTGGTGGGGCTGGCTGGGGCAAGGCCGTGGTGCTGCAGGTGGTGGCTGCACTCATGGCAGGAATGCGAGTGCCGTTCATCAGCTCCTTGGAGAAATTCCCCCGGCAGTGGCGGCGGTGCCGGCGTCGGGGGAATTGTGGCCCGTCCCCACTCTCACAGCACGGAAATGACCACTTGTGCCCCATTCCAGCCCCGCCGCCGGCTCGCAGCCCATTATGGCACATGTGGCCCCCACGCTCCCACTTGGGGAGGGGGCTCATTTGTAGTTAAAAATCTATTGTGACTTGTCAGAAAAATGAATAAATGAGCACATTATTTTTTCATTTTGGAGCTCAGCATCTGTTTGTCTAATCAAGAAAGAGAACTGGGAAAGTCAACCAGGGCTGACGCACACATTTTATTTAACTTTTCCTCTGTCAAAGGAGTTTAAATGTGTAATGAACAGGCCATGGTGATTTGAAATATAATCCCATTACTCTGATGAGATTACCCAGGCTGTGAGAGTTCACAAATCATGCTTAGGGTTTTTAGAGTGAACAACACCCTGTTGAGATTTTTTTCTCTTTTTGCATTTAAGCAGAGGTGTGTGGGGAGAATAAAACATGACAGTGCTTAACCCTTCGTGCAGCAGAGCAGGGCTGTGCTCAGGGTCAGCCCTCCCTATGCCCCAGCTGCCCATGGTGGCCCTGGGACCTTCCATGGGCACGGCAGCAGTGCTGGGGAGCAGCACCCGGCCAGGGCGTGGGGCACAGGGCACCTGGACCAGCTGGCCGTGTGCCCACTGTGCCCACACATCCCTGTCCTCGTCACTGTCCTTGTCGTGGTGTCACACCAGGGTGGCTGTGCTGGGATGTGATTTAAGGGGCATTAATTTCAGCTGCAGCAGCAGCACCCAGCACCACCCGCCACCACGGCAGCGCATTTCCATGAATTCATGGGCCCATTACAAACATGTCTCCATAAATAACTCCCCCCATTAATCTCAGGGCTGCACCCAGGGCTCTGTGATGGGTTTTGCCTGCTTGTCCCGGCGCCGGGTCCCAGCCCTGTCTGAGGGGCAGCTGCAAAAGTGCCGGGATGCACCAGAGTCCTGCCAACCCAAACCCAAAGGAGCCTCTGGCTTGAATTGCTCCTGTGGGAGTCCATGGCAAACCCCTGTGGGGCCAGGGAGAGCACCCAGTGCTCTGGCCTTGGGTGCCAGCACATGCCTGGGTGCCCTGTGTGTTTCCTGCTCAGAGGCCACTCTTGTGGTCCCCAGTGCTCTGATAAAGCCAAGGAGAAGGAGGGGGATTGTCCCTGCAGACAGGACTCCTCCAACAGCCGGAGCCAGAGAAAATTCAGAAAACCTCTGCTGCCTCCACCAGCTCCCAGTGCACGGCAGGCCAGAGTCATCCTCAGTGCATGAGCTGCATCCACCCTCCTCTGCCAGAGCCCAGGAGCAGGGATGGAGGAACAGCTTGCCTTGCTGACCCAGTTGAATGCCCATCTGACTCAATTACATCTACGACTACCGGGGAAAGACCAGCCCGTGATGGGTCCGTGCTCAGCTGTGCACAGATTGCAGCCATGAGCTCCAATTTAACTCCTTCAGAAACACTGAGGAGCAGAAATGTCTGTTCTGCAGGGGGGCTGCTTAGCTCTTGGAATGCCGGATCTTTCCAGGATTTAAGAAAGGTTTCCTGCATGCCATGTATGCAATTGGGTCTGATCTTTGAAAGCAAATTCGCTTTTTAACTGTCAATGGCTCTTTTGGAGCAAATAAACTCATTCTGGGCTCCAATGTTCCCTGCTCCTCACTCAGCCCTTGGAGCAGCCTCCAGCAGCAGCATCTGCCTGTCCGTCCGTCCACCCATCCCTGTCCTGGCTCCCAGGAACACCCACACTGGGAACAGCCAGTGGCAGGTGACTGATGAGAGGGTGTGAAAACACATGATCTGGGCAAGGGACTGTGCCACAAACGTCACCACAGACAGCAGAGATTGCATTATTTGAATTTTTAGGCTTTACTGAGAGCAAACCTGCACATGCTGAATCCCTGCTGATGATAAATACACGTGAGGGGCTGACAACAGCACTATGGCCATGGAAACAGGAGACTGCTGCAGTTCCTGATATCAAATAGGCAATTTTTCAGCTCAGTTAAAAAGAATTGAAACTGGGTGGCCAAAGAACATTCACAGAGCAACTTTAATGTTAAATAGTTCACAGTCGGTTAAAGGAGTCATTTACATCAAAGGGGGTTTCCCCATTGCATCTGTGCCGCATTTGCACATAGAAAATATTTAAAAAATTAATAACATACTATAAAATAGCGTTTCTCATTTTGCAGATACCATGGAAGACTGTACAGCGAGGCCTGGCCTCAGTGGTGTGGGCAGGGCTCCCTCCCTGCGGCATCGGCACCGGGAGGGCTGAACCGACAACAGGTGAGACACAGACCCTCCCTCTGCCTCGGGGTGAGACACAGACCCTCCCTCTGCCTCGGGGTGAGACACAGACCCTCCCTCTGCCTCGGGGTGAGACACAGACCCTCCCTCTGCCTCGGGGTTGTTCCTGCACAACGTGTTAAGGCTCAGGGCTCAGGACGTTTTCTCTGTACAAAAGCCAGGTGGGAGCTGGCAGAGGTCAGGCTGTGCCGTGGGACTGCCGTGCTCAGCTGGCCCCAGCCCCGTGGGGTTCAATGCCGTGTGGAACCAGGGCAGTTCCATGATACAGGGATGTGTGTGCAGAGCTCCAGCGACCTGGAGAGATGGATGAAAGACACCTCTGGTGAATTCAACCAAAAACGTGGCTCTGGGTCTCAGCAATCCCATTCCCATGTTCCCTGATGTATTAAGGATGGACAAAGCCAACATAGTTACAAATCCCAGTACAAAGTAGGTATTAATTTTTATTTTTAAAGAATAATATTAAGAAAAGGTGAAGGCATTTCTCAGTCCCAGGTGCAAGGTGCCTCAGAGGAAGGGCCAGACCTGGGGCAGCAGCAGCTGTGGGTCCTGGGCAGGAGGATGCTCCTCTCCAGCACCAAGATGCTGCTGTGGATTTCCAACTACAGCAAGGAACTTCCAATAAAGCGTATGCAAAGCTGAAAAGCACAGTTAAATAAAAATATTTTTGAACAAAACAAACCACAACAGACTCGACTGTCTCAGCATCCCTCACTAAGAGCTCCCCTGCCACGGCTGCTGTTCCTGGCTCACGGATGCCTCCTGCACTTCAGCAACAGAAGTGAAACCATCTGGGACTGCAGCCTCCCCCCAAAAGAACTGTGCATCATATGGACCTTGAAAAAGATTACATCTGTTTATTAATAGTAAAAATGGATACATTTGTCCTACATTTTGTTTTTAGAAATTTGATCATGTCACAAGCAATACCTGCGTGTACGTGGGTGGATTACAGATGTATATAATTTATTTTAACCAGGCTGTGAAATAATATGTAATCACATCTCTTCTTGTGATTGTACATAATACAGTAATTAAATGATGCCAGTCTACGTCATTCTCTTATTTCTAATCAAAGGAACCTGAAGCGTAACAGTCTTCTTTCCGGCTGATATGGCTCTTTATTTCTGTCACAGGGGAGACTTCCCATCACCGACGAGGGATAATCTTCCAGCCGTGAGAGACGGGATAGTTCAGATTCCTTCCCGGCCGCTCCTGCCCTCGGGCAGCAGGAGCTCCACAGTCCTGGCTCCCCCAGTCCGGGCGGCGGGAGCGGCTCCGAACGCGGCACAGGCTCTGCCCGAGGCTCGGCCTCACTGCTGTCCCGACTTCTTCTCCTTCTGGAAGCTAAAGCTTGTTCTCCTGCTCAGTTTTCTTTGTTTCTGAGCAAAATAATCTGCTCTGGCTGTGCTTGCTCGTGACTCTAGAATATAGTTAACCTGCAAGACACGAGGTGATGTTTAATGTCCTCAGTGGTTGAGCAGGATGGCCTGGGATGGGCAGGGACCCCCACACCACACACCCAACAGGGCCTTGGGGTAACTGGTCCCAGTGGCCACCAGGACAATGATGACAGAGAGAGCCTGGAGCACCAGAAGAGCCCAGCACACCTGCCCATGCCCCTCGTCCCTTGGCCCACCTGGTCACCCAAATCTCTGGTGAAGGTGGCGAGCAGAGCCCCAGCATTGGGATAATCCAGTAATGGGCTTCAATAAAGGACTTTATCAGCCTCAATAAAAATAATTCTTCCATTATGATGTTTGCATACTCAGCTAATCTCAGAGTTTTTCTGTGTTTTGGCACATTTTACTTGATGAAAGCATTTTTAAATGATATTTAACAAGCCTGCTACTCTCTAAATTTATTATCTCCAGTGCTTTGTGATAATCTCACAGATAATTTTAATGGAAGGTTAATGCAAGAATCAAAAAGATAAAAATGCCCTTTGGTCTGCCATTAGCTGGTTAATATGCTGTGGCTTAAAACTTGCACAATTTTATGCACTGTAGAGTGTTTCACTTTCATTGCATATTACAGCTTAAGGCATAAAAATATAGGGAATTTTCATGGTCAATAAAGCCTCCATTTTTCTCACTTGATCATGTAAAAAACCTTATTTGAAAAGTCTGATTTTTCTGCATCTTCCAATGCTGATGGAATTGAAAACAAACCGATGACTTGTGCATGAAACCAGAGAATGTTCTAGGTAAAGGAATGGCAACTTAAGAATAAAGTACTGTTCAATAGTATTTCTCTCTTGAATATTCATATTATTCACAGTAAACCTTTTTTTTTAGCCTTCTTTTATGACCAGTCTCAGATATGTGGAGTCACCATCCCTGGAAGTGTTCAAACAACAAGCACTCCATGATGTGGTTAGTGGGCATGGGGGCATCAGTGAAAGGTTGGACTTGATGATCTCGGAGGTCTTTTCCAACCTTAGTGATTTTGTGATGCCATGATTCTAAGTGTTCTGGATTACAATAGCTGATTTAAGAGAAAGTGGGAACAAAAGAATTGGCCTAACAGCTCACAAAACAGAAAACCCCTCACACACGTTCACCTTCTGTGTTATGAATAAAAGTTATTTTATCGCACGTCAGTTATTTAACAATCCTCCAAACTCCACACAGCCAATAAAAGCAAACATAACAGATGGTTTGCCAGAATTACTGCTTTTGAATTTTGACTTGCTACGAAAGATGAACTTGTGGAAAATTCCATTTACTCTTCCAAGAGTGTAACAATAATTTGTTTCCCAAAGCAAGGGAGCACGTGTCTGTACAGAGCCCCAGGGGAAGGATCGGGTGAGGAAGAGCCCCTGGGTGCTCTGTGGGAACACCTGGGTGAGGGGCAGGAGCACCCAGCCCCACGCAGTCCCCACACCTCTGCATGGCATGGGGATGCTGAGCACCTCGTGTCCAGGGGTGGGAACTACCTGGACACAATAAAATTTGGTAGTTTCCTATAAAATTCCACAGAAAACCGGTGTCTCTATTAACTAGAAACAAGCACAAAAGGAAATGCTACACACAGACAGGCAGCAACTGTTTGAAGGATGAATAAAACAACAGGCAGGGAGCAGCCAGTCTGGCAGGTTAAACACACCTCAGTGGTCCTCAAGCCTCGTGTGTTTCCAGAGCCTCCTGAATTCTCACTCTCATGTCTAACAAGTGGTAAAACACCAGGATTTTGGGTCACGTTAAAATTTAATACTCACCTTCAGTACAATTTCATTGACAGTAGCAGCATCTGATTCAAAGTAAAGGTGTTTGTAGTCATGATTGCTTAGATATGTAAGTTTAAATATTGCATGACCTGCGAAGATAAGAAAAAAACTGTTCAGAATATTCCTGTAAAGTTTGAGCAGAGCTCGTGTGCCTGACAGAAGAAAACCACAGATGGTGATCTCCGCGTACCATCAGCACGACAGAAGGAAGCAATGAAATGCTGACAGGCTTCTCATGTCATTTCAATTTAAGGCAAGTGGTGGCTTACAGGAGCAGCTGAACTCCAGTCAATAAAGTTCCTTTTCCCATCACATCCCTACTGCAGGAAATGCAAAAATCCATCAAATGGCTGGTTAGCTCTGCTCGGCCCACACCGGCACTCACCGGAGAATCACCACGCACAGAGGAGTGTTGTGTTGGAAAAGAAAGGGCAATTAATCCCAGAATCATCACTCAAAAACCTCACCCCAAAACATGCCCCGAACCCACCTGGCTGCTGATGGTGAAGGGGAGTGGCCCCACTGCACAGCACCAAGGACCCACAGCACCAAGGACCCACAGCACCAAGGACCCACAGCACCAAGGGACCCACAGCACCAAGGACCCACAGCACCAAGGGACCTGCCCAGCACACTCGGAGCCAGGACTGCCCCTCCTGCAGCGGGAAGTCAATTAAAGTGTGGCTGTAATTTGCTGGCAGCTCCACTGCTCGGGGCCAGTCCCACAAGGAGGGTCCCAGGGGTGGAGTGGACACACGGTGCCACCGGCCCGGCCACTCCCTGGCTGCCCTGGGAGAACAGCCCAGGACTGACGTACAGTGCCAGGAGGGACAACTGCAACACAAAGGTGTAATATGGAATGTGTGGGAAGGCAAAATATCCCTCACTTGTGTGAATGCTGATGGCTTCAAAATGAAAACTAAGCATATTCTATACATGATACTTTTCCAACAGTTTTCTCCTAATTTATTCAGTTCGACAGTCAGAGTTAGCAATCCATAAAGCAACAGCCATGTTACTGTAAATCCAGGTCTTTCCTGCAGGAAAGCTAATTGGAAATCTTATTTACATTATCTAATTCTCCAGATTTCCAAAAAGTGACTGATATATGCTCAGATTGGTGGCCAGGAAATTTGAGACGCAAGTATTTTATTGTGGAGTGTTAATTAAACACCATTATGACGCACTAATCTGGAATATAAATTCTATATTGAAAAATTGGCTAATAATAATAAGAAAAAACCCCACCCTTTAAATCATTTGACAAATGATACCCTAGTGGTACTAAAAATGCAGAAATCCAAGCTGGGAGCTCATCAGCATGTTAATGAATGCAGCTCTGCCTGGAATGCAGCATCTTAATGATTCCAAAAGTGCTCCTGCACCACTCCTGGGGATGGGACACAGCACCACGCCCACCAGCTCCCACCATTTTCCTTGGACACTGAACATTCCAGTTACGGACACTGATTACTGAAAACGAGAGTGGCACAGAACAGGGTCAGCAGGATCCCAGTACACTGCTGTATTTTGGGTTTGAAAGTTCATTGGGTGGTTCTTCCTGTGGATCAAGACAAAGCCTGTTCAGGTGTTCACTGCTGCCATGGTGGAGGATGGCTGGGTGTGTGGGGTGGCACAGCATGGGATGGCACGGCACGGGATGGCATGGGATGGGATGGCACAGCACTGCCCACAGCAGTGAGAGACAGAGCCTGCTCTGCTCCCTGGGAGCCCAGTGCCCACCCTGTGCTGTGTGGGACCCCTCTGGCACAGCTCGCCAGGCAGCACTGCCAAGGGCAGCTCCCAGTCCCACTGGCACAGGGGCTGCTCTGGCCCTGCCTTTCTGGCCTGGCACTGGCCAAGCCTGGACTCACACTCTGCAGGGGCTCTGGGAGCTGCAGGGGACACAACACTGCTGCTGAATCCGTGGCTGTGCAGGACCAGCTGTGCAGGACCAGCTGTGCAGGACACGCAGCCCCATCCTGCCCATCACTCGTGATGCAGTGGAAAGAAGCCAAGAAGACTTTTCCTTAGAAAGCCCCATTATGGCATCATGTTTATGGGTTCTGAGTCCACATCACACTAGTTATGGTGTGAAATATGAGTGCACTGAAATCCTAACTGGCACTTTGCTCTGCTACTCTTCTAGCCAGATAGAATTTATGAATTGTGAGATTGATTTCCATTTCCAAGAGTGCTTAAATATGTGATGTACCTCTTTCCAATAGAGCACCACCCCTGACAATCCCAAGATCAATAGGAGCTTCCATGGTTTGATGTTTCCATATAAGAGGAACTGGTAACAAACAGCAGCAGCTCAAGTGGCTCTTACTGCACGTGATGGGAGATTCAAACCACATGCAGAGACTGCACCAGTAGCTCCATTACCACCAGTTCCACAGCCACAGTGCTTTGGTGTTTGGGGGGAACCTCAGTGTTCTGCAATCAGGATTAATTAGCTGCACAACAGGAAATCCATGTTATTCCCAACTGCGTTTATCTGATAAAACAGTTGTGGAAAGCAAATGGAATGACAGAAACTCATCTGTTACCAACAGCTTTTGTGCAGGCCCAACCCACAGCGAGCTCGGCACAGCCCAGGGGTCTCGTGCTCCTCTCCAGCCCTGCTGCTGCCCAGCCAGGGCTGACCCTGCTGCCACAGCAGGAGAGCAACGTCTTCCCAACAGTGCCCTTTGGCCTCCGCTCGGAACGCTGATAAATCTTCTCCAAGCCCAGCACTAATGGGTTCCTGTGTGGTTACTCCTGGAGAGGAGCCCACAGCCGATGCCGGCGGAAGGGCAGGATGCTAATTCACTGGGAACTCACCGAGGAGAGCTCATTTACTCCTTCAGCACCATGTCTCACAGTCAGCTGTTTGCCATGTCTCCTGATTTTTAGCACCGCTGCACTGCCAGCAAGGGAAGGCAGAGGCTCTGCAGTGCCGAGCTCACCCTTCTCCTCCCCCTCCCAAAGGCTGGGGAAAGCCCTGGTGCAGCCCCTGCCCTGTGCTTCAGTGCCCAGCTGCCCCATGTCCCTGTGTTCACACACAGCAGGGAGCAATCCTGCGGAATTCCAGCTCCAGAACTACTGACCCAAGTGTGTTCTACAGGCAGCAGTAAATCCTGTGCTAATTCCTGCAATCCCGGGAAAACATCCAAACCCTTGGTGGGCCACTGCTCTGCACCTGATAAGGTGAAAAAATTAGCACTTTTTAATCTAAGTAATAAACTCTTTTTATCAGAGTCTAAACAATACTGGAAAACAGTGTGCCTGGAAATACAGAATGCCTGGAAAGCATTGGAAGGATGTGAATTTGCACAAGAAAAGACAATTTTTTAACCGAATCTGACAAGATTGGAAAGAGTTTTTCTTCTTCCCCTCCCACCCCACAATTCAGCCCATAGCAAAACCATCTCTTCGCCAAAGCCACTCTTTAAACAGTATGCACAGAATTAAATCACTAATTAGATGGAGGATGAAAAGAATATTCATGAATTGGACAAAACAGAAAACAAACACTGGGAAATGCAAATTTATGTTAATTTTTCAATATACCTTGATGATTGCTTTGTCATTACAGGGCCATAAGGCAGAAGTCAACAATTAAGAGTTATTAGTGGAATAAATAGCTGGAGAAGGACCTCTCTGAAGAACAAAGCACTTATGGACATCATTTGACATCACTGATTCTCACCACTTCAGAAACACAGGATCAGACCCTGAAATCTCTTCTCACAGGCCCAGAAAGGATGAAAAAGAATTAGAAATACACCAGCAAAAAGGCAAGGAATAAGTGAAATAAAACACACCAGCAATGTACCGAGCTTGGTTAGGGACACAGGCTGACCAGGGACATTGGCCTGGGTGTAAAAGGGGGGTTAAGCCCATTTTATGCAGGTGATATTTATCCCAGAGGTACATAATTTAGAGGCAGTGATGGCAACCAGTTCTGGATGAAATCCTGACCCTGCTGATACCAGTGGAGCTACCGATGGGTTCAGGCTGCTCACCATGAGCCTGGAATGGATCTCCTCAAACCAGGCAGTACTTTAGTAGGAACAAATGATATGAATGTTAAGGAAAAAAAATAACAGCTGTAGTCCTGTGGGCTTGCCCCATTCTCTCAGGGAGCAGCATACTCCATGATCTCTTTTCCTCCAACTCAGGTCTTTATGTTCCACTGTAGGCTTGTTACACAGCATTGCTATTAGAGGGTGCCTTGTGTCCAGATGTCCTGAAAGCAGAGCTGCAACTGAAGTGCTGCACACACCCACTTTTGTGTCAAATTGTGGTAACTATTCACACATCTGGATTTTTTTTCCTCAAAGCCTTTTGTTTCTTCTTCAAATTATTATCAAAGGCAGAATACTAATAAAAATTTTTGCAAAAATTCTGAAAATTGAGGTGGAATTCGGGGTTGCCCAAAACCTCTTCACCAGCAACCTTGTTTGGGAAAAAAGATGATAAATAAATCAAAATGCACTAAGCAGTGTTTCCACATGGCAATCGGCTCCTCCGCTGCGTCTGCAGCTCATCAATCACGCATTGTCTGCCTGAGAGGCGAGCCTTGTAAATGTCACATCCACTCAGGCCCGAGGAGAGGCGAATCAAAATGCAGCGAGGAGTTTTAATTGGATAGTGTAATTAAACTAAAAAACCCCAGCAGAATAGCTTTGACAGGATAGATGAAGACCCCTTTTAATAGGGCTACAAAACAGATTTGTTAAAAGGATGAGGCAATGCACGCTCCTGATTGCGCTCAGGAGAACTTTTATGGAGAAGCTGTTCAAGGGGGACGCAGTTAATCAGCACAGCCCTGGCTGCTGCAGGAGCTGCTCCAGTGACGCTGCCCCCAAACCACTGCCCACCCCTGCACAGGGACACCGGGACACCCCACTGCCCCCAAACCACTGCCCGTCCCTGTACAGGGACACCCGGACACCCCACTGCCCCCAAACCACTGCCCGTCCCTGTACAGGGACACCCGGACACCCCACTGCCCCCAAACCACTGCCCGTCCCTGTACAGGGACACCCGGACACCCCACTGCCCCCAAACCACTGCCCACCCCTGCACAGGGACACCGGGACACCCCACTGCCCCCAAACCACTGCCCGTCCCTGTACAGGGACACCCCACTGCCAGGCCCTGCTCTGTGGGACACGTCCCACCGAGAGCTGCCCAGGCCACGCAGGCTCCTGAGGCCCCCCGGGCTCAGCCCTGAGGCCCCACAGCACACGGGGCCCCCCATGGAGCCCCCCACAGCACACGGGGCCCCCCATGGAGCCCCCCACAGCACACGGGGCCCCCCATGGAGCCCCCCACAGAGCCCCCCATGGCACACAGAGCCCCCCACGGCACACAGAGCCCCCCATGGCACACAGAGCCCCCCATGGCACACAGAGCCCCCCACGGCACACGGGGCTGGCGGCACAGCCACAGCCATCTGTGCCCCGCTGCCATCCCCCGGGGCAGCCCCTGCCTGCACAGCACGGCCACGTGCCCGTGGGCTCATCCCTTCTGTTCCACACTTACACAGCCCTTTCACTTCGAGCCTGAAGTTTGGGAACATTTTCTCTGCTGAACCTGTTTTTTACCTTTTGATCAGAACTGGTTATTAGTCTCCTATCAAGAAGGAATTTTATTCTGTTACTTCACAGGTGCTCTGCATTATCCACAGCGGGAGCAGGGATCTCAGGAACCAGTACAGGACATTTTGTGCACCATTTGCAGAGCACACAGGTAATTGCTGCCTCTGCTCTGGCCCCACTGCAGGCTCTGAGCAAACCTGCAACGTCTCTATTTGAGCTCCCAGAGCAGCAGGAACCCGATGCCTTCCCAGTGCTTTCTGTGTATTTTCAGCCCTTCCACAACCCAACAACGAATTCATTAAGTCAGTATTACCCAACGTGCATAATCAGGAGGAACTGGACACTGAATTAAAACATCAAATACCTTTAGCTTTAAATGAAAACTACAGAAAGGGGGTTCAGGCATCGCTCTGGCTATCACTTACAGCCAGGGTGAATACTGCTGGAAAAGCTATTTTCGTGCAGATGTGGAATTCAATGGGAAAGACTGACTCGTGTAGCAACATCAATCAAAACGTCGGCTCGGCTGGCAGCTCTCGACAGTAAGGCAGGTTCAAAGGTCACGGGATAAAGAAAAAGCCAAGCTCTGGTTCAGCTCTAATATCTCCTCGCTGCAAGTCTTGCCGAGGTACCTGCCCCCCTTCTGTACTCACGGCTTTCATTAATCTTCTTGCCATCTTTTTTAACTAGTCATGCAGAACCGCTCGATAGCGAGACATATAATGGGGAGGCCCTGTGCCTATTACCAGGTTAACACTCTGTTAAGCCCCAGTGCAACAATGGAATCAGAATTTAAAGGAAATCTTCAGCTGCAGGGTGCAAAGCGGGCAATTAAATTACAAACTGAAGTTACCCATGTACTCCGTGACCTACAGAACACCTTTGTTTAGACTTACCTTCATATTGAGGGTATTTTGACCTAGTAACTGAGATGTCTCTGCTTTATGAAAACAAAAAAAAAAAGGCAGATAAAGGGTCACAGAGAACCTTGCTTCAGTGTCTCAAGTAAATTATCAAACAAATCCAATTTCTGCAGCTCGTGTAGGACACAGATGAATGGGAGAAGCCCACGGTGAGTGCCCGGCTGACCGGCCCCGGTGGCACCGCAGGGCTGCCCTGAGCTCCGGGTCCCTCCCCAGGCAGCCCCGGACACGGCACATCCGTCACGGCCACGCTCGGACACAGAGCACGGAGGCAGTGGGCAGTGACACTGAAGTTTCTCTCTTGCCCAAGTAATGTAAGAGACATTACCAGAATCAGATTTCCTTTAAATTACACTATTGCAAAGGGATATAATTGTATTAAACTTATTATGTTGCTTCCTTAAGACTTTATATTATGTACACTTAATTGAGATACAAAGCTCTTTTCAGCTATAAAAATGACAACTACTTTATTAAGGCTTAAATCTTATTTCTCCATGATAGGATGCTTCCTTTCAAGATTCAAAACATTCAGAATCTCTCGTGATAATCAGGCTGAACCTGATTTAAAGAAGCCGTTCATGCCCAGTGTTCTCAGGTTCTGATGGCACTGGAGTGAGCCAGCAGGGCCATTACCTCTTCCCTTGGTCTAAATGAAGGGAGTCGAATTTAATTTACAAATAAAAATTCAAATTCTGACCCAGGGCTACTACAAGGGCAAACAAAAATCATCAGCCATTCCTGCCTACATTCCCCCCACTAACGGCAAGTGAGATGCCAGAGCTTTCTGTTTTCGTTTTCTGTCCTCACTGAAGGCAGTTCTGAGTTCCACAACTTGTGGCACAGGAAAGCTCAGCCTGTCCAGAACGGCTCCAAGCCATCCATAAATATTCACACCACATCAGCTCTGAAGCTGTTGAGTCCTTTCACACATGTGCAAGTGCCACTAAAACTTCACTGCATGAACCTGTTCAGAGAAAACCAAAGAACATGCACACAAGGCTCTCCGCCAAGACACTGGTCCCAGCACTCAGCCTTGACTCCCAACACCCCCTGTCCTTACTAAAAAGTACAGTCACATTTGGCAGCTCCTGCAAACCCTTCACCTCTCCAAGCAGGGCTCAGCTGGGTTCTCACCCTACCACGATGCCTGGGGAGGGAAGGCAGCTCCAAACCCAGACCCTGTGTTTCACCCGGTGTAACAGGACAAGCACCAGTGTGTGTGCAGAGCACTTCTGAAAGAGGAGATGGAGCATGTTTGTGTCACAAAAGATAAAAATATGAAAACAAAATATATAGCAGAACTCAAAGACCTTATCTGTACTCAGCCTCTCTTTGCAATAATTCATTCAAGGAAGATCTGGGAATAATTTTTGATGTAAACTCTGCTACAAACATACATCACCGTGCTGATAAAAATCACAGACAAAACTTGTGAAATACAGTGAGTTTCATTCCTTTATGCTACTAAAATAACTTTTTTCCATTTAAAATTCAAGAGATACTGATCTGCTGCTCAGTTCCACAAAATGCATCATTCTGAGATGTCACACTAAAAGTCTCTTCTGCTGGCCTAAAATAATGACTTTTGGAACATCTTTAGTGAGTTGGGAAAAGGTCAGCAGTTTCAGAAGGAAGTATTTTCTCCTTTTGGAACTCTGTTGAACCATTATTTAGTAGGAGAGGTTTAAGATGGTCACGTGAAATGTGCAAATAAACCCCTCAGGACCATAACAGTTGCCTTTGTTGCAACCTGTCAGTGTCCTCTCCAAAGCCACCATGATTCTTCACTCAATGGTCCCCACGTGCAGGTACAGCCCTTCTGCACCTGGACTCTATTTGGGGGCTGAAATACCTGGGTTGGCAAGATTTGGGTACAGACAGCACAGGTGCTGCCTCTGGGGCCAGAGAGCCCCATCCCAGCAGGACATGGTCCGAGGTCTCCAGGGACCCCTGGGTGCCCAGGCTGGTTGATAGAAGTGGAAACCTCGGGTTTCAAGGTCAGCTCTTCAAATACAGTCTCATTTTTTGGGCACAATTTTATCTCCTCAAGTGTTTGCATTTGCAATGAAATGTGGCTCCAACCCAGAGGTGTGACAGGATTTACCAGGGCAAACTGCCCCTTGCACTGTACACAACCCTCACGTGTTTCAGACCACCTGGTCATTGGGAAAGCTTCTCCTTGGGGTTGTGCCTCCCCAAGGACCAAGAAATCTTGATGGAGAGACAGAAAAGGAAGACAATGACTAGACCAAGAACATGGAGGTAGGGAGGGGTAATGAAGGAGAGAAGGATATAGTTCAATAATTGCTGATAAAATCTGTGGCAGCCATAAATTTACTCTTCCAAGAGAATTCAACAGATCATTACCTCTGTAAATATGTATCACATAATTCTCCCTCTCTGTCACCTTGCAGATAAGTACTTAATACCAGCATCCCTACTCTGCAGAGGCACAAGTGCAATAAAATCCATCTGAGCTTTTGAACTACAGTTGCTTTTTGATCGTAGACAGTTCCATTTTGGCCCCACTGGGACACATTGCCCAAGTCCCCCAGGGCCCATCTTGTGCTTTTTAAAACAAATTTTCCAGATAGAGACTCTCATTACTCCACTGATGCAACAACCAGAAGCCCTTGGCTTTTGAAGCCACACTCTAAACAGCCACTTCTGACCTCTGGATGACGACTGTGAGCTGGGACATCCAGCCTGTCCTCAGAGTCCAGCACAGCCACCACTACAGAATGGAACACTCAGAGCAGCACCTCCAATCCCAGTGACCCTGCAGCCATGGCTGAGCTAAATTCACACTGAGCTGACACTTACTGTATATCCAAGATCCTCAGTTGCACCAGTCTGGATGTAAAAAAAAATTCAAAAAAATTGCAATTATATTGAAACATGTATTTTCCTGATGTGCTGTGGGGCTGGAGACAGCTGGGTAGAGCCAGTGTTCCCTTGGTATGACAGTGGGCAAGAAACACTGAATGATGCCATTAGCTGAGAGCAGCACCAAAGGACACTTGTAAAATGTGTGTCTGTTTATGCTGTGTTCTCTATAACAGAATTGAGTCAGATTAAAAACATCCTGTAATGAATAAAATACACCTATAGAAAGAAAAGGACATGGTAGCAATAATTCTTTGGACATCGAGCACATCCAGGGAGGGAGAGGAGAGGGAACATAAATAAAAAGGACTACTCACTTGGGCTTTTTTCTTCCGCAAGGTCACAGGCACAGAGGAGTTCAGAATCGATTGAAATGGGTTTCTGCTTAATCCAAAACTTAGTGCTGGCCTTCTGATTAGTAACAGGGTCTATCTCTACCTTGTCTCCAGAAATACCTGAGATGAGAAAGAATAGAGAGCCACAACAGTGATCTGTTTAACCGATTTCATATCAGCCGTTTGACACACTTTATAAATCTTAAATGGGCTGAAGGTATATTGCCCTTCTGGGCTTTCTGAAAGCATGGGAGCTTTTGAAACCAGAAACAAATGGTTATCAAACTGCATTGATAATCTGCATTTTATTCTCCTGCATAAGAATACCAAAAGAAAGAAATAGCACAGAAAAAATTCTTCTCAACGCATACAGAGCTCTTCTGGAAGCAGCAGCTACATGAGCTGTGAGATTTATAGGAGATACTGCTGGTTTTTCAGTCACCACTGCTCTGTGTAATAGATACTATCACCATGGGCCCCGCTCCATCTGCTGCACAGCAGACACCAGAGTCATGGAACAGAATCACAGAATATGCTGAGCTGGAAGGGACCCCTCACAATCACTGAGTCCAACTCCTGGCTCTATGCAGGACACCCCAAGAATCACACCATGTGCATGAAAGCATTATCCAAACACCTCTTGAACTCACATAGGCTTGGGGCTCTGACCACTGCCCTGGGGAGCCTGTTCTAATGCTCCACCTCTCTGTGGGTGAAAACCCTTTTCCTGACATCCAACCTAAACCTCCCCATCTCAGCTCCAGCCCTTTCCTCAGGTCCTGTCACTGGTCACAAGAGTGAAGAGGTCGTGATGTACCTGCCCCTCTGCTGCCCCTCGTGAGGATGCTGAAGATCCCAACAAGGTCTGACCTCCAGGCTGAGCAAACCAAGTGACCTCAGCTGCTCCTCAAAAGGCTTCCCCTCCAGACCCTTCACCATCCTCATGGTCCTCCTTTGGATGCTCTCTAAGAGCTTAGAGTCTTTTTTATATTGTGGTGACCAAAACTCCCCCAGAACTCCAGGTGGGGCCACACCAGCACTGTCAGGGCAGGCAGAGGGCAAGGAGTGTCCTGCTGGAACCAGTCCAGGAGCTGCTGACACACCTGAACAAACTCGGCAGGGAGCTCTTTACAAGGTGTGCAGAGCATTAAAAACAAGGAGGTGTCTTCAGTCCTGAGCTACAGGTGAAGCTCACAAGACATCAACAAAAGGAAGCAATACAGGAAAAAAGCATTTAAATATCATTTAACTCTTTCATCTCTGGAAAAACAGCAGAGAATCTTCTCCTTCCTGAGGGTTCTGGCTCTGACACTTTCAAAGACATCCCATTTGGCTTGTTTGAAGCACAAGAAACCTAAAGAAGCTGATGAAGAAACTTCTGAGAGATGTGACAAAATAAAAGTAGGATGTAATGCACACACAACGCTCCCAAGCCCTCCAAAATTAACTGGGTATTTCCTAAGGCCTGGTCATGGCTGAACTTACAAACCATGGCTGGTTTGTATTCTGTGCAACTCCAAAGCCAAAGCACAGGACAGCGTGGGGCAGGTACCTGTGGGGGTCTCACTGCAGCCCCTGCCCCAACACCAGGTCATCCTCACTCACCCTGTGACTGCAGTGGGTTACAGTAACACCCCATTAATCCAGGAATGTGCTTTGTCATTAAACATATGACATATTTGTCATGTCACATCAGAGAGTTCACATTTCAATTAAGTATTGTATCAAGAGCCCAATTAACACCCAGACTGCTGGAACTCACTAATTTGAGCAGGCTGAGGCTGTATCTGGAGCCCATTTTGGTTTGTGATTTAATTTTGGACAGATTATTTAAAATCAGCATTGGTATTTTACTGTAATGGTTAATTATTCCAAATGGTATTTGCTGTAGTTTAAGGAAAATATGGAAGTTGACGGTACAAAGTCTTATTTTCTCACTGAAAAAAAGTCAAGGGAAGTTCTAAAAATAAAGGTGCAAATTCTTTGTGTGTTAGGACTGTTTCCCATCCCTTCCTGAGAGCATCACCCCTGAAAATATCCTCAAAAAAATTTCACTATTTGGTCCTGCAACTTCAGAATTCACAGTCAGTCAATACTGTTAATGCACCTTGTTAATTTGATAGGATTTGTCAGGTAGTTCCACTGGAAAATTATATAAAACTGTTCCAGATGAACAGATGATAGTGACATGAATTAAAGTGATAGAACAATAGTGGAATATAAACCAGAAATGACACCCAAAGTGGCTGTTGATTTATTGCCATCCTGAGTTTGGTTCTGGGCTTCCATGTATATTAGTGCTACAAATCTGGGTCCATTTAGCAGCGAGATGCTCATACATACATCACCAGCTCCTGCTCCAAGCCAAGGTCACTCCCCATTGCATCAATCTTTTCAGCAGAGGCTACTTCACCATTTTGTAACCATCTCAGATGGAACAGACTTCCTCCTCTTTCATCTTTTTTTTATCATGTAAAATACACTCTAACTTCTATTATTTTTATCTGCAAATTGTCGCTGTATACTTCATCCATTATTTCTGTATCTCGACATCGCTGGCTCAAGCTCACCCACATCCAGAGAGCACATTGACAAAGAATGTTGTCTTTTTTTTGTTATTGTTCTCACAATCTGGATGTGTTGAAACCTAAAATCAAAACAGCATTGTGTCTGAGGCTTCTGCAGCCTCTGTCTCACAGCACAAATCAGTCATACTCAAAACCCAAGTAAAAATGCTGCTCCTACTATTTTTTTAATTCATTCATTTTATCAAAAGAAATGTCATCGATGTGTCCAGTAACACTGTTCTGTTCTTGCTTCCTTTGTTGGGGTCTGCAAGAGCCCCCCCTTTCCTGAAATACTTGCCAGCAACCGTTTTCCCAGACAATATGTTCCTGTTAGTTCTGCTAATGTGATACACAAGCAAATGTGTCTTATTCCTCCATAACATGATAGAGCCTTTGTAAAACTGCTGAGAGTGCTGCTGTGTGTGCACTGCCCTGTGATATGGGCTGAAACACAAACCCCAGACCTTAAACTGCAATAAAACTCTCACTTGAGGGCTGGGCATTCCTCCCATGGTCATCCACAGACTGGCTTTTACTACAGAGCTATACACAGTGTAGGGAGGGGTGAGGGGCTACACTGAGGGTCTTCTCCACCATTTCTGGGTTCTGTCACATGTAATCAACCTTCCATGGGGTTATTTGGAGCACATGTCCCAAATCCACACGGGTGTTTCCAGTGCACCCACGGTCCCTTGGCCGATCTGCTCTCGCACAGCCAACAAGGAGCAAAGGAATGACTTGGGATTCTCAGGGTCCTGTCACTTTGCTGTGGCTGATGGCACAAAAATGCTACAGAGAAACTGGCCATCATCAAACTGCCAGAGAACAGCTCCCAGAACAGTTACTCTGAGCAAAAACAAAAAATTAGCCCCCATTTTTTCCATTCAGGGTGGAAGGAGCAGTCTGTCACTCATAGGTAACACGTAACACTCAGCAGCAGCCCGAACCCAAACAGCCCCTTTGTACTTTTTTTACCAGTGTTTCTCTTTTAATACCTTTAAAAAATTCAGGAAAAACCTCAGCAACATACACTCACTTCAAATTTATTGAAAGGTTTTGATTCTCTACATTTGTCCAAGCTTTGAACACCCACTGGGGTTTTCTTTGATTTTTGAAAAATAATTAGATTATAAAACCCCCATTGTCAGTGCACTGCCATCAAACCCATACAAGTTCACAGATTGTTATAAAAGGGAAATTTTATGGTCCTTACAGCACTGGGCAGGGTCAGCTCCTCCACTGCTGCACAAGTTAAGCCATTTGTTTCATTTAACAGCTCTTCTCCCTTAACCATTTATCTTTAGTGATCTGTCACGACCTTTTCAAGCTCTCATTTCTGACACTTCCCAGATACAGTGAGTCAAACTTCACTGGAAGCAAACTATCACACCCCGAGAGTTTGCTCGAATGCAGCGAACATGCCCAGCACTGCCCTGCTCCAGCACCAGCAGATAAATCCTGCCTTAACTAGACAGCTCAAAATAAACCAAAAAAGCCTCTTCTGGGGGAATTTTACAGACATGTACTCTTCCATGTGCTTCAGGATGGAAGAATGAAGGGACTGTACTGACAATAATACAGGAATTGGTATAGTTTAAATTTAACAATTCTGCTGAACTCTACAGAATAAATGTATTTTGTAAACATTATGGCACTTAATATTTTACTGCTGAATCATTTCTTTATGGAAGGTATTTGCAGGAATGTCACAGGTCACCTACCAATGCATCATTAATCAAATTTTCACAATTTAAACACAAAGATAAAAAGCCATTCAATCATTTTAAAACAGTAATGGGGCTTTTATAATTCAGGATTCTGTCAGCCCTTGGCCTTCGGGTTTTCAAAAGCATTCAGCAAGCCAATAGGGACAATATAAAACCTTAGAGAATGCTCGTTTTATTTTGTTCCACCTCAGATTCCACTTGGTTGTTAAAATCTTTCAGTCTCAGAAAAGGAAAAACCCAATAATTCTTAATTTTGCAAAGCCTCATTTAAAAATAATAAAACAGTTGGCAAGAAGCTTTCCATTAGGAAGCTTAGATTGAAAAAAAAGATATGAGGTCATTAAATAATGGCCTTCGTTCAGAGGCAACATGTGCAACTGATTGGGGGTAATAAAAATACTGAAGAATTTTCAACTGAAAGGAATTTTTTTAACCACTGAAATGCTAGAAACACTTTCAAATGCTCCACGAGAAAATGGACCAAGGTGATAGTGACTGCTTTAAAACAGCCTGAGGTGGACAGGCAGCTGTCAGAGACGGCCAAAGGCCTGAGCTGCTCCGTTCTCCCCGGCATTCCGGCAGGGATGGAGTTACCTAACTGCACGTCCGTGGTGAACCGCAGCCGGTGGATCATGCTGACTTTGAAGGACTTGTAATGGTGGCTGCTGAGCATGTCCTGCACTGTGGCAATATCGATCTGGGGGTCCTCCTCCGAGACCTCTTCTCCTCTGGAACCTGCAGAACAAGCCAAGAGCAGTGAAGGGCAGGTTTGGCACCGGCTCACACGCAGCCGGCGCGGCCGCACAGGGCTGGGGGAGGGAGAACTACATGCTCAGCTTTGTGTCTCTGGGAGGTGGAAATTCCCCCCTCCATCCCAGAACAAAGTCACTGAGGCACTCAGGACATGATGACAGACATCTGTGGCCACATGAGGAGCAGCCCAATGTCCCAGCAGCAGGTTCCCAGCGGGCAGGAGGCAGCCCTGGACCACAGGGATCCTGGGGGGACCCTGCTGGGCACCCACAGCCTGTCACCAGGAAGGAGCCCGGGGAGGGGCCTGTGCCCAGAGGTGCCACCCTCGATGCCTGCACTGGCACAGATCTCCCATGGTCCAGCACCCCCACGTGCTGTGGCGCCGGCAGCACCTCGGGCACGCTGATGCAAAGCCTCCCTTTATTTACTGATGAGTATTCTCATCACCACTGCAGATACTGCCTTTATAAAAGGTAACAACTCATTAAACCAAAATGCCAATTACTGAAAAAATATAACGCACTTTAAAGATTTTTTACCTTTTATGACGTTGGATTAACACCAATTCCAACATTACTATAATGCGATTTATAATTGTGCGCGGAGTAATTTCGATGCCAGCTGCTAATAAAGCACCTCAGCTCGAAATGATCGTTCAGATGCTGGTAGATAAAGTGGCATAAATATGCTTGAAAACTGATTTAGCTTCTTACAGGAGATCCTGAGGAATGACACGTTTTGTTTAATATCCTGGCTAATGTAGTCCTAAAAGCTGAACCAACTGCCAGTTCAGAGAACTAAATTTGCTGCAGGAGATTAATGAAAACTTTATATTTTGCTGAAATTTTAATAACGGGAAGATGAGATGACGGAATTTTAGTACAGATCTTAAAGCTCCAGCAAGGCAGGTACCAACTTGTCAGATTTTTCAGCATTAATTTTGATTGAGACTTGCACCATTGGAGCAGTCTCAACACTAATGCTCCCCGTGCCGACCTTTCCTGCTGGGATGTACATTCCCATCTGTCCAGGGATCGCAGGGAAGCCACGGTGGGTTTCCATGTTTGGGTTCCAGTGACAAAGGGGTGGTTTGCCAGGAAAGGCCATGGGTCTGGGGAGGAAAACCCTGGCACGTGTCTCCGACCCAGACGGATGCAGGAGCAGGATCCCTTTGGATGGGGACACTGAGAGCTGCTGAAGGACACGCTGTTTGCTGAGCACGGGGGGCTGTCGAGGTTGTGGCATCACCAGGACAAGTGCAGGTGGGAGAAGGGAAGCCCCTGTGAGCAGGGAGCACTTCTGCTGCATTCCCTGTCTCCCTGCTAATTCCATAGCACCACTGCTTACCATAAACATCTTTCCTGTCTACACCAAAGCAAGGTGAGGATCTGCTGTTAAATGACTCAAAATCCACATTGAGAGCATAAAGCAGGAGATTCCTGTGTCAAAGATGTTCAGCAGAGCTTTCCAAGTGCTGCCCTCCCCACGTACCACAGACCTTCTTTGGGGAAGTGGGACACTGAGGGGTTAAACTACAAATTGGGCTGTGCCATTCGACTTGAAAGGATTCCAAAAATCAAATGAAACAGTCTCCATGTGAATTTATGCAGAGCCATCTTAACACTGCAACCACTCCATGCTCCAGAATGACAAGATAAATTGTAATGGCTCCTTCCAAGACATTACAATGCATTTTGTCACAGACCCCTGTGTTAATGTCTCTATACTATGGATTATCATAATGTATCATGTCAAACCCTCATGCTGCACTACTCCAAAGATACACTGAGATATGTCAAACTTTTTGGTGCACTTAAAAGCCTCTTGAGAGACTGTGGCATGGCAGTGCCTGAAAGTGAGGCAGGAGGGTGGCAGTGGCACGGCAGCCCTGCTGCTGGGTGCCAGCTGGGACCCTCCTCCCCGAGGGAAAGCAGGGACATGCCCCTGCAGCCCTGTCCCCACAGTGTGTGGCCATGACACACTGCTGGGGTGTGAGCTGCAGCAGGACACGTGGGGACACCTGGGACAGATGGGGACACAGTGGGGCAGGGAAGGACCCACAGTGACAAGGGGTCACTGCGGGTGGGGGGACAGGAGCCCTGGGCCTCACACAGGGAGGTCCTTAGTGCTGTCCCTAACAAAGCCCTGCTCCCAGATGCAGAGGGGTTCCCAGTGGGAGTGAGGTGCCACATGCTGCCTCTGCCAACTCAGTGACAGGGCTCTGGCTGGTGATGGGCAGTGCTGCAGGAGGGTGTTAAACACAGAGTTACCTGTGAGGGAGCGTCAGCACCCACAGCCAAACTGAATCAGCAGTGACCAGAAATGCAGAAATATCACAGAAAGTGGCAACACAGCGACCTCCCTCCCACACCTCCTGTGGAATGTGCTTAGAACACTCCACAGGATCAGGACCCGCAGGACACCCTGAGGGTACCACTGTCCCTGTGCCCCCGACCCCCCCCGGCTCTGAACTGCCCCAGCCTGGCCATCCACCCGGATTATGGCACAGGGGGGACACCACGGGACAATGTTACACAGCTCTGATGATGCTGAGGCTTCTCAGATTTCACTTACCCAAAATAAAAGTATTAGAAAGAAAATTTGCAGCCTGCCAGGTCACATCCAGGAAAAAAACCGTGGCTGTAACTAAACCTGTGAGCATCTGCCAGTGCTGCAGCCCTGGGGCAGGATTCTGCCCTGGAAGCCTCTCAGATCTGCCCTGTGTCTGTAACCTTGGCCATCTCTGTTTCATGAACTTTGTGAACAGATTCAGCTTCACAGGATTTCTAAGTTGCTGCTCTTGGGAGAGCAGCCAGGAACTGCCCCATCACACAGATCCTGTGCCTGAGGATGGCAGGACACAGACCCCGAGGGACTCTGTGACACACGGAGTTAAACTGGTCCACCCAGAGGGACTCTGTGACACACGGAGTTAAACTGGTCCCTCGGGCCAATCCCCTCATTGAAACTCCTGACTTTCAAATGAGACAAACAGCAACAGGACAACAGCACCAGAACCACGAGCCTGAAATAAGGCAGAAGCTAAACAAGAGCCTCCTCTGATGGGGACTCAGCTAAACCAGGAGCCTCCTCCAACAGGGACCCCTGCCAGCACCAGAGGACAGATAAAAATGACTCATTAGGAATACCAGAATATTGAAATGCCATATGCAGACTATTCAAGAGCAAGTGAACCTGTATTTCCTCGATAAAACAACAAAATACAAAGTTAACTGCACTGCAAAAATGTCCCTTATTACTTTAATGTACTAGAATATTGCTTAATGAAAGTTCTTAATTGCAATACAATTAATTACATACACAGAGTCCCCAATTACATTTTCCAATAAGACACTGGCTTTGCTATAGGTCTAAAGGCACTAAACCAATTTTAATATATTAAGACCAATTTCCCTTGAATACTAATTACTATCTAATGATAAAATGAGAAAGAGGAACTTTCCAGAAGTAAGATGGCAAGAATAAAACTAAATTAGCCATGAACAGTTTGCTACCACACATAAAGGCATTTCACATTACAAAGTGCAGCTTTCAGTTTAAAGATAAATCTTTGTTCGAGTTAAAAGTTCTGCACACTGGAAGCAGTTTATTAGCTTGAATGCTATTAGGAAATGCTGGATGGAAAGGGGATTTCTCCATACATATTTCTTAATAATGGAAAGTTCTTTGTTTCATTTAATACCCTGAAATATAAACTTTCTGCTGCCCAAAGGAACATGGCAGCTCTTCTCCCAGCAGATGCTTGGCATCATCCATATATATATTTATAAATGACTACGAGACTATGAAGAGCACATTTACAAGCAATAGGTGTTACAACAGAGCTTTTCCTGACTGGCATATTGAAGCTAAAAGTATTTCAAATCAAGACAGAATGCACAAAGTGAATATTTCAGTTTGATGATAGGATTGTCAAGCCATTATTTTATTAATAGTGCAAAACTGTCAATATTTCTATTCTAATGTCACACCAAAAGATACCTCCTAAGCACCCCAAAAAGCACTCTCTGGCTGTGCAGGGGGGAGCCAGGGATTGTGACTGATCTCACACACTGTATTGCCCTTGAGCCCCTCTGTGTGCAGGGCCAACACAAATCCCTGAGCAGGGACAGTGCAGGATCACTTTAAATTCACCCATTTGGGGGGCAGAAACGACAAACATAACGTTTCTCCTGTGTTCCTTATTCATGTTTGGGATCAATTCAGAAAGCACTCAGAAAAGAGGCAGAATTCACCAAAGTGTTCATTATTTTGCCTAGATTCCTGTCAGCCTTGAGCAAACCAAAGCTGAGACTTGCTCCTGAACTCCAGAGTCAAAGTGTCAGTTCTGCCTTTGCTCTCCCAGGTGCCAGGCATGGCTGATGAACACAAGACCCATGACTGGGACCAAAAGCCACCACCCACGCAGTGATGCCACTGCAGACGGGCAGGATGGTGGCTGGAGAAGCACCAGGAGCTCAGTGAGCCCAGGGAGTCCTTGGGGTCCAGCCCAGGGTGTTCTCTGCCATGGGAATCCCCATCCTAGATGGGCTCCACATTATGCTCTTAGATAGGCACCATCAATTTGCTTAATGAGGGCAGGAGAGTTCACCAGTTGAGGGAATTTTGACCTGGCAGCCTCGGGGGTCCATCCCACACCTCTCCACATGCTGCTCTGCAGAGAAGCAGGGCTTGCTTTGGTGTCCCCTGGCCTGGGAGGGGAGAGGAGTGATGTAGCACAAGGACTTTGGGGAAAGGGAAAGGTGTCCCCTCAACGCTACATTTATTGACAATTATTTTGAGCCAAGGCCCCTAAGGTTCTCCTGGAGTATTTGCTGCTCAAGCAGAGCAGACCCACTGCCTCCTGCTACAGAACTTACAAACTTAAGACAGATTTACTGTTAAAGTAACAGTACAACCTGAACCCAAGTCACTCATGAGAGCAAAGACCTGCAGAAGATACAGCTATAGGCCACAGCCTGGATTCCTCCACAGATGATGAAAATACATTAAAAATGAAGTATATACAATATTCTTTTAATTACAGAGCCTTGGTTAAAAAAAATGTTATTTTAAATCACATGCAAAGCCTATGGAAGTATGACTAGTGTGCATCGTTTCATAGATTAAAAATCAATACAAAAGTAATAGGTGGGATGCAGACGTCGGGGAATTCTGGCTTGTGGAAGAGCACAACTCGATTAGCGAGGTCAGAACTGCTCCATTTCCTCAGCACAGCCTCCCTGCTCCCTCCTGCCGTGGGCACAGCCCCTCTGCTCCCTCCTGCCAAGGTCTCTCCTGCAGTTTCTTAGAACCATTTTATGAAGAAATGAACCAGGAGCACCAGGAATATTTTGGGAGCAAGTCCCACCCTACGGAGAGCAGCGGCCAAACCCAAGAGTGTTAATCTGAGCCCCAGCAGTGCTGCAGGTCTGGGGAGCTCGTGGTGCTGTCTCACCTCTGCTATTCCATGAACAGAGCAGGGGCTGCTATTCCCTGCTGGAATTAGGAGGTGCTCTGGGGAGGCTCTGCTGCCATTTGGAGATAAAATACAGTTGCTACAGCCAAAAAGTATCAGTGGAAAGGTCTAATCTTTGCACAGAAAGAAAAACCTCTTCTATGACTTGAAACAGGCTCTTACTCTGGCTGTGTGCAGTGTGGGCTTGGCTGAGAGCAGGAATGTGACTGGTTTTACTCATTAGTACAATCAACATTTTTACACAAAATGGAACAAAAGAGCCCCAAAACCGAGAGTGTGACTGTTGTAAAGAATGAAGAATGAACCAAAATGCTATGGAAACAAACACAAATCAATGTTAGGTGTCTCTTTTTTAAAGTTTCATGTCATTTCATGAAAAGAAATAAATAAGGAAATAATATTAGAACATTAAAACAGTAATAGAATAAAAATATTTGAGCATAGCTGGAGAGAAGATTATTTTTCTGGCACTTCAAAAATCATCAAACTGCTCTAGTTACTTCTGCATGGCTAATTTCTTTAAATTTTATTAGAAAACCCCAGTGCCTCTGACAGCCACATTGACCTGGCACAACACACTGCAGACCAACCCCTCGACTCACTGAGCAGCGTCTGCAACACAGACAGGTTCATATTTCGTGTTTTTCAGGGTTGGTCATAACTTTACAGAGCAGAGTTTAACAGCGAAAGATTAATCATGAAGTGATAAACAGGATGCAGACTATTTACTAGAGGTATGAAATCCATCATTTCCCTCTGGAATATTGTTTTGGCACCACGGAAAGTGCCTCGGGACAGAGAGTCTCGTCAAAATGTACTTGCCCAGACAGTACAGCTTGTGTTCCAAAATACATAACTGAAGTGAGTTTAAGCAGTTTACAAGAGCAAAAGTGAAAATGGGAAACATACTGTTCTCCCGGACAAGGCAGAATTCCAAAGTGCTCTGGCTCTCCAAGGTACAGTCTAAATCTACTGGGACATTAGGTTCACTCTGCTTCTCCAGCCGATACTGAGGACCTGAAACATAAAGTAACTTGTAAAATCATCCGTTTTCTAACAAAGTGATGGCTTAGCACGTTCAACTAACACGAGGTTATTTGCAGCCCAGGAGCAGAGCAGGTGGGTGTTGATGTCTCAAAACTCTTTGCCAAAGGAAAGGGCCCTGTCAGAAGGTGGAGGATGGTGTGGAACCTGATACAATTCCAGGTGAACCCCACGAGTCAGCTCCGGCCCTGCCATCCTGGCAGTGGTCAGGGAGGGGGGAGACCCAAGTGCACAGAGCTCCATGGGGGACCCTGGAAGAAGGAAAGCCCCTCCCAAGGGCAGGAGCTGGTGGGGGCTGTGCTCCCACCCTCCAACAGTATGGGGTGATTCCACTCCTGCTCACATCTGAGACATGAAGTGCACACCAAGTTCTCAGCTGTGTGATTTCAGCATAACCTGGCAAAATAATGCTACACAGATACCTGAAAAATCTTAAGTAATGCAAAGCACCTTTAACCAGGTCTTAATGTAACAAAAAACATAGAACTGAAATAACGAAATCTATTCCCCCTTTATCAGTACTTAAAATATTTCCGACTGTTTCCTGACTTTGAATTATGAGCATATATGATGAAATATTTAAAACATATAAAAAAATTAAGTCTTTCAGCCTCGGATGGCATGCCTAAGGAATGGAATTTGTTAGCCAATTAATTTTAAATTTACTACAGCAGAATTTCAATTATGGCTTCTCATTCCATCTCCCCAAAGCCACGTGAAGCTGCTCGGCCCAGGCGTGTTTCCTCCCCAAGCAGAACGTTACGGAGCCCCCTTATTCCCAGTGACACTCAGAGCAGACATGGTGCCAGGCTTTTTGCAGGACACAGGAGGAAACCCACCCTGCCCAGCACAACCAGTGATGGCACGTGGAGCTGTCGAAGCATCTGCAGCACAAACTGCACTCGAGAAGCAGTGGAGACGTCTCAGTGCAGCACAAAGAAAGGCAAACAGACCCAGCACCATTGCTGCTCCTCTCCCAGCCACTGGAAATGTGATTAACAATTTAAAATAAATTAAATAAACAGAGGCCTGGCTTGTTAGGCAGAAGCAAAATATACTGAATTGAAACAAATCTCAAAGCAGTAAATCAATTTGGATTTAAAAACCAGTGTAGGTTTAAGAACAGGATCAATGACAGCAAAACCTGCTGGCTTTGTCCATTCGCCACAAGCATCTTCCAGAGATTCCCAAGCCCCACTGAGGGAACTGCTGGTTCCCATCTGGACATTGGTGCTGTTGGTACCAGGTACCAAACTCCTGCTCCGGGCACTCCCACCACAGACAGAGCTCTTGCTGCCACTGGAGCTCCAGAGCAGTGTGCCCAGGATGGCACCTGCTGACACCAGTGCCTTCGCTGTGCCCCAGCTCCCCGGCTCCACCACAGCCTCTGTCCTGCTCCCCCCCCAAAACCATCTCAAATCAGAGCAGAGCAAGGAGTGAAATTCCCCTGTCTTGGAACTAATGGCTGAGTGCCAGCCCAGGGTACCTCTGGCATGGAGAGATGAACTCGCCTGGTGCTTCCCAGACAGTGGGATGAGGCAAAGGACAGACATCAGTGCTACCAAAGCCTTCAAACCACCCCAGGCTCTCACACACATGACGACAAGGTTAAACCCAGGAGCATGGCAGGGGCTCACCATCCCTCTGTGTGGATCTGATTCCAGCAGCTGGATCCACTCCAAAGAACAGCATCACCTATGTCAGCAACACTCCTCATGCTGCTGAACCCTGTGGAGAGCCAACAGGGATCACACCCTCCAAATCACCCTGCCAGCGGCAAAGGATGATTTTTATCTGGAGCAGTTTGAGAATTCCATGATCAGGTAAATTATTTTATCCAGTTTGTGTCAAGCCTGTGTTAACTCTGCTAATAAAGCAGGGAACTAGAGCTCTGGAGAGGAAACAGGTCAACCTGCCTTCTGGATAACTCTTTGAAAACAGAAAATACTAAGAAATTAATAAGAAAAGTGTAAATGGCTTTTAAGAGAGTATCTACTCTTCAATAATGCTTTAAATATCTGTCCACATTTACATGACCCCTGCTTCCCAACAGATGAAGAATGTTAGGCTGACTCTGTGGAGGAGTTTTACTACCAGGCTTCTCTCACAGGTTCAAAGGATGTCTCTGTAGTAGGAACATTGGATAATTTAATGGTCTCCCACTGGAATCCTGCTCTGTGAATTTCAACAAAATTTCAAGTGGCAATACCAAAGCTGGATTTTATGGATTTCTGTAATCTCATGCAAACGCTCTATGCAGTTGCAAGATAAACCTTTAAAATCCTAGCATAGATGGTCCTGGCCAGGGATCCAAGCCAAGCTCTCCCACTGATGGCAGCTCCCAGTGCTCCCTGTTTAACCACTGACACCACAGATTCTGTCCACAGATACCCACCGTGCTTGGCTATTTCAAGATACTCCTTTAAAGAGAGGAATGTTTACCAGGAATTAAAACCAAGGAAGCAGCTGCCAACACCCACAGCTTCCCTGTGCACACACAAAGGTGCCGGGAAGAATCCCACCATATAATCAAATTAAGTGTCTCCCTTACAGGAGGGAATGGCCACCCGCATACCAACAAACCAATTCTGTTGCCATTTAAGCTGCAAAGCCTTCAGAAAGGGCTTTTGAAAGCACGACCCATCAGTTCTAATTTTTAAAACTTATCCTTTCAGTCAAGACTAGAAAAAGGCCCATTCCAACTTTTATCTCCACTACAAAGTGCTGTTATCTTGGGCTGTTGTCAGGAGCTCTCTCTCTCTTTCTGCTGACAAGCAGAGACGAGAGAGATAAGATTGGGAACGAATCTCACTTCTCTGAGTAAATAAATAATCAATACTCATCTAAATGTAAATGAGAAAGTATCCCCCTCTGATAACAGGGCTCTTATCAAACAGCCAATTTTCTGCAGACATTTGGCCTCAACCAAATCACCATCATTCAGCCCCAGCCTAATGGCTAAAAATCGTAACTAAATTGAACCGATCACCAGAGATCAACTAAGTTCAGCCATGGCTACTACGGGTTCAAATGTTTGGAATGCAATTTTTCCCCCATTAACTTTCAATAGCAATGAAGAATGCCACGGTCAGGGGTGAATCTGCACAATAAACAACACTAACACTCCAACGGGGAACCAGGCTTTAAACAAAACCCCAACCAAACCCCTCTCCATCTCCAAACTAGTTATTAGGGTGAACTAAGGATTAAAAAAAGAATATTTCATGTTTGTGGACTTGTCAGGCCTAAACTAAACAGATCAGTATCAACAAAAACCCCAGCTGGCTTAAAACTGAGCCTATATACCCGAGTTTATTGCACTGTGTGAGGAAAAGAATCCCCTTTTGTTCCACAGAGCCATTGCCAGCCCGACGTTTCGGGGGAGCAGCTCCTGTCTAAGAACAGGATAAAACCCTCCCAATTCACCAGCCCCAGCCCTTGCACTCCACAGACACCTCTTGTACCCCGCTGTGCCTTTTCCACACTAGGAAAGCCCTTTCCTCCTCAGCACCTGCTCCTTGTTTCACATATCTGATTCACTTTCACATTCATCCCTTTCTGTATCTCTTTACTTCTGTATTATCTTTTTTGAGATAAAATATTGCAAATGAGATGTGGTCACACTGGGATTTATGGACTGGCATAGTGATATTGGTTTGTTCCCCATTCCTTTCCTAATTCCTGAAGTTCCATTTGTCATTCTGACCTGGAGCTGAAGTGTTCAGAGGAACTACTCAGGATACTCAGGATACTTTTCCTGACTGATGGAAGGTAATTAGAGCCCGTGATTCTACACACATAGTTACAGTTGCTTTTCACCATGTATATTATTTTGCACTCATTGACACTGAATTCCCTCTCTCATTTTATTGTCCTGTCACTCAGCACTGTGGATACCTCTGCAGTGCTTCACAGACAGCTTTTATTTGCACTATTCTTACCTCTTTTGTATCAACAGCACATTTTGTCACATCAGCATTCACATCCTTTCCATGCCCCACAATAACAAACAATGCAGGTTCCACCAGTTCCACTGGAGCTCCACCAGTAACCTAGTTACTAATCACCCAGGGCCATTATTCCTATTCTTTGTTTCCTGTCTTTTAATCAATTATTAATCCACGGGAAGATCCTCCTTCTCATCCTGTGACAGCTTAATTGCTTTATGAGCCTCTGTCAAATCTTTTTTGGAAATCTAAGCCTGCCATGGAAAACCCAACCATCCTATTCAGATGGTCTCTGGCTTCTCCCAGCCTGCTCACAGCATTGGAGCCTGACCTGCTCTGCCAAAGCCATGCCCATGTCTGGCCCCTGGATATTGCATTTGTCCACACGTCATCCAGTAATTCTACTCTTTGCTATGGGTTTGTGTTGCAGTTTCACAGTTTGTCTGGTGAGGAAGCCCAGACAAACCACTCTCTCCTTGGATGCCTTCAACAAACCCCTGTCAGCACCCAGACCTGAGAGCAGCAGGTGTGAGCAACGTGTTATGCACTGTACTGGGGGTGTACACACTGTACTGGGGGTGTACACACTGTACTGAGGGTGTACACACTGTACTGAGGGTGTACACACTGGACTGGTGGTGTACATACACACTGTACTGAGGGTGTACACACTGTACTGAGGGTGTACACACTGTACTGGTGGTGTACACACTGGACTGGGGGTGTACACACTGGACTGAGGGTGTACACACTGGACTGGTGGTGTACATACACACTGTACTGAGGGTGTACACACTGGACTGAGGGTGTACACACTGTACTGAGGGTGTACACACTGGACTGGTGGTGTACACACTGTACTGAGGGTGTACACACTGGACTGAGGGTGTACACACTGTACTGAGGGTGTATACACTGTACTGATGGTGTACACACTGGACTGGTGGTGTACACACTGGACTGGTGGTGTACACACTGGACTGAGGGTGTACACACTGGACTGGTGGTGTACACACTGGACTGGTGGTGTACACACTGTACTGAGGGTGTACACACTGGACTGGTGGTGTACACACTGGACTGGTGGTGTACACACTGGACTGGTGGTGCAGCACCTCATACCTGACCTCTGCCATGGCCCAGGCACTGCTGCTGCTCACAGGGTTTGCTGCAACCACCAAATCCCAGAACAGTCCACCTTGGGAGGGTCCTTAAAGCTGCCATGGGCAGGGACACCTTCCACTAGCCCAGGTGGCTCCAAGCCCCATCCAACCCGGCCTTGGACACTTCCAGGGATCCAGGGGCAGCCACAGCTTCTCTGGGCGAAGGAAATAACAGAGGAAAAATGCGAAGTGTGGACAGTCAGGCAGCCATGGCTGAACAGCCACAGCGCTGATGCCGGGCAGGAGGGAACAAGGAGAGGAGAAGTGAGCTGTGCCTCGGCTCTGTCCACGGGCAGAACACAGACAGGAGAGCAGTCAAAAGAAAACTGTTGCTAAACACTTAACGTTGATGTCTGTGGGACTTTCCTTTTCCAAGTCCCTCCTTTCACAAGGATTTGTGATTTATTGCCTCGCTGCTCCATCCCTGGGCTTTGAAAGCACGATTCTGCACGAGTTTAAACTATATTTATATTTATTTTTTTGTTATCGCTTTTTTTATTATTGCTATAGAAAATATTTGCTGGAAATATGTTGCAGCTATTACAAGGTCATAAAAAAGAGGAGATTTATGTATTTCTATCATTTCAAATAGTCTGTCAGAAAGTATCAGTCGTGCTAAGTGTAAGACTGCTGGATTCCAGCGTTCCCTCTGCCAGCACATGGGCAGCAGATGGAGGAACTAAAATAGCTCAGTGTGGAGGCTCCTTGGGTGCTGGCTGGGAGGAGGGAAACCGAGGCAATGCCTCGTCCTCCCAGGGAGGCTTGGGGGAACCCCAGCTCCCAGTCAGTGCTGGACACGGCCCCTGGCCCAGGACCATAAACCAAAAGGGCTGAGGGAGGAGCAGGATCAACCCACTGTGGAGAGCAGACAAAGTGGGAACAGAGAGAGGGCTCAGGCCTCCTTCTGTGGGATTTTTCTTAGAACATGACAGAAGGGGCAGGATTCCATTGTGTGCTTGGCAATGACAATAAAACAACAGAAAATATGTAAACAGTGAGAGAGGAACTGGCTGCAGAGCAGAATGTTTACATCTCCAATCCTGCTGCTGTGAGGACATCTTAAATCTGTTTATCTGCTAAAAACCCCCAAAGCCCCTCAACACCTCTGAAGTGGAATAAAGATTTTATCATTACCAATGCAAATACTGGTTAATAAATAAAGATATTTAAATAGTGAAAACAAACTTTTAACATCACACACAAGCACAAGAGGGTTTTTTCAGTCCAATCTGGTTTTCCTTAACTTGCACTGTTGTGACATTACTGAATTTTACACACAGTTATCTGCTGCTCTCCATAGAAATACAGATGGTTTTTGTAGAAATAAACAGTCATTTATATGAAACAATTGTAAAATAGTTTATGGAAACCAGTGGTGTAATGCATTCAAATAAATGCCAGGCCCGGCTGATGGAGAGCCAAGGTGTTAAATCACACTGCTCAGGAATTCAGCTGTGGGAAACAGATAGTAAATCCAGAGTGACAGAATTTCCAGTGATGGCAAAGGTTTCTGACATCTAGTCCAGTACACAAAAACTACAGCAGTTCAAACCTATTTTACTTAACACTACCTTGACAGCCAGTGAAATTAAAGAATTTAGTCAAAAGCCCCTTAAAAAGAAACAAACACTTCATTTCTGGATTGCTTTTCTGTGGAACAGCAAACGTGCAGCATGGCCAGCAGCAAACCAGGCTGTGCATAGCACCAACAGAAGAATTTTATTTAATTGCCACGTTAGCAATTAACTACGCATTAGCTATATGTAGCTGTAAATAAAGCTGAGAGGAGACAAAATCATCATGTGGTAAAGCACCTACAGCAGAAACACAACACAGAGATTTTGTTTTAACTCCCAGCTCTGGGAGGGGAGGCAGAGGGCAGTGAATGCTCCCACGCCCTGGCCATGGGCACCTGCAACGGGCCCCAACAGGGCCATCCTGGGGCTCAGCCTCGGGTGGGCATTCAGGACACATCAGCACGAGGCCTCTCCTCACTGCCTGGGTTATCAAGTGACAAAGGTGCTTTTCCCTGGCCAAGGACAGATCTGCAGCTCAGGGCAGCACAGCCACCCAGACGAGGCACTTGAGGGTTCACAAAATCCAAGCAGTGCCCATAAAGATGCCAGGTACCAGCACAGGCTCCGTTCATCACCGTGGATGAAACAAACACAAAAGTCTGTCACCCAAACACTGAGCTGCACAATTTAAAATATCACATAAATTACAGCATTACTACCAATCCAGAAGAACCAATAACTGTACGATTTCAATACCAACAGCTCCAAAATAGACTTTGTTCAATGTTTCACTTTTGTTTCGGAGGCCAGGCATGAAAAATTCCCCTCACCCATCCAGGCTGATGTCCAGCCCCCCAGCAGCCCAAAGCATGGGCTAACGAGCCGTTGCTATTCTGAACAACTATTCAAACTTTATTCCCATGCACACCAACACCCCTGACCCCGGCACGCCCGGGTCTGCTCAGCGTCAGCAGCCTGGGGAGAACGGGCTTGTGGAATAAATCATCCCCACTGCAGAGCAGAGCTGGAGTTTGGAGGCAGAAGGAAACCATTCCCAGCTCTCTCCACTCCAAGGGGCTCACCCTGCACATCCATCCTGCTGCGGGAATTATCCCACAAAAACGAGCCGTGAGCAACCCTTCCCTTCCCAGAGGAATGGCCAGCAGTGAGCACAGAGCCAAGCCCAGCTCTGGGACTCCTGGGCACAGGGTGCTGAGTGTGGACATGGGGGGCCCGACCTGGAGGAACCAGGCAGCTCCTGACCCCCACGGCACCGCGGAGTGGGGAGGAGGCAGGAGCAACGGGGCTGTGCCTTCCACTCACACCTGGGCAGGGACCTGAGCAAGGATCTGCAAATACTGGTGTTCTCTTTAATGTAAATCCTGCTGATATAAACAGCTTAGTGCAAGGAAATCCAGGATTGTTGAAGTATTTCCAGGTAAAGCCATTCATAACTGGGGCACCAGGCTCCACAGGGATGCTGTAATGATCCAAAACAAAGCACTTGGAGCCAGAGAAACTCACAACTACCATTAAGCAGAAAAGCATGCATGTGAACACAAGGAAATACAAATTAATTGGCTTTTCACTGTCACAGATGCTGGGGCTTCCATCCCGGAAAGAGTCAGAGCCAACATATGCATCGCCTACTCGAACATATTTACTTTTAAATTTAAACTCCTCAGTTACCATCACTCCATGACAGTATCAAAATTTAATGACAGTTTATCCTAACTGTAGTTTATCTCTTAAAAATGCTTTAATCACAGGGCTGTGTTTTTACATAGTTTCTTTTATCTTCTTAATTCTCCTTTTTAAAATTTATGAATAAATACATATATGTGCAATCAAAATACACACACATCTCCCTTCCCAGACATTTCTTTTTGTCCCATTCCCCTTCCAACAAGACGGGATGAAGAAGGAAAACCCCAGCGAGACCCATGGCTCCTCCAGAAACTATTTTGGAACAGTTTAAGTCATGAAATTTGACATTAGAAGTGGTGCTGACCCTGACACGTCAGAAGGTGAATTTTCAGACACAGCTCAGGTCCCTCCTCCCCGGCTGCTCCCCCAGCAAAGATGAGCCCTAAGCAGAACTCCTCATCTGAGAGTCCAAGTTCTGAGGGATAACTTAAACTCTGGGTGAACAAATCTTAACCACAGGAATAATCAAGCCCCACAAACCCTGGGTCTGTAACAGCCTGTGCTCCCAGGAACCTTTCCCTGGTCTTGGCAGCTGTAATTCCTCTGATTCTGGTCTAGAGACTAAAATATGATACGGAGACTGATTTTTATGTCCTATTCCTGTTTCTTGAAACTTTCTCTTTCCTTATTATCCAGCTTCCTGTGGCAGTGGGATAATACACTTAAACAGACCAGGAAGATTATTTTAGACTATTTTTGGTCACTTTACACATTTTAAAGAATGCAAAAAGCAATGGTTGACAGCTGTTAGGAACTTGAATGTTATTGCAAAGCAGCTGTTTTCATTTATAGAAAAAGTATTAGTCTTTCTCCAAACTCACAGAACACTGAGCTAATAACTCTCCCTCTAACCTACGGAAAATACAGGTCACGTCTGTGCAATGTTGGCAGAAGGTTTTGTTTATAACAATTAAACTTGTAGAGCATTTTGTTCTTAAAAGGACTGAGCCTTTCTGGTCCGGGGATGTTTGCAGTTGGAGGCAGCTATTAAATAATAATCAGTAGCATGTTCACCCTGCAAAGAATTTCTACCTAAAATCAGACATGATTAATCAGTTGAGACTTCTCTGTTCACAAGAAATTTCAGATGAAGAGAGGCTGACACGGACCAGGAACAGGCAGGATTATTCCAACATTTCAGCATTTTATGTTCAGTTTTGTCTCTCATCTCCTTCTAAGAACATTTGGTTTTTATATAATGACATAGATGCTTAATTTGTTTGAAAACAAAGCCTCTGCACACATTCTCTCTGCATTCTTATTTTCTTTACATTAGTATTTATAGTCCATTCAGTTGAGCTCTGGAGGAGAAGGCAACTGGCATCCCAGGGAATGTGTTTGTTGAAGAGCAGCGGGAATGAGACAGCTCACAGGCAGGGAGATAACTTCCAAGTGTACACATAGTTCCTGCACATATTTAATTTGAGAATCACCATGGCATCAAGACACATGAGGTATCAAGGATGAAGTCATCATCTCTCTTATGTTCTTAATATCGTAATCCATGCAAACATATTTTATAGGGAATGCTGAATGCAGGCTTCAGTGCAGACATAAAAAGCCTGATAAGATCTCCTTGCCTGCTGCACCCCGTGGGCTGCTGTCAGCCCCAGCCTCAGCTGAGCCGTGGGATGGGAGCACAGGGCTTTGTGTTCCACCTGGGAAACACTGTGCCTTCCCTGGGCCAACTGAGCCTTCCCTGGGCCAACTCAGCCCTCCCAAAAAGCAGGATTTAAAATGCACATCTACCACAAACCAAATCCCTTATGTGTTAATGGGGGTGTTAATACACCTGAGTGTTGGTGAAAGTAAGACCACCAGATTCATTGCCCAGGAAAATCATTTCCCAATAAAGCAAATCAAGTTCTAGGGATAATGGTGTTTCACAGTTCTGCAACATGATCTGTACAACCCACAAAACTTCCTCTGCCAAGCCCGAGGCTGGGATTTTTAAGCATGCCTAACAGCTACTTGCTCCAGGACTTATTGAGACTGTAACTAATCTCTGGGGAGCAGAATTATATCAAATACTAAAACACCCAGATCTCACTTCTAGAACAGCTTTTCAGGACTTGGTTATTACAGCTGCCCAAAATCCAGACAGCACCGTATCCGACATTTTCACTGATGAATTCCGGGAGAGCGGGAAGTTCTTACGCTCCCCATCTCCAGCAGGTGACTCTCCTTCTGCAGATCTGCCACACTGAGGAGAGATTTTACATTTACACTACTGGCTGCTGGAGTGCTCAGAGCAGCTGTCTCCAGGAGATGCAGGCACAGCAGGATTATACACAACAATCCTTGAACTACCTGTGGACACCGGGGTTCTCCAGGGGCTGATATCCCAGCACCTCAGCACTGCCAGGCCCATGCCAAGCCCAGCCAGGTCCCTGCAGCACTGATGGAGCTTCCAGTTCTCCTCCCACAGTCCTGCCCACCGTGGCTGGGGCACTGCTCTGTCCTCAGGCACCTTCTCTCTCATTCAGGCTATTTTCAGAAAACCCTCTCACACAAGTGATTCCTGAGCCCCCTTCATGGTGGTCCATCCCAGATTAGACCAGTCTCCTCTAGGAGCTCATCCCACAACCAGGAGTGTTTTATTTCCAGCCATGCCATAAAATATGCCTGTGCAATACACACTGCTGAGCAGGCAATAGGTTAAACAAATTGATGATAAAGTATTCGACTTCGTTAGTTTTCATTACCATAAGAAAACATCAATTACATTTTCTATTTTATGAGTGTACACAGGGGAATCCATTACAGTAAGCGAGAGGTTATATGACTCTTTCTGCTGCCTCTTTCCTCAGCAAAAAGAACAGTTTGTTTTTAAAGCCAGTGACACCAGCCCAGAGGAAGGCAAGGCACACCGGCATATCTGCATAGACAGCTCCTATCCTGATTTATCCAGCCTGGCTCCAACTAATTAAACATCTGCCTCAACGATTTCCTCTGCAGATTTATCTTCTCCAGTATGCAGCACTAACTGGTTGTTAGAGGATTTTCCCTAACTTGCAGCCATTCCCATGTACTTCTCCCAGTTGGTTATTTGGGAGCACGGCAGGAGATGATCCAGCATTCCCATTAACCTCCCACGGCTGCCTGTGGTGGGATGGGTCACCAGGCTCCCACAGCCCTGCTTCAGGACCACCACATCCTCTGGGAAAGGACTCGGGGCCATGGCTCTCTCAGCTACAAAACATCCAGGTTATTTCACCACCCACGTTTCCCCTTGACTGACTCAAAAATTATTATTTAAAAATGGCCAGAGTTCATATGTCAAAAGCCTTGAGACACTAAGAAAGGAAAATTGCAAGGAACGTGGAATAGTTTGAACGGTTTGCAATAATTCTATCTAAACAGAGCTAGGCACAGTCAGAATATTGCTTCCATTTTTTCAGGTGCCTTTCTATGAAGCAAAGGTTGTATCCCACTTCTGTCTCCTACTAACCTGTATCTTCCTGCAACAAATAATCTTTACTGGCTGAATAAAGTATTTAGGTGAAACTAATCTAATGTTTTAGCCCTGGTCATGCTGAACAAACCCTTCCTAACTGTACAACAGGAATTCCTCAAATTCTTCCTCACCCAAAATAGCCAACCTAGGTTTGCACTTTCCTATCAACTTAGGACCAGTTTGAAAAATGTCCTGTAAGTCAGTGGTGAAAACAGGTCAGAAAGCAACTGCTTCTACCAGTGCCTGAAAACAGCACAAGCTGTAACAATAATACATTAATTTGTCCTGGGAGGGCTGGTCTGGAGGCCCATTGAAAACAGGCAGAAAAGCTCATGGGCATTTCAGCTTTATTTAACTATTCCAAAAACTTTAAATAAACACGTTCAGTCTATTTTTGGTAACGACTTTTTAAAAATCAGAACAATCAGCTTTAAAGGAAGCATTGCTGAGTGAGGAGAAATGCTTCTCCTAAATTATGTCTTATCTTTTATTCAGAACTTTGACATCCTAATCCACTGCTTAATAATGACCTGAACCACCCTGGCACAGGCCCGTGCTGTGCTAATGGTCTGATCTGCAATTCCATTTATCCCTGCATCTCCCAGTGAAAGTGAGAGGCACATCCTCTCCAATTACAAAGAATCTGGTGGTAGATGAGGAACAATGACAAAATCTTTTCCTACTCCTGCTCCAGTCTCTCTGTGTGCACGGTGGTGGCATCCTGGGTTCTCCCTGCCCTCAGCCCAGCAGCATTCCCAGCTCAGGGCAGATGGGGCCTGCCTGGATCCAGAGGGCTGTGTGGGCAGGACCCCTCTGTGCACACAGCTGCAAGTGCTGCTGCTTTTAAGATGACAGTAAGATCCTCCTTAGCCCCCCTGCCCCCCAAGCCTGATAAATCACACTTGTGAGTAAGGGAAGTAATGGAGAATAAGGGAAGTTTTGGATAAGGGAAGACAATTCTAATAAAAATTTCTGATTTACCAATTTAACACACAAATACCTGATCTGAGGAGGCCCTTCAGCCACGTGCCAGTATCACAGGGCAGTTCCAATAACACATCATGAGTGCTCACCAGCAGTTAAATTTATGAAACTCAGTAATTTGGGAATTCTAGCAAGAGCCTTCCCAGAGTGAGCATTCTGCTCACAGTGACCCCAGTGCATGGACCTTCCAGCTGCAAGTCGGAATTCTGGTTGGGTCTGGACACAGGTGTAACCAAAACCTGCAAACACCAACTATTCCAAAAATCCAATCACGTGTTCCCACGGAAATATGCCTGTAAGTAACCAAGTGGTTTGTAGTTGTGACTTCCACTGTGGCTATAACCCCAGCAGGGGTGCTGGTCATATTTCAAAGAGGTGAGATGTCACATGGATAATTTATAAAAAGTAAATTTAAATGATTTCTTATATAATTAACCCCTGCAGCTGACACACACATGCCTACATACTCTGTTCCTGCAAAGGGTTCTGAGCAGGAGGGCCAAGGCAGCAGAAGTGACTGTATTAGCTGAAGGAACAAATGCCAGGTCCATTCCTTTGCTAAACCACTGAGCAAAAGTAACAAAATTAAAGCAGAAACAAATTTCAAATGGATAAAGAGTAAAACATCTGTTACACGAAGGGAGGAAGCAGTTTAAAGACTGAGCTAAGTGAATCCTTTAGCGACCTCCCTTCAGGGAAGGGAAATCTGACCCCAGGAAATAAATAAAAGTCACCCAAAAAGTGAACAAAAGAGGTGTTCGAAAAAACCCCACCACCATTCATCGCCGCTAACGACTTGTTCATTATGAGTGATGATGGATAAAGACTTCTCACGCTGAGATGAAATCAAGATTTATATGCATTGTTTCCTCTCCCAACTTGTGGGAAGATCATCATCATTTAATTCTATCTCTGCGGCCAGTGATGGGCATCCAGAGAGCTGGTTATCACACGGCGCAGTCAGCTGGCAAGGGCCGGGACGTGCCGCTGGCACATCTGGACGGCGGCGCCGCAGCCGAGGGTGAGCGATGGCTCCTGGCCACCCTCCAAATTGCTGCAGACTGGCGGGGCTCCTCTCCACCCCCACCAGCACTGCTCCTCTCAACCCCCCCCTTTTTTTTTTTTACGAGAATCAGATTTTCATTGCTCCATTCAATTGCTCTTCTCTGCCATTTTTTACAGCTCTTATCGTTCCCTTGGAATATGGCCTTGAGACAGCTCATCCGTGTCCTTCACTGTGTTATCTCTTCTAACTTTTATTAAAACTTCAGCTCTCATCTGAAGATAGCTAATTAAATCCATGACAGATTATACACGCGTTTAAAAACTGCACTGAACTACTTTTTCTAAAGAGAACAGGGTTTATTTTCTTTTCCCATAGTTAAAACTGAGGGTGTATAAGGAGGTTTCATTCATTTACAAAGACAAGATCCTTATCTTTCCCCACTATATAGATGGGTTTATATTAAAGTTCCTTTGTTGCGTGACAAGACTTGGTGCAATTTCTCTCAGTAATTATTTCTTGTTGCTAGAAGGATCTCTCAGCCTTATACTTTTGAAATATATACACTAACATATATGTGAATGCACATCTACCCCCAGAAAAGAATTGCTCTAAAACAGAATTGCAAGCACTGTACATTTTCTTTTTTTAAATCCTGATATACCTTAACTGTAACAGCACTACTCGGACAACATTGCAGAAAGTAAATTTTTCTTTTTCTCTACAAGTAACGACAAATCCTTGAAATTATTTAAAATCATACTAAGCATCATTTTCTTACATAAATTAAAAGTATATATACAAACTCTACCATGGGCTGGACTCACTGTACTTCCACCCATCATCCCAAATTACCATGAGCTGGACTTGAATGCAAATGGCTTTGTTATTATAAATAAATATTTGCAGGAATGGATATACTGCTCTGCAGCAAACATTATGCAGCTCCTGCACTGTCAGCTTTGTGCCAGCATTGAGAACACAAACCTGTGCACAGAACTGCTGTGAGTGGGGCTGGGACACAACCCCCCCCCCAAAACCTGTGCAGCATTCACAACAATTAAAAAGAGATATAAAATATGCTCGTGGAGAAAACACCTTGCCCTCTAGAAAATACGATAAACAACCCACCTGAGCCTCTCTGTGATCCCTTCCTTCTCTTTAAGGCCTTTTGTAAGATATCCTTCATGGTGACCTTCATACTGTCCACCTGAATAAGTGAGAATCCATGAGCAGCATTTCTGCAAGACAGATGCACATGCAGTTTTACAAAACAATCATCACCGGCAGCTCCCGCAGTCCTCGTTAGCTTCAAGCAAAGCACTCGTTAGCACACGGTTAACGAAGATGGGCTGGAAAGGGAAGTTAAAAGAAGAAACTGAGCAAACTCCCTTAGCAAGGCAAAGACAAAACCAGAGAAAATAGATTGCGACTCGAGGGGTGCGTGGATTTTCCTAATTTATTGTTATTTTTAATCACTTTGTGTTCAGCATCAGAGAGAAAGATGAGCCAATGTACCTGGGGGGCTCCTCAGCCCCTCAGTACGTGTCTGTGGAGTGTTTTACAGCACATAACACAGCAGCAGTTTGCAGTGGCATTTTCATCCGCGTCCCACACGTAACAAACCATTAGGGAGAAGTGGCAGAACAACCCTCAGTGAGGTGACAGCAGCTTTGCAGCACTATCAAGGTATTATTTCAATGCATTATTTTAAACCTAAGTAAGGGGCTTTCTTTGGACACATTTTTGTGAATACAATGGCACAAAATCTCCCATAAAGGTCCACGGCAGTGGGTCCTTGTCCTGGCCATTGCCCGTGGGAGAGGCCACACAGGGGGAAGGACTGCAAAGAGCACAGGGATGGCTGTGGGGGTACTGCTGCCAAACACTGAGAGGGCACCACTGGGGAAGCAGAGAAGATGACAACGTAATAGAAGAGACACTGGATGAGCATGTCAGTGAATTTTGCCCCTTAGCCCTCGCAGTCAGTCTCGGCTCGTGTCAGTAGATGTCACTGCAGACAGTTCCAGGGAAATCCGAGAGCTGAAGGCTCCCACTGGAGAGACTGTTCTGCATGGAAAAAAATGGTTTGCAAAGCTATTTGGGCAGGAGGAGGAGCTTTGTATCTGGCAACCAGGAATTTTAATCAGGGAGCAGAGCTCTATATGAACATCACAGCTGGAATATTTTTAAAAGCAACTGGCAGTCAAAAGCAATCCAAGCAACACAAGTATATCCTGAAAAACAAGCCCACATTACTACATGTCACTTTGAGACACAAATTCTGGGACTAGAGGTTGGAGGTCAGGTCACATCAGATGTGGCACCCCCAGCCCACGCTGGGATGGACAGATGATAACTCTGAGCCCTCAGCACACGCCGAGAGCGCTCGGAGCCGCTCAGGGGGCCTGACACTGGGGCCAGGAACCCCCTGCCTGGGCACGTGCTGGCCACAGCTCACTGTCCTGCAGCCACTCATGCTCTGGGGGCCATCAGCCCAGCCCAGCTCTGAGGCCCACAGAGATGTCCCCCATCCCTGGTGTACAATGTCGTTTCCCTCTCCTCGGTTGTGCATTGGTCTCATCTGAATTTCATTTTCAATTCCCTTTGTTCCTGGCAAAATGAAACTGCCTAAAAGCCCCAAATTTATGTTCTCCAGACCATTTATTATTTATAACTCTATCTTACTCGTCTTCAAACCAAATATTCCCAACCTTTTAATGCACCTACTTTCCCTCTGTTCCTGCCCTGTGTTCCGTGCAGCAGGAGCAGAACTGAGCCCGTTGCTCCACAGGAGGAGGGAGTGACACTGCTGTCCTGGAACAGCCCCAGGGCACAGGGCCTCCAACCAACACTGTGCAGTGAGCAGAGACCTTCCCAAGCCCTTCACTGAGGAGCAACTCTCCCCTGAAGCTGCCATGGAGCCCCACGATGTGCACGAGCACCACACAACACCCATCCTTCGCCCAGCAGTGCCATGGCTGATCCCTCGCTCCCCAAAGGCCTCACAGCTCCAGTCCCAACTGACCTGCTGAGTGAGGTTCAGTGGATTTTCAAAAGTGAAAAACCTCGTCTACAATTATAATTACAAAAAGGAAACTAAACTACCTCTGCACTTCAAGCAACACAATGCTTGTCAGTGAAGTTCTACAAGAAAAGCCCTGCACACTGGACTGGGCCATCCCAACAGCTGGTGCCTCCAGGTAATTCATACAGTGCTCTGCAACACTGACAGCAAGTTTCCAGAGAACTCCAACCAAAACACAGGGAAATAAATTAAAATACTGCAGGGGAAAAAGAAACAGCAAAGGCAAAGGAAGTCCTCCAAAACCTGCTATGGCCAAAACAACAGTCACAATTTTCTCCTTAGCACACAACGCTTTTCAACATTTTTTGCCCCAAACAGAGCAGGCACTGCAGCCCCCACCCCGGAGCAGCCCGGGTTCCTCCCAGGCACAGAGCTTCCAACGGCAGAGAGCCCCAGCTCAGGGCCACTCATGGACTGGGAACATCCTGAAAATGGAAGATTCCCTTTCAGTTCCTGACACTTCAGCTGCTAAAGAGCAGAGGCTGCTGTGATCTGCTCGTGTTCCGGGCCATCCCAGCTCGGCTGATTCTTTCCATTGAGCAGCTGGCCTGAGAACTGTCAGACTGATTTCCCTGACACTCCATTACTAACCCCTGCCTGAGCCAGGGCCATTCTTTGCCTCAGAAGCTGGATCTCATCCCAGAACAATCTTTAAAAGTTTATTTTACTGATCAAAGCAAAATAAGAAACGCTCTGTGTTTTACTATATTTAGTGTGGGATCCGTAAGCGAACCCTTGGCAGGAGCAGTGAAGCTCAGAGCGCACCCGCTTTGGTGAACTCTTGGCTATTTGCTCTGGAGCAGAGCCAGAGGGTCCCAAACCTGTCCCAGTTTAGCCACTCGACTCTCCCTTCCCCTGCCCTGGCTCGCTCAGCACTGGTTTCCCTCTCACAGTGCACCAAGGAACATCAATTCAACATTTCAGCACTCAGCAAACCCACACATCTGAGCCGAGGGTGGATTTAAGCCCAGACCAAAGAGCTCCTGCCGTCATCCTGGGGCCAGGCCAGCGTGTCAGAGCACGCTTCCTGTGCTCAGAGAAGCAGCCCCACAGAACCACAGAACAGTTGGGTTTGGAAGGGACCTCTGGACATTATCCAGTCCAACCCCCTGAAGCAGATGACACAGGTGGGTTTTGAATGTCTCCAGAGAGGGAGACTCCACACCCTCCCTGGGCAGCTGTTCCAGTGCTCTGCCACCCTCCATGGAAAGAAGTTCTTCCTCATGTTGAGGTGGAACTTGTTGTGGTTTAGTTTCTGGCCACTGTTCCTTGTCCTGTCGCTGGACACACCATCAGGGTGTCCCAGAGCCACGCTCTGCACCAGGTTGTCTGGAACACCACTGATCCACCACACCCTCCACTGTGTGACCAGAGCACAGGAAGCTCTGCTGGAGAAACACGCACCAACCTCACCTTTCCACACCCCGGTGCACTGCACTGACCATGGGCATGGACTGTCCTCACTCAGCCCAGTCCCAGCATATCCTTAATTGCAATTACAAACAACCTGTTTTACCTCACTCTGCTAAGGTGTGATACCTTTATTTTAAGTGAACACACTGAAAACAGGACAGACAAGCAGATGCTGGTCAATCAATTAAAAGTGCTGCTGGCAAATTGGAAGCCAAAGAAATTCCTTAGCTTGTATTTTCTGTCATTTTGCAAAAACATACCTGGGTGACAAGGTTAAATCAAGCAAAGGAAATCCCTGGCACTTATCATCCACAGGCATTACTGATAAATTGTGCAGTGGAGGAATAAAGGATTACCTTCTGTATTTTTTCATTACACTTTTCTTTTGTTACAGAATACATAAATCCATTGTGGCACAATGTAATATGTATCATCGTGCTACACCTGTGGACGTTTCATAACGGCTGCCATGTCTGTGCAGTCAGGAATGATAAGTGAACCACCCGTGAATGTTAATGATAGTGATCATTCTGCAGTAACTTGGCTTTCCATCTTCTTTTACAGCCTCGGCGCCGGAGCCAGGGTGGCAAGGTTCAGGAGAGGGAGAAGGAAACAGCAGCAGAGGCAGGAGCTGACGCTGGGCTCCGCTGGGGGCACGGAGCTGAGGTGCCATGGGAACAGGCAGGGTCCCTCCACGGGCTCCATTCGTACCACAGAATGAAACAACCAACACTGGAAGGACAAAAGGTTTCTGTTCTGAACGAGAAACGAACTTTTCCAAAAGCTCCTTTCCGATCTGGAGCGATTTTTAAAATTGTTGGTTGGTTAGATTTTTTTTTTTAATGCAGAAGTGGAATTTATTTTCCAGAAGTGGAATTTATAGCACTTAAAGCTCACTGCAAAACCAGCTGGCATGGCTGGAAGTGCCCGGGAGTGACTAATAATGATTTCCACTTGATAGCACAAAGTCAGAGTTAAGACTAAAAATCCCAGCTGACGCAATAGACTTAACTTAAGCTGGGTAATTTTTAAGATAAAGTGCACAGTGATAGGAATCAGAACTATGCCAGCCATAATTTTTCTTCTGAGCCTAAATGATCTGCTTTTGTGCATCTCAGGTTGGTCTTGGATAGCTCTGTGCACTACTGAGTTTAACTGGCTGCATTTTGACACCACTGTAACTGTCCTTAGACCTCTGACAAGTCATTTGACCCCTTTCTTGGGGTCCCACCCCTCCCTCTCCACTCTCCTGGAAGCCACCTTCTTAACTTTGGCATCTACACTAACTATCTTAAATTTGCATTCCATGAATATTCTAAACTGTACTTTGGAGATTACCCACCCCCCTGTAACAAACTGGGAAGAGGCCTTTTGGGGAGTGCTTCTGTAGTCCAAGGAAAAACACATTTCAGAGCTTTGAGCTGAATTTGTAAATGAACATTTTAAAAAGGTTTCAAATCTTAAACTATTGGGTATGGCAGGGGTGCTGCTTTGAAAATTTGTATATAATAGTCAAAGCAATTTAAGCATAATATCAAAACAGAAAAAAAGTGCTACAGAGCAGAGGATCTGCATGCCAAATTTGCTCTGTGTGCCAACTGGCAGCTGAGCCACAGCTCCTCGAAACACCACTAGACTGAGTATGTCAAGTCGCAATAATAAAATTTCCAAGGGAAAAAGCCCTAATGATGGTACAGATTTATTTTATGCCTTTCAGGTATGACCTCACCATCTCAAGAAGTCCATATTTCCATGGATGTGGTGCTTTGTTTGCCTCCTCCTGACAAACGCCCTCGCCATCAGAGCAGGCTGTGCGCGAGCAGCGCGTCTGACATTGCACACAGCTCTGCTTTCCACAGCAGCCACCTTCCAAAAACACAACTCGCTAGACTAATGGGCAGGGAGAAGCCAGAATGACTGCCCTCCGTCTTCTCCTTGTGTAACTTTGCCAGAGTCCTTGGAACTTGCCAAATTCGGTCATGCCTGCTTAGCTTGCTCGACTGATTGTGCCAGAAAAGAAAATAAGACACAGATGTATTTGAGCTCTTTGAGATGCCAGTAAGAGCGACAGCTAATGGCTTCATTTCGACCCTCCCCTACCAGCTGGGCACAGGTGGGGGGATAATGAGGTCCCTCTCCCTAATCAAACTCAATTATTTACTACTCTGTACAGCCACAAAGACATTCACATCCAGCTCTGAATATAAACTGCACTGTGGGCTACTTCCAGCCACTGCCTCTGGGTATTTATAACTAACTCAAGTGGCTCAGAGTTTGCCTTGGCAGGAATTGAAGTGTATAAAGTTCTGCAAACTGTTTCTGCTCAAACATGTCCTGCTGAAACGGGGTCCCTGGCGGGGTTCCACCGCTGTCAGCTCGGCAACCGCACAACCTCTGAACGTCCGTCCAACACGGGACAGGGAGAGCGGAGATGAAACACGGCTCCAGCATGGAGCTTCTCACAGGCATCAGCATCCTTCAGCAGTGACCCCATATTAATAAACATCACAGGTCACAGGGCTGACATGGCAGCAGCTGAAATACTTCAGCATGAGAAGGAAAAAAAGAGATGCGAAATACAAAATCCCAATTACGTGCACCAGTAGGGTGACAGGGGAGCAAGAAGACATAGAAATTGCAAAAAATCCCTACCAAAATAAGACAGTATGCACATTTAAACTCCCACAGATAACCTTTTGATCAAGAGAAGATCAAGTAATTCTCCATTCTAGGTGACACATTAAAAATCCTAATTTCAACCTATTTACACAGGAAGCAAAAGTAAATTCAAATTAACAGGAACAACCAAACTGACCCTTTTGGAAGAGTACTGCTTATGATGCAGTTGTCCTATTTCTCCTCAGCAGCACCTCCCAGGCTATATGAAAGCTCCTCACATCAGCACAAATGATAGTAAACCAAAAGATTTTGCATTTCTTTTGTAGGATCTGCAGTTGGACTTTAATCCTGCTCCAAGCTCCAGTCAGAGCACTGCTGGCCAGGCCAGGATGCCATCAGGGCTCTGGGCTCACACAGGAATGTTGGTTCCATCTCCCCTGAGCCAGTCTCCAAACCCTGAGCCCACATGTGCTCCCTGCATTGAATTCCAGTCCCAATTCAGGGGGTGACTGCGACCCCCAGACCAAAATGGCCCCCAGTGCTCCTGGGGAGGCTGCTGTGCTTCCTCCCTGCACCCCCTCCTCCCCACTGCCTCGACCTTCAGTAACTTACTGGAAGCAGCTGTAGTATTAAGAAATCTAGGTGTTGTCCAATAACCAGGAAAACTCTATTAGCATTTTCATTTTGAGAGCTCCAAATATGAAATATTTTTCCCAAGTAAGAAGTGGTTTATGCTCCTGGTATTTTGTTACAGTAATTAAGGCCTTCTGATGGCTTAGAAGATTTTTCAGTCACAAGTAAAGAAAAATAAAAGTGATCAAGCACAGTATGTATCCCTACTTCACTGATAAGAACAGGGCAAATTCTTCTTGAGCTACAAGCCAGACAGTTCAAGTCTCAGGGGTGGATGGGGTCTTCCTCAACAAAATTCTTTTGGACTTTGAAGAGGAATCTCCAGTCCTATTCCAACTGGCATGCTTGGTTACTGCTCATTTCTCTCCTCAACTACTGCATTGTTATTAAGCCACTCAGCAACTATTTGTTCCAAAATCACTTGCTTTTTTAGTCCACTAACCAGTCTGAAAATACAAATTCACTACTTTGTCTATTGGGCTTTGAAAGAAGAATTTGAAATCTCCTGTGTGGAAAACCAAACACCATGAATACACCTTTTTTTTCCTGTTAAAATTCAATACACTTTTCCAAAATAATTAAAAGTCCCTTGCAAGATCAGTTCTTAATGTCTGTTGAAAAGGGCTCTGGATATCCAACATGAATGACTTTGTAATTTAAACTCTCTGAAGCTGTTACATCTTTTCCAGCCTAAATGCTCTATGATTCTATACACATTATTTCATTTATTATTCAGAACAGATTTTTCATAAATAAGCAGCATGGCTGGAGCAAAATGAAGATTACGAACTCAGATATTGTGCAAATTCCAAATATTTTCTAGTGGGAGCGCAACAGCTCAATGTTCTCCACCGATCACATGCAGAGGGGCTGATTTTCTTCTCTGCTGTTTCAGACCCCCTGTGCTGGTCTCACCAGAGCCACGTTTGATTTTCCACCTGCCTGGTGACAGAGCCCGGAGCGGGGCATCACCTGTGGAGCTGGGCATCGCCTGCAGAGCACCCCCAACAGGCAGCCCCCGAATTTTGGTAACCCCAGGTGAGGGAAGGCAGAGCAGCCCCAGGCTGGAGGTGCCCCGGGGCAGAGCAGTCCCAGCCCGTCCCCACTCACATGCGCACGAAGAGCGACTGCTTGGCCGCCAGCCCGGGCGACGAGTACTTCTCCACCAGCGCCAGGGTGCTGAACCCAAACTTGTGGATGGGCTCGTTGGAATCCAAGGGGGGGAAATCCGTGTCGACCTCCCCGTCGTCCTCGGCGATGTGCAGGCAATAGGCATTGACGTTGTCACTGCAACACACACGGAGCAGGGTCAGTGAGGACCCCGGCCCAGGGCAGCCCCCGACCACCACACACTGGGGCAGAGGCACCTGCACGGGAGGAACACCCTGCACAGACACTGAGGACACCCATAGAACATGGCCCAAAAGCCCCAACGTATCTTGCTGCCATTATAGCAAAAGTAGTCAGCCTTCATCATTAACTGCACTACAAGCAAGACCTGACAGTGATTAAAATACACTAAAGTCCATAAAAGTTTCATGACTTCATAAAGCTGGGAGTCATATTTCTCCATTTGTTAAAATTTATTTATTTATATGTTGACTACATTTCAGAACTAAAGGTGAACAAACAGTCTGTGATTTTTCACAGATCAAACAACTGTGAAAGTTTAGGGTCTGTAGGCTGGAAAGGCAGAGAGTGCTCTCAGGCAGGTAAACAGGGTCATGAACTATTGGAAAAGTAAAGTATCTGTCCAGCCCAGCAGCAATGATTAGCAGAAAAGTTACCTTTTCTAAGTGTCTAAGAAGTCCAGTCACTAAAGGCAGCTAAGAATTAATAAAGACCAACAAGCAGGACTAACTAACACAGAAAGTTGTAACAGATACAGTGTGGGAAATAAAGAGTTGAGCCTCTTTCTTTACACAGATGAAAAGCCCACAGGGAAACAACTATCCATAGCTACCAAACAGGTATTAATCATAATTTCCTAACATTGAAATCTATTTCAACTGTCACTTCAATTTAAATTATTGACCCAAAAATAAGTATTCTTTCTAACTGTAAACTTGCCAGCACTCAGGCCTTTCCCCAGCCATGCAGAAGAGCTGGGGGTGCACGTGGCAGTGCATTTCTAAACTCTGCTGTTTAAATTCAGAGTTTTAATTGCATGATTGATGCTTAAATTAATTAATTGTAAAGTGTATGCTAATTGTTTAATTGGTCGCTTGATCTATATAGATCATTTTTTGAATTAAATGAGTTGATTTACAAAGTTTATTGATTGGATGTGACAATGAATTATTTCACTGACTACCTGATTTGCAGTTTTCTCAATTAATTCACAAACCTTTGGTTGCAACTGTGCTTTATTGAGAGTGCTTAGTCCAGGTGATCTATAGGCACCTTGTCATGACTAAGACATTTATTATGGAAAACAGGGAATAATGATGCATTGCTGTTAATGTAAGCTGCAAATTTGCTAACAAAAAGGTATTTCAGCAACATTCATTACTCTGAATTTTGAAAATTCTGAGACACTAGTGAAGAAACTTTCCTGAGCTTCTGGACTGTTATGAAGTCCTGGAACACTGATGCAGAATTAATTTTTAACTTCTAGAGTGCTAAAGAAACTTTTGGAGGAATGGGTAAAAGGCAGTGCTGGGAGAGAATTGGGAAGCACTGGGCTTGGAGCCACAGCCTGGGGCCGTGTGTCTGCACCGTGGCCAGGCTTGTAGGAACAAGCCAAAAAAAAAGGCCACAATAACTCATATACATCAGATTCTACTCTGTAATGGGAAATGCCTGGCATGATTTTTGGATCTTTCTCTTACTCTAGTTAGATTTCTATGAATCATAGAATCAGAGCACAGTTTGAGCTGAAAGGGAACTTCAAGCTCATCTCCTTCCATCCCCTGCCATGGGAGACATTGTCAGTTAAATCCCATAAAATAAAGGGGTTACAAATGTCTTCAATGATGGGCTGGGCTCCTGAACATTAACACAGATATTGTCACAAATGGTTGAAAAACAGAAGTCCAATGGGTAAAACTTCTGCACCTTGAACCTCCATCAGGCTGAGATCAAAGTCAGGAACAAGCTGAGCACAACAACTGAGAGATGCAACAGCATCTAAAAATAGCAACTGTATTTGAATTGTGCATCTCACTATTGATTTCTTCCTAGAAGGAGATTTGGTTTATTTTTTGCAGGCAGAATCATTCCAGCATATCTGTTAGGGGCTGGCAAGAGAAAGGTCCACTGGGTTACAACCCAAGTTCATGTATAAGAGGCCAGGGCCAGGGTTGCTAACACTGTCAGTGGTTCCTTGTATCGAGACTGAATACAGACAAATATAATACAATTATAATAAAAAAGGCAGCCTAATTGAATACAGAATGCTCTCAAAGCTGTCAACTAGTGCTCACTCACTTCAGACTCTTATATCTACCTTTTAGGAAAAAGAATTAAGCAGTAATATATTATTTTCTTAAAGACAGAGGGGTTGTTTTTTTTAATTACAAAGTCTACAATCTCCTCTCTACTCTCACAGTGTCACTAGTAGGTATAGTTGTCACTCCACAGGCATTCTCTGTATGTATTTCAGTGCAGTGCCACAATGATTCCCATTTTGTCTTTTTACACTCTCACCTGACTGAATCAGGAACAAATGGCCAGTGTAGAATGGGCACCCTACACGAGCTCTTTCCTTACTTGGAATATGAGAATTAGGTTATAGTTAAATCAATCCTTGCTCCAGGAGTGGCAGTCAGCAATGCTAAAAAAAGATGATGGAGACATGAGAAATAATTAAGAACCTACAAGAAAACAAACTACTTGGAATCTCAAGGCTCTGCCCCTTAATCTGAGCATTTGTCCCCAGATTCTCCACTGCTGCTGTGTCTAACATGTGCTCTGGGGAACTCACGCCTCCATTATTTATTTTATTCTATCTGCCCTGAATTTGATTACATTGGACAGCCTCCTTGCTCATGATCACTCTTTGACACATCATAACATCTTATCCTTCAAGGCAGACAGTGAAATTCATTTCCTCCCACTGCTGCCTTTAGCTGTGGGCAGTGATGGTTCATGGAACACTCTCCTCATGTTCTGTCTGAGGTGTGCTGTGCTCCTGAAAAATATGTGTGTGTCCAAAGACTGACATTAATGTTGTCTTACTCATTAGAAAATAACCTAATCATACCTAAAGGACACTCTTTTGAACTTAAGATATAATGAACAGAAATTAATAACAGCAAATTAAATGGCACCGTCTATGAATACTTTTATATTTCTTTTCCAGTGTAAAAAAAATAACAGATCAAATCCAAGTGTTTAACCTCAGAAACATCTCATCTGTCTGTTGAGAAGATCTAAGGGAAAACCTATATCCAAAGCAACAATATTCATGAAACTGTTTTCAAGAGGGGCTCTTTCCTGTGTGCCTTGTATCTACGGAACAGAAATCACCAAATCCTGGTGGGAGCTCAAGCAACCTCCCAGTACCTCCCTATCCCTTCACAACTGTGCTACAACAGCAGATAAGACTACTGAGGTCTCAAGTGCTCCTGAAAAATGCTAAAAGAGCAAACTGTAAAACTCAGGACCCACCCCATTCATCCAGTATTCCAGGAACAACAACGAATTGAAATTTGTCTCATATAGAAAAACCCAAACAAAACCATCAACCTCCTTTGCACCAGGGATATCCCTGCAGCAACTGCTTCTGAGAACTCTATAATAAACTATTTTAAGTTCTTATTTTATATTCTATGACCCAGCAAAACCAGCAGTATTTTACAGAACTCTTTTAAAACAAAAGCTGTTCAGGTGAGGGGTTCTGAAGAACCTGTTTATGCATCTCATGTCACCTGCCAGGATAAAGGAACAGCTCTCACTAAACACCAACAGTACTCCAGCACAGCAAAGGGACTTACAGAGGAGTTCTGGACTGTATTTGACATCTGGTGATCTCAGCCATTAAGAACACTACCCAAAAATAGATGGGACATGAAATAACAAATGCCTCTGTGATAACAAAAGACGTAAGGTTTGCATTATTTTTCCATAGTTTTGAAGTTATGACTCATTTACAGATCCAAGGTTTCCCGTTGATCATGAACCAGCCCCCAGCAGTCAAATCAAAGAGCCATGGCTGGAGGTGCCCGTGTGCTGCTCAAAGGGAAACACCGACAAACGTGAAGGTGCTCTCTCTAAGATTCAGCTATCAAAACACTGACGTGGACATCCATTTCATTATGCAAAAAGGCTGCAGAGGAGAAATTCAGAGGTAAAGAGGTAGTAAAGAAAGAGCATTACTTCAGTTTGGGTTCCCGTCCCTCACTTGTATATTGCCAGCAGATGAGCCCGATCAGGTCGTGCACTTTGGCGTTGGCGATGGTCACCACTGTCATGGGCTGCAGCTTGTCTTGGCTTGTGTGCAGTGGGAGGTAGACATCAATTTTTTTGGTTGCCGTTGTACCAACATGGCCCTGTCGAGAAAGTGTATTTTATTAGAAAAGTGTGACAGAGTTAATACAAAATCTGGGCAGAGGGAACTCTCCTCAGCAGGAAAACTAAAATACGCTACTATGGCTTGAAAATGGAAGAAGCTTGAACATTTAAATTCCAATTCTTTCCCTGCTGTTTATCTGTAAAAAGGACATGAAATATTTGGCCATGATTTCACAGATTTTCATAAAGAGCCTGAACTTCACTGCAGGATCCCATGTTCCTGCAGGATCCAAAAAACCCCAAATACTTGCAGGATGGGGAGGAAGTCCCATCAAGCCAACCTAAGACTTCCAAACTGCACTACCCTTGTTTCTACATTTCTGCTCTTTTCTGCAGTTTCCCCCCACTACTTGAGAAGCTCTCAGCCCTCTGGAGGGAGCAGAACTACCCAGCTATCAAGGCTTGACCGTGGTTTTCCAAGAGAAGAACAAAATCTCACATACAACTGAGCCTGAACTGTTCCGAACTGTTTGAAGACAACCAAGAAGAATTAATTAATACTGGGGTTTATTGGAACTTACTACATTAAAAAAATCTATTTGGCACTGTGGAGATTGACAGTTAAATAAACCATAAAATACACAGCAACAGAGAGATCTATAAAGTTTGTCTTACAAGAAAAAAATGTTTAATCCATTGCAGGTAGGACTGCAGCTTTAACCCAGAAATCTTTTAAACAGACAAAAGATTGCACATTCTGATCCCTTCTTCCAAAGCACCCAAAGTAACTCTCTGTCTCCATCTCTCTCCATACACACAAGGGCCTTGAGAGGAGAAAGTGTTTCTTGAATTAATCACTTGGAATTCTAAGTAACAGAATAAAAGGATTCAGTGCTATAAATCTATAATGAGAGCATAAAACAGGGAGTTAAATGCCATGTGCTAATTTCAATATATTGTTAAAAACCATTTGATCCTTCAGTGTGATTATAAATTAGAGAAGTAATAGGAATTTAAAGATTCAAGTTATTCATACTGGCATAGCTAAAAGTATTAGTAAAATCCATTCTAATATAATGAATTTGTTTTTAAGAAAGCATTTTTATAGTGCAGATACCTCCTCTTCCCATGTTTTAGGGTAAGAAGAAATTGGTTTTGCTCATTCAAAGGAGGGCTTAGGTTTGTAATAGAATATGGGACATTCCTTCACTTTGTTTGGATAAACCTTAACAAGCCTTTGGGAGAGTTTGTGTGCCCAGGACCCTCTGGGACACCACCCATGGTCTTCTGAAATCATGAACACAGCAGAGCTACAGCTGCCAAAAAACATAAGGGTGGGTTTCTTCCTTGCAGACTCTCTTGCTTTTCTACTTCCAGGACCTTTCTGAAGAGTAAGTAAACTGGTACCAGGTGATGAACTGCCTGTCTTTGCCCAGGTGCAGGCACCAGCCAGGGATGCACACGAGGCTGTGCTGGTGACACTGTGGTGCTGAGCAGAGACACCAGAACAGGAGAGCTGGGGCTGCAATGGATTGGCACGGGAAGGAGTAAAGAACAGCTACCCAGGAAACTAATGGGACTCCTTGGCATGCCAAGTCAGCTACATACATAAATCCAAGGAGGGCAGAATCGTAAGTAATGCTGGGTCCTGACAATGGAAAATCCAAGAAAAATGGACAACCAGATGTGAGAGTTGATGCCAAGGCTACAACTGACACACCCAGCGTCAAGCCAGGGAGCAGACAAACGAGGCAGGAACTGGATCTAACAACCAAAGGTTATCCATCAGCCACTGCACAGACAGCTGTTCTATGAACTAATAATCCAAACCACGTATTTATAAAATAACCCTGTTCAGGACCTTGGTCTCCAGCTATCACAAACCCCACGGTAACTCTCCCTGGGCTTCCTCTCTCCTTTGCCCCACACCATGTGGTACTTACTTTGTGTCTCCTGTTTTTAACTAAACTTTTCCTTGTTCTTCCCCATCTCTAAATCTCCTCTACCTCCTCCATTAGAGCTATCCTTTTCTTTTACTCACAAACACTCAACAGGAACACCAAAATGACAGGTGACTTAAACTCATACCCCTCTGAGGATTCCAACCACCCTTCGAGCAAGGGGAGCAATCCCAACAGAGCAGGCCTGGGAGATGGCTCAAGGCACCACTGCTATGCTCAAGAGCTTTAAAAACGTGAGTGAAACATTTTTATTAATTAAAGGTCTGTAAAGCAGATTGCCATAAGGTATTAGAGAGGCTGAAACCTGAGATGTGAAGCCAATTAGACTTTCTTGTCACATTGGTCACATTGGTCTCCGTGGCCAGGAGTCTGAGCCACACTGGATTTCACCAGAGATAACCTGTGGGTTTTACACAGGGCTGGAGTCTCCTCTCCAGGAGGAATCACTCAGACCCAGGCCACAGGCACTGCTACAACCATAATCACTTTTTGCTTCCAACTAAAAACTATATTCCAAGTGGAAATGCTGAGGAGATCCAGAAGATAAAGGACAACTACTGATATTCAAAGAGGCAGGATCAAACTTTATTAATAGATCCAGTATAAAATTCAATGGAAAATCTATTCAGGGCCAGGGGCCTTACCATTTGGAGTTTCCTTAATAGCCTCCAATAAATCTGGGAAGCATAAAGGGGCTGTTAAATTAACATTTTCCTGATCTGTCACCTGTGGCACAGTTAATTTGTCAAAAAATTCTTTTAGCTTGTCACTGGACACTGTATATTCTGACAAATGAAGTCTGGAATAAAATTGACAAAATATCTCGTTAATTTTCTAGGAAATCACAAATCTGATTCCATTAAGCTTTTATTGTTAGAAATGTTATATCCCACCAGTCCTTTAAGGAAGTGAGGAGTAACTGGATACACCGAAAATGTACTATAAATCATAGAAAATTTTTCAAGTATTTTTATTGATGGATTCTTTTAAGGTTCCTTGATGCTCTCCTACAGTATGTTAAATTTAAACAAAAATAAATATTTAAACTCTATCAATTCTTTCAACTCAAAATGTCCTTCTAAGATTTAAAATCAACTTTTAATCAAAGTCCAGGAGGGAATGCATCCCTCCCTCCCACAGCAGATGATGTATATCTGATGTATATCGTGTGACCACTGTCCATTCCCAGGATAACTTACTCCTAAACATAGTTCTGAAGTACCTGCAGAACAGGGAGCACAACTGTGTGTGCTGTGTCCTTCTCACTTCTGCTCTGCTTCACCACACACCAGGGCACAATATTAAAACAAAGTCCATAAACATTTCTGAGAGAAAAGTGATTGATTTTCAACACTAATAATTTACTGCCTCTTCCTGCACAATAGAGTTCTGTGACTAAATGTTATATCACTTTAAGATTAGATGTTCTAATGATATAATGCAAAGATTTTACTGAATCATTATTTAGTGGGAGTCATAAAAACCTCTTAAAATTAATCTTTCATGCACATCTAGCTTATCCAAAGTTAGCATTTAATTAGATGGCCTTGGCACGAATGAGCTTACTACTTTATTTGCTCAATCAGTATACGTCTCTTCAGTAATTATAATTAATTCAAGTCATTGACTCACCTCCCAGCAAACAACACTAAACACTGCACAAAATGGAAACAAATGCTTCTCCTTTCCCAAATGCAAAATGTCTTCTCACTTTTAAACTCAGTGAAATGTTTTTTGGTTTAGGTGACTCTGTAATCCAGCAATCACTTTCTGAACATAACTTACATGTGTATTTAATCAACATATAGGAAACATATGAAGGAGAAAAATAGAAATATATTAACTCAGCATTTACAACACATACAAAAGTTCTAATGGATCAGAGCATGGATGTTTATAGCAACACAAGGGACCGTATTTTTCTAAGATGACCACTGAAAAGAATCATTTTCTAATCTTTTGACTTGAAAAAAATGAAAAAATTTAGACCAATTATTTCTTTACCGAAATAAGTGGAAATAAAACAGTCAGTCATATTAACTCATAAGCAAAACAGCTTTAGAGAGGCTGAGTAGACAAAGAAGGGTCATCTAAAAGAAAAGATGACAATTTTTTTTTAAGTTTGGATGATCAAATACCTTAAAAGCCTTCAGTAAGCACACAGCAGAAACCCTCAGAATGAGGCACAATATTCCAGACCCGCTGGCACATGGCTCTGAGCAGACAGGTGGGAGCAGAGCAGGATGCTGAGCACACCCATGGCCCCAGCAGAGACCCAGGGAGTGGTGACGGGCACAGGCTGAGGAGCGGAGTACAACACATGGGCACAGGCTGAGGAGTGGAGTACAACACATGGGCACAGGCTGAGGAGTGGAGTACAACACATGGGTACAGGCTGAGGAGTGGAGTACAACACAACACATGGGCACAGGCTGAGGTGTGGAGTACAACACAACACATGGGCACAGGCTGAGGTGTGGAGTACAACACATGGGCACAGCCTGAGGAGTGGAGTACAACACATGGGCACAGGCTGAGGAGTGGAGTACAACACATGGGTACAGGCTGAGGAGTGGAGTACAACACATGGGCACAGGCTGAGGAGTGGAGTACAACACAACACATGGGTGTGGAGCACAACACACGGGCAGGACACACGGGGAACAGCGATGGCACAGCCTGGGCATTTGATCTGTAACAGGCTGGGGAAGATGCCTGTCCAGTTGCACATTGAATATTCAGAGGCCCAGTGCTGAGTCTTGGTGCTCACATGAACACCCGGCAGTTTTACACCATTCCTCCTCCAACCCACCACACTGTCCCCTACCATGGCCAAACGAGAAGGGGGTTTATTTCATCAGGTGGTTAGAACAGCATTGGAGTTTTTCATTACTTTGGTCACATGATTCCTTTTGTTATTCCTAAGTCATTTATGGAGAACACCCCAGTGAGACCAGGGCACCCGATGCCCGGCACGCCGAGCACGCTGCCAGCCCTCACAGGTTCTCAACGAAGCCTCAAAGTTATTCCCTTCCGAGGAGTGGATTCTCCTTTGTATCATCCCAGCTTCTGCTGCAGAGTTAGCAGATCACGATGTAAAATTCCATTAACATCATTAAATACTTAATTTATCTTATTCGCACTGTCACTATTCATAAAAATTTAACCCAGTAATTTCCTGTTATCCAAAGCATAACAAAGTATGAATATTTAACTACAAGGTAAATAACACACTATTATTTTTTATTCTAAATTGTTGACTTCACTTAGCATGCCTGCTCTGTACAGCACCACACGATTTGTCAATTAAAGGTCCAGATGTTTCCCAGGCTGCAGTGGCAGCAGCAGTTCTGAGCAAGGCGTCCTCTGCATCGCAATGATCACTACAACCCCAGCTCCAGGCTGCATTAACATGCTCATGTTTTATTCCAGCCCCCTCCTAATGTACCAGTTAATTATACAACACACAGCTGAGAAACATCACCTCCGAGCTGGACAGTTTCCTTCCACGCTTCCACCTGAACACGCCTTTACATGCACCTCAAAACCAGGATTTACATATATAACCACACCACATAATCAAGTACCCAAATCACTGCCTGCTCTTGCTTGGCATTCACTCCCACAGTTAATAAAATTATGTAAGTCCTGAGCAAAGAATAAGACACATAATGCTGGTAACAGCACGTTTCAATCATAGTAACACATTCATTTATAAAACTCTCTGTGAATTTAAAACTGAATTTAAAACACCGTATTGGAGTGCTATGAATATGATTTCTTGGTATTGTTTTTTTCCAACAAACATTATCTGGATGGAGGGGGAAGTCCCAGGTCCATCCCCTTTACAGCCCAGGCTGTGTTTCTGTCCATGTAGGTGTCAGGTTTAGGACAAATGGTCCTCTCCTGTCATGCTCCCGTGGCATTTTGCCCCACACGCTCCTTCCCTGCACGCCCAAGGCCAACACAGACCTAGAATTGCTGCTCTGCAGAGGGTGGGATGTCCCACTGGCTGTGGTGGCACCAGCTCACCCTGCCTGTGCAGCCCCAGTTCTGCTCAAGGATGGCAACACACGTTCACATTGATCAGAGGGCAACTGCTCCAGCTGCAGCAGAAATGCATTCATTACCCCAAACCATCCTCGGCTTCCTCACTGAGGAGAAGGAATGGCCTCTTTAGTAGAATTATTTATATTTTACTTACTAATAAACATTACAATTTAATACTGAGGAATAGAGTTATTCTTTGTAATAACAAAATGCAACAAAAACTTACAATTAAAACTACACCATAAATATTATTTGTGCGTTAAGGAACATGCCACGATCTATTTTAACAAACAGATGCTCTACAAAAGATAAATGTTTTCAGAAATATTCAATCCTTGAACAGATCAGCCTCTAATCCTCTGCTTCTGCTGCACAAAGCAGACAGCTCAAGTTCCTCGAGGACATCAGCCAACCTTAGGTGGAACATTTTTAATACATCACCGTGTCACTTTTTAATGTGCCACAATCTATTAACCACATGGCAAACTAACAGGGATTTTTAAAATATGGGTTTTATAGCTTTGTGCCGGTGATTAATTAAATAAATAGCCAGCGTTTCACAAATCATCCCTCTAATTAGTCTAACCCAGACACTTTGCATTCCCTGGCACCGTTGCCAGCTGAAGCTCACAGAAGGGCAGCGGCGCCCGAGCACGCCCGGCACCGCCAGCCCGGGCTGGCACGGCCCCGCAGCCCCCGGCACCGCCACCGGCCTCGCAGGTGCTGCAGTCAGCTGGAATGGGGCTCCAGCTGCTTGGGAAAGATGTTCTGTGTAATTATTCTCCCTCATCCTGAAGGAAACAATCGAGATAACAAAGAGAACAGAGCCGTGTCTGGGATTTGACCTGAAGTAGCAAAGTTGTGTGTTGCAGAAAATGAACAAATATTAAAGGCAGATGCTAGAAAAATTTTCTGTGCTAAATGATACATTTTCTGTCAAAACATTTCAAAGTTGAAGCTGCAACTAATTACATGCAGTCCATTCAAGGAAGCCAAGCAAGGCTTATCATTAAAATGACTCAATTATTCTTAAAAGAAAGAGAAAATCATCTGTAAAACCTGCCTGCAATCTCATCAGTTTTACTGTGCCTTCCTCAATAGATCATTTCCCCCAGAGCTCAAATTAAACTCTCAATAGTTAACATGCTCAAGTTTTACTACAGGTTTTTCTCCAAATTATTATTAACTGGAATTTCCTACCTAGGAAGAGGTTTATATAGAAATTTGCTCTGCAGTGTTTAGTGACACTATCACAACAGCTTTTCCCCCCTCAATTTAGAAACCATCAGAGACAGAACGTGATGCAGATTCAGGCAGCTCACGGAGACGGGATTTGATTTCCTCCATCAGGCAAGTTCTTTCTCAGCATCAGTCCCCAAACTTGCCCCTTAAACCCACGTTTCCTTGTACTCAGGAAGATATTTGTATTCCTGGGCAGGGCTCAAGGACCAGGTCACACCCCGTGGGGTGGGGATGTCACCGGGACCGCCAGGACCCGCCGTGCCAGTGCAGATCCCACAACAGGAGGGGAAGAAGTCCAGGACTAACAACACAGACTTTTCAGCTGTTAGACTGACATGGAGGTGGTGCTGGATCCAGCACAAACACCTGCTTAAGAACAGATCTCCCTCTCCAGCCTCAACAGCCTCGTGGCACTCGGGGGGCCCTGTGAAAGTACTGTGAGAGAGTTTAACCTCAGGAGGCTTTTGCCCTTAAAATATTGCACGTGGTTCAAGCAACTTTAATTGATGCAGGACGCTTTCTGACATAAAGTGTTTTCAACATTTTTTTTTCCCCAGGATTTAGGTCCATAGCAGCCTGAGGTATGATAAATTCATAAACTCAATCTCCACAAATTGCTCAGAAACTGTTCTTGTTAGTAAATCAAAGTTCTTCAGTGCAAGCAGTACTAGTATTAAGAAGCTAAAGAGAATTTTTTTCCCTATTTGTTTCAGATAGGGAAATAAAAAAATTTACATGGAAAAAACCTGACCTTTATATTATCTTTACAAATTCTGAGTGGGGAATATTAAATAGAATCTTAAATAAATAAAAAAATAATTTAATAAAATATCAATTTATATTGGAATCAAGAATAAACCAATTATCACTTCATTTACATTTAATGTTTAACTTTTAACTACGAAACAAGAACTCTTTGATTAGTGATATCATGGTGCTTGTACAGATCTCTAAGAGAGTTCTTACTCCATAATTACTACCAATGCTTTAAAAGCATTTTTCAAGTACTAGGATCAGAGTAAAGACATAGTCTAAAAGACTATTCTGTGAGAAATTAAAAACCCAACCTTCTCTCCCTCAGGAATGTTTCTCCCAACAAGCATGTCTGTTAAATGGACATACCCAACCCTCCTGCAAACAGCAGCCATTAGAAACATTTGCTAATAAAACATTTCCATATTCCTTTGGCTGTTAAGAACCTTGACTTGTG